>NW_026652287.1:26789258-27195785 GCF_009828535.3 Hylobates moloch | reverse complement strand
CATATGTAACAAACCTGCACATTGTGCACATGTACCCTAAAACCTAAAGTATAATAATAAAATAAAATAAAAAGAAAAATAATAATATACCTACTCTAGCTGGAGTTGGAGCCTATGCCCAGATAAACCTGTAAGACTTGGCTGAGCAGGTCTGCCCCCGACTCCATCCCTCATTGCCTCTACACTCTTCATGGGGATCACTGCTTCAGTCCAGTGTTGTCTGGATTAAGTTAATAATAAAGGTAAGAGTTTGGCCTCCATCTGTCTTTCTTTTTGTCTTAGTTCTTATTTTGTTCAGTTGTTGGGTGAAGAAGTAGGGATACTTTTTATTGGTTTCCTTGAAAACTCCAGATTAGACTACAGCAGTCAGAAGAAAAGTTATGGCGGTAGCAAATAACCGCCAAATCTCAGCGGCTTAACAAGACAGCACCTGATTCCTTGCTCACATTCTGTTAACAGTCTATCGTGGTGAAACTTAGATTCTACCCATCTAACACAGCTCGGCAGGGAGACTCTGCTCTCCCCAGCCACGCAGTCACTCAGAGGCAGTCTCATGATGAGGATCCATGACCGCTGTGGTGGCAGGAGCAGGAGATGGTGAATTGCACACTGGCTCTGAATCCTCCCCCTAGAGATGACATGCATCACTTCCCATCGTATTTCATTGGCCAAGCAAGTTATATGATCACAGCTACCATCAAAAGGGTAGGAAAGTGTCATCTTATTCTATGTCCAGAAGGAGGAGATCTGGGAATACTTGTGAACAGCTCTAATGACCATCACATGAATTATAGTCTCTGCCTGAGAAAGCGACAGCTTAGAGAAGGAGAATGAGTAATTGCACAAAGATTGTCATTCTTATGTGAGGAAATTGCCCTATTTGTGTGTGTGCATGACCCACCTGAAGGCGCTCATATAAGCAAGTTGCTCCGCTAAGGAGCGAGGCCTCAGGAATGATGGCCCCTGCTCACTCAGTAAACAAATTAATGGGTGCAGCACACCAACATGGCACATATATACATATGTAACAAACCAGCATGTTGTGAACATGTACCCTAAAACTTAACTAAGTATAATAATAATAAAAGAAAAAAAAAACAAATATTTGTTAAGCACCTGTGAATATGCCAGGCACTGTCTGAACCCTGAGGGGTGTGGGGCATCCCTGACCTCCCACCGCCTTAATGCCAGTAGAATTTCCCAATCATTGTGACAACAAAAATATCTCCAAAGATTTTCAGTCTAAAGTAGGGTAGAATTATGGCAGCAATATAGGTTTTTGTTGTTGACATTTCATTTTTCACGATAGGAAAAAACATGCTATTTTTTTGGGAGGGGCAGAGAGAAACATTCATTTTATAGCAAATTAGGTGAGAAAAAGCACCTGGGACAAAGCAAAAGCAATAGGTTTCCACCTTGATGATCCAAAAGTGAGTTATGACAGGCTCATAGAATGATCATCATCAGAGTTGTTAGGAACCTCAGAAAAATAAGTCCAAATCCCTTATTTTTTAGGCAAACAACAGGGACCTGATGATTGCAGAGGCTATTTTTTTTTTATTTTTATGGGCACATAGTAGGCATATATATTTTTGGGATACATGAGATATTTTAACACAGGCATACAATGCATAATAATCACATCAGGGTAAATGGGTATCCGTCACTGAAAGCCTTTATCATTTCATTCCAATTATTTTAGTTATTTTAAAAATGTATGATTGATAAATTATTGTTGACTGTAGTCACCCTGTTATACTATCAGATAAAAAATCTTATCTATTTTATCTAAGTATATTTTTGTACCCATTAATCATCTCTCTCATTTCCCCAACACCACCCCGACTACCCTTCCCGGCCTCTGGTAACCATCATTCTACTCTTTACAGAGACTTTTTAAAAATTTAATCAGGACTTCAGGTAGAGAAAGAAAAGGCACCTTTCCCCTTCTTCACTGTGCAAATCACAACATTCTCTGTTTTAAGCAGCTCTGGCTACTACAGCAAAATACCATAGACTGAGTGGCTTATTAAAAAAAACAGAAATTTATTTCTCACTGTTGTGGAGGCTGGAAGTCCAAGACCAAGGTGCCAGCATGGTTGAGTTCTGGTGAGAGCCCTCTTCTTGGCTGCAAAAGGGTACTTCTGTGTCCTCACATGGTGGAAAGAAGGCAAGACAATTAGTTCTCTGGGGCCTCTTTTGTAAGAGCACTAATACCATCCATGAAGGATCCTCATGACCTAATCACCTCCTAAAGGCCCAGCCTAATACCATCACATTGGGGGTTTGGATTTAAATATATGAATTTCGGGAGAACACAAACATTCCTTCCATTGCATCCTCCCTCCAACACTGACTCCCACAACTCATACTGCACCTACTACTAAATCCACTACTTTGAATTTAGATGGATGCTGGCAGGAGGGACTGAGGGGGATCGGAGCGCTAAAAGGGGGCATAAGGGAGAGGGAAACTGAGACAGTCAGTACTTGCAGAACAGGTGCTTCTCTTTTAGATGTGGAAATTGAAGCCACTGAAAAAAATTTTGGAAGAGACCTGTAGAACAGTGGACTTCTGGGCTGACCCAAGCACAGACTGTACACATCAGACAATTTGGAAAGCACCTGGCAGTCACTGTGGAGGAGGATCTGTGATGTAAATACCAAGCAGTAGCATTATTACTGTTTATATTTATAGCATAGTGTCTAAAACCAGCAGCCAAAGAATTCAGCGGAACTATTTGAGAATGAAGGCAGGAAATCAACTTGTAAGCATCATCAAAACTTTGTCGGTTTCCTCTTCCTCTTTTAGGCTGACAACATGGTTTTTGAAAGGATGAGAAAGCACTTAGAGCGGTTAGGTACTCCAGATGTTAGATCACCTGCTCTAAGATTTCAGCTGAGACTTGCAAATTTGTTTCATCTAAATTTCTTAAGCTAGTTTCAAGCCTTGGTCCCTGAGGCAGACTCGAAGAGTATAAAAATAACCCCCGGTACAGCTCCCAGGCTGGAAGACAGATGCTGCAGGCAGAAGCGATTTCCATAGTTAGAACTGCTTCTACTTTGGGGCTGCCCCAGAATTTCCGGAAATGGTTAAGGAAATCTGAGGGACCACAGAGATCAGCAGGAGCAGTTTTTTTTCATTTCCCTGAAGTATGTTTTGGGTATGTTGGTGGATGATGGGAAGGGTTTGTGGGACAGTTGCCAATGGCACCAGGAAGCAAGGAGCCAGCTCCCAAGTCAGTGCTGCCTGGTGTGAGAATACCCCATGGCTCCCTTCTGCATGGACAGGCCTGGGGTTGAGTGTACAAGTGACTGGGAAACACCACAACTCCCTCTGCCCCACTCTGTGAGCAGTCACACACTTGCAGCTCAGGAAAGAACTCCAGTAGGTGTTTTCATCTTCCTTGGAGCAATGAGTGTTCACGTCCCATGTGCAGCTGTAATCTACAAGTATGTCAAGTGGTATGTGTGTGTGTGATGGGAGAGATAGCTCCTATCATCTGAGGACATTTTGTTCCAACTTTGGCCTTACTTTGTTCTTGTGTCAAAATGTATTGTCTAAGACCCCAAAACACCACCTAGTGAGGATTTATCCCCTAACCTTAGGGACCTTCTGTAAAGTAGCATATCAGTAATTTGCAGAAAATATTGTGAGCCCTTGATCCAAAGAGAGCAGAAGTCTGACTTCTTCCTTGTCACCTATCCTCTCTCTCTCCTCCAGTAGCTTGCTGCTGGTCCACTGATGATGCTCACCTGCAGGACTCAGCCCACCCAATTTCTACCTGGATCTTGTACTGGGGTGTGGGTGCCCCCTGCAGGATTGCTTCCCCCAGGGGTCTGTGCTAAGGTACAAGATCACCAGACTTACCTAGGGCAAATGAAAGAAGTACAGCCAGGCAGGATCTGAACTGTATTGACCAGGGAAGTGAAAGTCAAAACTGTAGAAGTGGTTCCAAGCATCAAGTTTGGTGAAAGATGAGGTGAGATGTCAACAGCAAGATGCATCAGCAGAGCAGAAGGAAGAAGGAAGCAGAACCCAAGGCAGCTTGAGGCAAGTTGACCAGAAGAGAGGACATGAAATGGATGGAGGTGTCAGAGGTCCATTTCTACTTGACAGAGACAAATCTTCAAGGAGGTAGAAGGGAGTGGGTGGCTGGTAAACCAATTCCTTCCATAAGCAGCTGCATCAACAGCCTCCATCTTGCCACTTGTAGGGTTTGGAATTGAATCAGGCTCCCAGTCCCAGAACTCAGGGGCATGACTGTGGACTGTTTCAGCTCCCATAAAGACCCCTGGACTCTCCTGGCTGCCAAGTAGATCAAGGACTTTTCTGCTGGAAGCAAGCTCTGATATTCAAATCTTAGCTCTCCCAGTGCCTAAGTGGACCCAGGCCATAGAATGGTCTTCTGTCTAAACATCCCCTCTAATTCTGAGCCTTTGTGCTTAGTGTCCAGCAACTTCAGCCAGCCTCAACAGGGCCCTCCTGTGATACTCAACTCCCCCATTCCCTGGGGACTGGATTCTGCATTTGATGACCTGACTTCTGGGACACGTCTTTCTGTATAATTTCAGGTTGAGAGTCTTTGGCTCTATCTCAATGACTCCTGAGTAAATGGCAAGAATTTCCTGCAACTGTTCCTCACTCTTCTGTTGGGCAGCTTCCAGAATGGGATAAAATCATTATACAGTCATCTACAAGGCCTGAGTATCCTCTCGGGCTGGCTTTTAATTAGTAACCCCACCCATGCTGGATTTTTTGAGTAGATTTTTCCCCATTCTCCTCCATCTGCATGTTGCTGAAAGTTTAGGATGCCTTGGACCCAAGCCCATCCAGGTGAAGTAATTTATAGCCTACTTTCATCTACTTCTTTTTGTAAGCACAGGCTCCAAGCCTCCTGAGAGCTATATGTTTTTAATATTTCATGGATAGTAGAATGAGTAAAGTTCTAGCTGTCTGGGGTTTCTTCTTTGTGATATCCAGCTATCCCAGTTGTAGACTGTGGAGAGAGTATCAAGTTAGATTAAATGTTAAGCAGTATCCACATGCTAGCACCTGGAGAGTTTGCCCGTAACTACAACTGAGAGAGTCATACAAGGAGAACTTCCCAGCAGCTACTCTCTGCCTTAAAATGTAGAGCCATCCTAGAAGCCTCATTATTCTACCTCCTTACTCAACGAGTCATTTCACAGGGCTCAGGAATCTATAGGAGGGTTAACATTCACTCCCTAAATCCAAAGAGCCCTATGGGAATCTCAAAAAGGGAAAATAGTCCATGGAATAAGGCAGGTATGTGTCTGCTTCTGGCCTGTGTATGTGGAGGATGACAGTAGGCCCTGAATTTACCTTCCTGTGATGGACACCCCTTAGGTTCTTATGGGTCATAAATCCATACAATCTATCGTGGAAGACTTTGAGGAATGGGTTGATGGAATACCTCCGACTGTAAAATTGCCTCTCTCTCTGCTCACTCAATTATGTAGAAATAGACTATCAGCCAACCTCAACTGTTCAGAATATGATCCCAAACCAGAGACTACCACAAAGATAGATGTACAATCACTTTATAGGTATGGATTCCATTTCTTCAGTGAGTTTATTGTTTTTATTTCCAGAATAGGTAAGAATCTTATTTTTATTTATTTCATCTAGAGACACATCTACCATGTTGCCCAAAGCACGACTGGCAGGAAATAGAGATTTTTCTGGATGATAATAGCAGAGTTAAAATGCTTCTTTTGGTAATGTCCACCTATTAAAAAGTGTCAGTAGCCCACTCACTGGAGCCATCCAGAAAAAGTTGTCCCCTTCTAGAGAATAGCCTTTGCTTTTTAACAGTAATGCTTTTTTTTTTCTTTTTTCTGTTTACAGACATTGTAATTTCCTTTGAAATATTTGAAAGCAGCAATCACGTGGACTCTAGAGTAAGACAGGCCAGGATGGAATCCCAGTCAGGCTTCTCTGTGACCTAGAGCTCCTGCAGCCCATTAACCTTCCTTTAATTTTTCTTTAACACTGGGATAACAACCAGAAAGCCATATAGCTATTGAGAGGAGCTAACACAGGTAATCTGGATCTAGGAAGACTCAAGGATTACTTGTTGAATTTAAACAAAGTGAACCAGATCTTACTCCCAGTGTATTTTAATTCCAAGTTTGGTTTGTTTCTCCCTGATGAGTTACCACCAACCCCAATGAGATTGACAGAAAATGCTCTTTGGTTACTTATTCTTCCAAATATCCTTTCCTTCTCTTTAAAAAATATAATAACACATCTGGGATCTATTATATGGTGGTATATATTTCAGTCTATGTTTCTGCTAATGCCTTAGTAAACAGAAACCGCATGAATGTTGACTGCTCAAATACAGTAGCCGCTAGTCAGCCTCAAGTGAGGCTGAGTATGAAGTTAAACATTGCAAGAGTAAAAATAAGTGGGTCAATCAAAAGTGGAACACTATCCCCAGTAGTATCTGAATCACTTTTTAAAATTAAGATAATGCTCTTAACCTCCTCCTACTGCTTAGAATAAAGAAAGTTTTAAAAGTCTATGACGTTCTTATTTATATCAAAGGCAAGTGTATCAGTTAGCAACACTTCTGGATGTTAATATCAGTACATTTAACTGACAATGGATTAAACCAACAGAAGAGTATTTCGTTGTTGTTTTCATATTTTCTTAAACAAAAACCTTGGTCGAGGGCCAGCATCTCTGTGATTTTCTTGGTTTTCCCTCATGGTTGTAGAAAGCTGCCCTGGCACCAGGCATCAAGTTCAAATCCAACTGAAGAGCCAGGAGTAAAGAGACAGGACCAGCCACCCCTATCTGCAAGGGAGACTAGAAAAGTGAGGTTTTATCTATTCCAGCCTCTGTAGTGGGGAAAGACAAGACAGAAAGGGGTGAGCATGGGTGTTGGGTTAGCCAATCTCTAGTATCTTCCATCATGAGTCTTATAAAAGCCTTTGAAGGCTGAAGCCGATTGCAAATCTCCCTAAACTAACTCTGAAAACAACAAAGGCATCAGGCTATGGAGGAAAGAAGGAGAACTTTGGAATAGACTCACGAAAGTTTAGATCCTGGCTCAGTCACATACTGAGTTGAATAGCCTTCTCTTTGAACCTCTACTCCCTCACCTGTAATAATCTTGCCTCATAAGGTTATTGTGAAGATGAAAGAATGTGAAAGCACTCTTTTTTTAATGCTGATTATCCCTCTACCCATGTGTATTATTATAGCAAAGATAATGGTGGAGGGTGGTGGTAGTGATGGCGGGGGGGTCATTCTGCTAGGTACCTAGGCTTTCAGACAATGTTCCAAGAAAGTCACAAGAAATAAGTCAAGGAGGAGTGAAAAATCCAGTTCCATCCTGTTCAGAAAAGCCAGGCCCACCAGTCCCTGATAACCTGGCCTTCTCTTCTTTGGTACTTCTTTCATGTAGGTCATTATTTCACAGCCAGCCACACACAACCTCACTGAGTCTCACTCACCTTTGAATCTCCAGCATGTGGTGCACAGTGGTAGATCCTCAGGGAATGTTTAATGAACAGCTGAATCCCCCAGAAGGGCAGATTAATTGGAAAAACAACAAAGGAAGTTGGAATTCAGCCAAATATATTTAATAAAGACAAAGTTGTTTGGGGAATTATCCAGCAGCTATTTAATAATAACTAGATAAAGAATTCTAAGAGGAATATTTTAAGGAATTTCAGAAGATCTAAAAAGTATGCAGTGGAAGCATACTTTTTAGATCTTCTGAAATTGTCACAGATCTACTAGGAATGAAAAACAAAACCCATGGGCTGTATTTACAAAAAACTAAGCAATAAGGCATAATCCCAAACCGCAAAAATACAGTGGGTGAGAGGAAAATGCCAATAACCACAAGACCTGCATTGATTCACTATATGTGCTGAAGGAGCAAAGGAATCCACAGGACGACCAAGGACTTGAGAACAGGAGAACCCCAGACAGCCCACGGGTGTTCTATGAGAAGCACAGAGGGGTAGTCTGGGAACAGCAGCTGACACAGATATGGACTTGGCCCACTGGAATAGGGGTGAATACAAGGAGTCTACAGAAAGGACTGCAAATTCTGGGGTGGTCTACCCCCTATGAAATCTTGAAACTGGCAGCCAGTTCTCCCTTTCAGGACAGGGTCTCACACTGAGGAAAAAATACTAGGAGTGAAATCAAATTTAGCAAGATCAAGACAAGAGTGATGAGGGAAGGGAAATTTTAGATAAAAGTGGAGGAGAGGAAAAACATCAAAATTTCATAACTTTCATGTATCTTTATGTTTTCAATACCACATGAAAATTACAGAAGTGTGAGTTCTATAAAGTTAGAAATATGTGAAGAGAACCACCTTCTAAAAATTAGCAGAACTCAATTCTGCTAATATTCCACGGAAAACAATGGAGATCAATTCTACAAAATGTTATTTTAAGAGAAAAGGAACCAAGACATATGCAACATCCCCATGGACAATGAAAATTTGCCAGAAAGACATGCCATAGAGATCAAAACTATAATCCATTATTTTAAAATGAGTAAAAGACATTAAGAAAAGTATACAAGACATGTAAGAATAAAATCAATCAGAATTAGAAAAACTCAGAACTCAAAAAGTAATTCAAAATAAAATATTTTAGAAGTGAGGACTAAACTATAAGAAACACACAACAAATAAACACCATATGATGCCTTCAGAGAAGGCAGGAAAAATGAGAAACTTTTAAGAAATCAAAACCAAATGAAGAGCTGAAAAGTACTCCAGGGAACATGACAAACATTGAAGACAGGTAAAGAAGATCTAATATATGAACAGCAGGAGTCTCCTATCAAGAAAACTAAAACCAGGGAACAGAACAAATTCCAAAAACTATAATTCTTGAAAACTTTTCTGAAGTTAAATACATTCAAAACTACATATTGAAAGAAAATATTGTGTACCTGAGAGTAACAACAGAGACTGAACAATAATGAGAAATAGTCTAGTAAAATTGCTTCTTCCAGCAGCAGAGGGCTTTTGCTTTGTATCGGAAATGAAACTTGGGTAAGGGAGAGTTTTCTACTTGTTCCATGGTGTCAACTGATCATCACCATGCACTCCTGCAGGATCCAGAGTGCACAGCACAATTCTGTGCTGCCTTTGAACGTTCACAAACCCTGTTCTCCTTCACTGTGGAGAAGCATGTTCTCAGGTCTCCTACCTTCTCCCATCTTTCTTGTGAGTACTCAGTGGAGGCCCATGGAGAAGAGCTGTTTAATAATAACTAGATAAAGAATTCTAAGAGGAATATTCTAAGAGGAATTTCAAGTACACACAGTCTGAGTACACACACACAGAGTCTAAGTACACACAAACTTCTCCTGTCTCTGGGACTCCCAGCAGTTCTACACCATCACATTAGCCCACACTTACATTTAAGAAATTGACAAAATGTTGGTTGTTCTTACCTACTTTTATGCCTGCCTCCTCCTCCACCCACATTCTGTCTAAGGTAAAACATCTTGGATGTCCCATTCCTTCTCAGAAGGAATAACCAGTCTTCAGAATTCAGTTTACCTTGTTGTGTTAAGACCTGAACTCTCTGTTGGACTAAAATAATAAGATTTTGTAAGATGCCATGACTTTGTTGTTGTTTTAAGGGTGGGAATGTATTCTTTTATGGCCTTCTCCATCTTAAATAAAAGTGAAACTCCAACTTCTTTTAAAAAAAGCTATTTTTAGTAACTATAATTGGTAGTGGCAGTATGAGTATTGTTATTCTGACTATTGTATGTGTAGTCTGGGATAAAGCAAGTGAGCAATAATGGGATATTTTAATTGTCTCCTTCACTGTGTCCTTGGGAACCAAGGTATTTGACATGGAAAAAGCAGATACATATATGACATGGAAGGGATAATTAAAATCCTCCAGCTCCGAATTTCAATTGGAAAGACTAGTACAAACTTATGATTGATACATATAAATACGTTTATCAATTCTATTTACTAAAAACACCTGGAAACAATGACTAATTAAGTTACAATAAGCAACTGTAGTACCCAAATTATGATCTTCAAATGTTATTTCCTCCAAAAAAAACCAGGGTTTTTGGAGAAATTGCTGATTCCAAGTCTGTGGCAAGAAATATAATGACAACTGGCGTGTGCGTGTGTGTGTATGTGTGTGTGAATGGGTGTGTGTCTGCATGTGTGTGTGTATGTGTGTGTGTCTGCCTGTGTCTAGCTGGGGGAGGTGAACCTAGGACATCTTATCCTACCAAATGGAAAGGATGCTACTAAAGACTATTATGGGCAAGTCAAAACAGCTCAGCTGCCAACCTTAAGAGGTTTCCACTGGCCAAAGATAGGACACTTTGAGTTCAATGAAGATAGGAATGTACTGTATTTAAACTCAATACATTTAAAGTCATGAGTTCATAATGACACATTAAAAAAATCTAATTGGTCACTTTTAGAGGGTGATATGGAAACAACCCATTATCTTGAAAACAGGTAAGTAATGAGAAGGAATCAGGTATTTGTCCCAACTTTTATATATATACAACTGGGTAACAAAACAATAGATGAGGGAAGGATCTCTTTATACATTTTTCCAGCTAAAAAGTAAAATGTGACATAGAATTAGAATGTCACCATTTTTAAGTCTCAAAGGCTGTGATATAACAAAAAGAGAGACAGCCAGTCATATGCCATCTAATGAAAGAACATGCTGCTTCCTGTGATCTTGTGACAATAACTGAGTCAATGTTTTGTTGGTCTCTGGATCCACAGGCTGTGATGTGCAGGTAACACAGAGGACAGAGAAACAGGTACTCATGGTGTACTCGTGTGCACCATGAATACACAATCAGCAAAATATAGATAGTGGGAAATTCTATAGGTCAAACCACCAAGGATCTCCAACCAATAAATTATAAGCAAGAGCAAGGGATGGAGGGAAAATCAGTAGATTAAAAGGAAATTAAAAACAACAAATTTTTTTAAAGTGAATAAGAATACACAGTGCTAAGGGTGTCTACTTGAGTAAAAAAAATAAAGAAATATAAGGAAGTGATTACTATAATAGGATAGTGGTTATTTTTGGAGAGAGGGAGGTGACATGTTCTGGGATACCTCACAAATATCTATTTCTTAATCTGAGTGGGTGCTAGTCTTAAAATTCACTATCTGTTTGTTTCGTATGACTTTTTATGTCTGTTTTATTTTACAATAAATTTTTTTAAAAACCTGTTTGACTTTAAAAAAACCTCTTGATCCCATCCCCAAAATGGTGAATTGCACATATCCACGTGTAAAAATGAAATACAACGTAAAATTGTTAAAAAAAATAAATAGGCAGGAAGTAAGAATATATTTTAGATTGAGTTATATTTCCCTAAGTGTCTTTATTAAAACTCATTTCATAAAATCTTTTCCTTCCTTTAAAAATCCTTTCAGAAGATTCTATACACCTTCATTCTAGACTTGGCAAGCTAAATAGCTAGAAAGTATTTCCTTTCCGAAGTTCAATCCTCCATATATAAAAAAAATATGTATTAAGACTTCCAATTCTCCACTCTTTCATTTGAGTGGGGAAAATATGTGTAGAAATGCACATATTCACATATTTACGAAAGCTCTGTGAATGCTGTAATAGAAATGTGGAAGTGACATTAAAAGGGAAGCCTTCTTCATGCAACATGCAAAAGATAATGTCTTTTTCAGCAAGAGTTAGAGGGTAATAGAATTTTACCAAAAGTTTAAACACATTAAAGGATTTCATTTGCCATCTATGCTGAAATGTCAAAGCCAAAATGTGAACCCAATATAGGGATTTTTATCAGTGATTGAACTTGCTGACTTCTGAAAGGGGATCCCAGGCCTTCCTAAGTCTTTTGAAGTTCCATTCTGCTTTGTCTTCAAATGTCTCGACATAATCAGGCCATTGATGCCTTGTGCTGTCCTGTGAATGCAAGCATTTGCCCACAACTCCATTTCAGGGCTGGAGACAAGGAGAGGTTCAGCTCCCTTTGACATTGGGTCAGCTGGTCAGGAAGTTCTCAAGTGTGCAGCATTGTGAACTTCTGGCAGAACAGCTGCCCAGTGGGATGCCAGTGCTTTCAATTCCCATCAGCTCAGGCCTTCAAAGGCTGGGGACATCTGTACCCAGTGACCTGTGTGGTTGGCCTGGACACATCTCTTTCCCATGGGATGGTGGGGGTAGAGAGGCCAGATTGACATGCCTGACATAACTTCATTTCTCAAACTTGAGAGCCAGAACATGTGCGAGACCCACCAAAATCAACAAGTTCACCCCCGGGTTGCACTGGTCACTGAAGTATCACCTGCTTTTAGAAGCTTCACTTTCCATTCACACTGATTATGATGGTTATGCTGGCACATACCATGTATGCACATTGTTCCTTTAAATCATTTCAACTACATAGTAATCATTCTTTCCATATTACAGATGAGGACAATTCACCCAAGATCACACATATAATTAGTGGCAGCACTGGGATTTGAACTCAGACAGCTCAGGCACCCCGGGTTTGTTTCTTTAACCACCAACCTATAGCACCTATGGCTGGAGAATATACATATACACAGCCCTATACAGGGTACCGCTGACTATAGCTACTACTTATTCAACCCCTCAATATATTGGGCAGTAGATCAAGCTTTACAAATGTTTCATTTAATTATACAAAGTAGATAGAGATAGAGATAGCTAGAGATATGTGTAATATACTTGCAGATACTGATATAGATAGATTCCAGTATAGATATATAGACAACAACATAGATACATAAAGGCCTAATTATTAGAGCCAGACTCTACTTAGACTCCCTAAATTTAATCCCAGCTCCACTCCAGCTGTTTGAGCAATTGATTTAGCAGCCCTGGTCCTCAGTCGACTCATCTAAAAACACCTCCCTTACAGGAATACGGTGAGGATTCGATGAAATAATATATGTAACGCATATATAGTTCCTGACAAAGGATAGGCTTCCAATAAGTTAGACATTACTATTATTATTATAATATACATATAATAATATAAAAGAGTATGTTATTCTTATTGTTATTAGATAGACAGATGATCTACTTTCTAAAACAATTCAGAAAGCTTGGTAAAGAAGAGAAGTGTTCTCCAAATTTATCTGGGTCGAAGTTTAAAAAAAAATTATTCTGAGCTGTTTCATCCCCCAAGCAGATCAATATTTTGGCAATAAAGCACCAAAGTAAATTGGTGAGGCTACAGCTGAAAATAAGCCTGAGACCCCCAGCCCCTCATGCTGTGCAAAAGCACTGCTCTGAGCAAGACAGGTGCTAACACTCAGGGCAGTGAGCACTCAACTCGTGGTACCATAACAGGTGCTGTCTGTCTGAGGACACAAAAAAGTCCGGTGACCCACTCATCACAATCGATCTTTCAGGCCCTGGATGCTGGTCCTTCTACAGTCATCTATTTCTGTCCTCATGGGCCCTGCAAAAAGATTTAGTATCCAAATCCCATTTGGTGTTCAAATAATACATCCTCATGCAAGGTGGACTTGACGGAATGATAATACAAACAACCATAGAGGGTAGAGTCAGAGCTTTGGACCAGGTGCCGCATTAGACACCAGATGATCATAATGCACCAGCATTATGATTGCCTTGAGGTCCCATATCTACTGAGTAGCAGAGGAGTCCTCAAGCTCATCCACTGCTAGGGCTCATGCTGTTAATTCCTGCATTCTACTCCATCCTTGTTCATTTCCAAAGTCTTGTACACTTTATTTCTCCCTTCACCACCAATCCTACTTAAGGAAAGTTATCAGTCTAAGCCAGCTGTTTCTATGGGAATTAATTACTAAAAAAAATAGCTTATGTATCAATTATTTCTCTCCTCTGTGTATCCATAGTTCTTGGGACACAGCTTCAGTATAGCAGGGAGCTGAACATGATCTCTCTCCATCATTAGACAGTGACTCTTTGAAGGCAAGAACCTTGTCTTATTCGTCTTTCTAACCCTAGCCCTTAGCATGGTGCCTGGCATATAGCAGACCCTTAATAAATATTTGCAAGCAGAATAAATGAATGAGTGGATAGTTGGATGCATACGTGAATAAGTGATTCAAATGACCTCATTCTTTTTTGAAAAGTCTGCACTGAGTCTCAGGTTCTTAAACAGCAAGAAGTGATTGAGTTGCTACAACAGTTAGCACAATATCTGATACAGAGTTGGTGCCCAATACGTTTTATTGAATAAAAAATATTAATACATAATTCAGTCCTTAAGGCAGCAGAAATCACCTGGAAGATCTATTTAAAAACTATTTGTTCTTCCAGTTCTGAAATCTATCACTAATTAAACCAGGTTAGCAAGATGCTGGGGGCCTGGGTTGCACCCAACGAGGGCTCCACAGATTGGCTTTTATGGCAGTAGGCTCTGCTGGGCTGGCATAGCCTATACTGAAGGAGGCTTCAGGCTGATGACATTTGCCATCATGTCCCCTGTCAGGCTGCTGTAGATGACCTCTTTCATTACACACGGAGTTGAGGTCCTGTCTGATTTCAATATTAATAATAGTTCTTCTGACAAACTGGTCAGTTTTTATGTCATATGCTTGGTGAATTGTCTATATTTCCCTTATTCCCAGTTTGTAATGTAATATACTTGGTGAATTGTGTATATTTCCCTTTTTGTTTTGGCTGCTAAAAAATGAAGTCGAGTTTGTAGCCAGTCATGGCAAAGGAAAAGGCTTTTTGTTATATACTTTTCCAATGTCAGTCTTGGCTCTCTTTCATTTGTGTACTATGAATTCCTCTTTCCTTCCTTCCTTTTTTTCTTTTTCCTTCTTTCTCTCTTTTCCTTTTCTTTCTTTCTTCTTTCCTTTTCTTTCTGCTACTAATAATTTTATGTCTCTTTATTATCTATGAATGATGGTAAGCCATCAGGGATCATCAATGAAACTAACTAAATTTAAAACAGCTTATTTTATTGACTAACTACAGATGAAGCAAATGTATTCAGCAAATATATCGTTATTCAGATACACAGTGATTTTTACCTTCCCCTTGTGTATTTAATGTATTCAGGACTAGAACCATCTCTGGAAGTCAACAGAGGATAAAGGCATAAAATATTAAATAAAATACGATATTTTAACAAGTCTGCTAATATCATTCCCTGTGCGTTGGGAGGCTGAGTTATGGGAGGATGATCTTAGCTCTTTTTCTGGCTCATGAGAGGCAGTCACCAAATGTTCATTGCAGGAGGAAAAGAAAAGGGGACAAGAAACACAAAGAAAGAGAAGAAGGGATAGGTGAACAAAGGGGGGAATGGAGAGGGAGAGAAGGTCAGTGGAGATGTAGGGGTGGGGAAATAAATAACTGAAGGTACAGAAAATGAACTAACAGTTGAATTTACCTTATTAGCTAAGGCCAATGTTTGGACCTCAGTTGTCTCTGAGAGGTTATCTGGCAGCCAGAAATAAGAGGGAAGGTCAGAGTTGATATCACTGCACTTACGGCTTTTTGCTAAAGAAGATGATGTTTCTGTCCTATTCAATTTCAATACGAGCTAAGTCCTAACCAAATTTTAGAACCAACAACACATACCTCCTGCTTAGAATCAACCTTCTCATCCCATCATTTCCTATCCTGAGAAATACAAGACAAAGCTTTTCTCTCCTATTTCTACTTAAGTAAAAATCTGGCCAGTTTTTCCAAAAAGTAAACTTCAAATTAATGAAACTCTTTTGAAAAACACTTTTATTATATTTATTTTTTCTTAGAATAATGGTAAACAAATTCATTGTAAAAATATGGAGGCAAAATTGTATTAAAATTATATAAAATTGTCTTTAACCGTTGTTAGCACTGTCAGTTATTTTCATCCAGTCTCATTTATTTTCACATATATGGGGTAGACATATATAGTTATGTGTACACTCAGTCCTGCATCCTTTTTATGTTTTTAACTTTATATGTTCCTATTTCAAGAAAAGTCCTCGAAATTTGATTTTTTTTTTTTTTTTTCCCTGAGACAGAGTCTCGTTCTGTCGCCCAGGCTGGAGTGCAGTGGTGTGATCTTAGGTCACTGCAACCTCCGCCTCCTGGATTCAAGCCATTCTCCTGCCTCAGCCTCCCAAGTAACTGGGATTATAGGTGTCTGCCACCATGCCTGGCTAATTTTGTATTTTTTAGTACAGACAGGGTTTTACTGTGTTGGCCAGGCTGGTCTCAAACTCCTGACCTCAAGTGATCCATCCTCCTCAGCCTCCCAAAGTGCTGGGATTGCAGGCATGTGCCACTGCGTCTGATTCAAAATTTAACTTTTCTTAAGTGTATGCATCATATTACATTTATGGAAATTCCATTATGTATTTTGTCTTGTTATGGAATCTTTAGATAGTTTCCAAAGGATGAATATTCTATACATTTTTTCAGTTCCTCTGATCGCAAGGCACTCAAGTAATCAAGTTGTGGTATTAGTGTTAACAGAATCAAACATCAGGTGGGAATCCAAAAAAAAAAAAAAAAAAAATAACAGGGACCACAGTATGGTTGGGATTTACATAGATCAGAATAGGATTCAGGACTTTTGTGGTAGAGATTTTAGCTGTTCATATTATTTCTGGTTCTTTTCCTTCCAGGGATTTGGTGTAGCTTGTATTTCTGTACTTTTCCATCCTCTTGAGGTCAGACATGGCCATGTGACTTATTTTAGCCAATGGAATGTGAGAGGAAGTGAAATGAGCCACATCCACATGGAAATATTAATTTTTCCGTGTTCATGATTCTCCCCCAGGAAGGATTGGCTGCTAATAACTCACAGCTCTCCTCTTCTCCAGAGAATCGCCTTAACCACCTCCCTCAGAGGAATTACATGATCTCCCCACCCTGAGGGACAGCCAGCTATGAATGACTAACCCAGTAGTATAATTCATGTTCACAAGCTCCCCTTGGGGCCAGGCTGAAGCTAGTCTAGAGGAATCCATATCTTTGCTTAATTTGCTTTTACTATACTAGCCCATCTGCCTCATTCCCCTTCTCCAGAAAGAACTCCCTCAATAAGTCACTATCACAAGATTCCAGATCTCAGGCTCTGCTTCTAGGGACCCATCTAAATCTCCCTTTTTTGGGTGATGTGGTAATGTGATCCTGAAGCCTCAGTCGGAGGACAGCACTATGGGGTGTAGTCAGGACACTCCATGAAAGTAAACCTTTGTGTTATCAATACACGCAGACTTGGAGATCTATGAGTCTCTCCTGACAAATAGAATACTGGAAGTAGGTCCCCCATAACAGGAGTTTCTAGATCTAGATTTGTGTGTCTCACTTCACTCATGGCAAACCAGCTACCACTTCCTTTTCTCTTCCCTTTACCTACTCTATACAATCAAATGCCTCTTAGATCCAGATTGGTTATGACTCCTTATGCTTCTTAGTCTACTTTCTGGATGCTATTTATTGCATCAGTTTCAGTTTTATGGGCAACCTCATTTTCTCTGTGTTTTCCACTTCAGATTCCCAAAAGTAAAAATCTGATTGGCCAACCTCATTTCCGGGTCTCAGGCGAGTCTATATCCTGGCTACCTTTGGGTAGAGTTAGCCATAGCCTAAGTCATGAGGCACATGACATGGTTGTTTAGTGTTTTCCCAGATTTCCCTGAAGTAAAAATATTCTCACATGGGTCTATAACTTGAAATTGGGCCATGAATCCAATAGGAAGAGCCAAATGGCTTTCAATCTTATGTGGAACACTTTTCTCTTTGGATTACTCCTTTGTCTTCGAAGTCATATTCAAATTGGCTGCACAGTCAGTGGGGTCTGGGGACTCCCCTTGTCGCTGAAAGGGCTGATTCCTTCCACAAAAGGCCAAGTGGGAACCAGACACATAAAAAGCCATAGCACGCCCTGCTGCAAACATGGGCATGTGTGCTGTGTGAGCAAAAGAAGTCCTCATAGCTCACATGATATGAAGAGCCCAGATAAAGGTTTAGGAATAATTCCCGAGCATCTAAAGTGTGCTTAGTGCATCTCTTCCTTGGGGACTGCATTGGCAATCAGTATCTGAGAAAACACTCCAAGGTTAGGGACTCTGTCCAGGTGCCTTTTACCAGAGATGTCAGTAACAATCGTTGCCATGTACATACATATACTGGTCCATTTGTTCCATCATTCACTGAACAAATATTTGTTGAGCATCAACCATACGTCAGGTACCATTTGACTTCCTGGGGATAGATCAATTAACAAAGTAGATGAAATCTCAGCTCTTGTGGCGTTTACCTTCTGTTTCAGGAGATGCTCAGCAGGCAAACATGGAAGTCTTATGTCAGTTAATGATAATGACTACACAAGAATTCAGGTAGGGTGAGGGGACTGAGAGTGATGGGGTAAGGGTGATAGTCTAGATAGGATGGTCAGAGAAGGCCTCGTTAGGAAAATGATATGTGAGCAGGCTTCAGTGAAGTGAGGGAGGGATTTAGTAA
The DNA here is from genome assembly GCF_009828535.3 of Hylobates moloch. Lineage (NCBI taxonomy): Eukaryota > Metazoa > Chordata > Mammalia > Primates > Hylobatidae > Hylobates > Hylobates moloch. The sequence continues at coordinate 27,177,303 of NW_026652287.1, read as the reverse complement.
AAGATCTGGAAATGCAAGGATCTAGGCAGAGAAACAGAAGATACAAATGCTTGGCTGGAAAAACTATGAAGTGGAAGCATAGGAAAGCAGAACAAACAGCCTGTGTGAAGGCCCTGAGGCAGGAAAGTACTTGGCACAGTCATGGACCCTAAGGCCAGCACCTCTGAGTGCAGCCCAGAGAATCAAAGAAGCAATAAGTGAGAGGTGCTCATCAGTGATAGGCAGGGCCAGAAGACTCTGTAGGCCCTTTGTAGTTTCCATTACAGATTTCATGTTCTATTCTACATGAAATGGAAACTGGTAAGATAAGCCAAAAGCTATTTTTTGCAGTTGAGTTCAGAGCTAATGGCTTGGTCTGGGGGAGAGGAGAGGAGAAACAATGGAAATGGGAAAATGTGTGTAAGGCCAACGAACACTTCAAATGTAGGATGGACAGGGCATGGTGATTGATTGGAAGTGAGAGAGAGAGAGGTGACAAAAATGGCTCCCAGGGGTCATTGGACTGCTAGTTGGGTGGAGGTGTCATTTACCAAGAAGGGGGCCTGTCAAGTGGGAAATAGATTTGGGAGAGGATAGAGACCTTAGCCAGGTGTGTAAGCCATTATAATAGTGTAGTATCATTATTATTCATATTTGATAACAAGTGAACAGACTCAGAAAGGTTATTTCACTTGCTCAAGATCACACATCTAGTAAGCAGAGGAGCCTACTTTTATACCCAAGTCTACCTGATTGATTGATGCCAAAAACTGTTGTTTCTCACTTCAGTTCTCATACAGCCTCTTAGGAGGAAAGAAGAGACCAGAGCATCCCATGGAGCATAATTAAAATAGTGACATAGGAAGGCCAGAGAAGTGCCCTGAGTATCCCCTATATGGGCCAAGATGGCCACACTGAGGTCAAATGCCAACACCCAGATTTCCCAAGACCAGCTGTGCCTTCCAAGACCAGAAGTCAACTGCCTGTCCCAGTGATTCTGGTCAGAATGGCTTCTTTTCTCAAAACTTTACTGTGGACTGAAAACTGTTAACTTAGAGCTCTGGTCCCCGAATGTGGTCCCTGGACCAGCAGCATCAACATCATCTGGGAAATTATTAGAATGCAAAATCTCTGGCACAGCCCCAGACCTACTGATTAGAAATGCTGTGGCTGGGGCCCAGCAATCTGTGTTTTTAAGAAACTTTCTAGAAGATTCTGATGTACACTCAAGCTTGAGAATCACTGAATTAAAGCATCTGGTTTCAACTGATCTAAGTTTCTGCCTCTGTAAAGCCCTTGCCTGAAGTGATTGAGGTATAATTCCAATAACAGGCAGGGGTTGGGCTCATGGGGAAGCTATTGCTGAAGTTGGATAAAGGCTCAATTTTTTCCCCTGTCCAATTCTTTTACATAAATTCCTGTCCAAAAAGGAAATTGCTCCCCCCTTTTTTTGTAAAAAAAAAAAAATGGTGGGGGGGACTGTTGTTTTGTGGCAAAAGGAATGCTTTGCTAATTTTAGGAAGATGGCTTCAGTTATAGACAGGAAGTCTTGAGGGGAGGGAGACTTTGACTTGAATTTTTAAAAATTGTGTTCCTTTATGTTTTTTCTTTAGAAAAGGAAAGGCAACATGATTAACAAACCTCAGCTGACTTTAGAGTTCAAAGAAATCTCTGACTTAGAAGACGAACCATGTGGGAGCCATACATAGAGCCCCTCAGCAACAGTTGAATACACGTAGAAAACAATGGCCCTCAAGACTTTGCTTTGAAGGGAGAATCTTTGCAGTGTAAATTGACTTTTGGAAGAAGCAGAGCATCTGGCTTCTTGGTAAGATGGATCCTGGAGAATGCTCCACATCCCTGCCTGCTCAGCTCTGCTCACTATGGTGCACCTCAGATTGGTCCCCTCAGGGTATCATCCTGGTAACCACATGCTAAGGAGTGCATCCAGGGTTATCGTTTACAGCAAATGGGGCAGATCAGCCCCTTCACAAGTGAGAAAACTGAGACTTACTTAGGAAGAACATGGGCCTCTTGGATGAATAAAAAATGGTGGGCCATGGGAGTTTTAGATATTTTATGTCATCAAATTATTGAAGCAAGAAGTAGTCTTGTTTTCATTTCACAGCTAAGGAAACTGAAGCCTAGAAAGTAGCAGTAAGTTATCCAAGGTCACTAAGTCGGGAAATGTGGGTACACCACTCAGAACCACAGCCTCTGAGACCAAGTCCTACTTGACAGGTCAGAGAGGAGTGCTTTAAAGTAGCCTGTCCAGGAGCTAACATGGACCTCATATTCATCTCCAGAAAAGTCAACATTTAAATATAATTGCTTGGTTAAAATTCAATTTATCAATGTACTAGTCAGGGTTCTCCAGAAAAACAGAACTTTTCAGTCAATGATGGACCACCCATACTATGGTGGTCCCATAAGATTATAATGGAAAAACTCCTGTCACCTAGTGATGTTGTTACCAGGGGTCCTTGCTCCCAGAGCTCCCAAGATGGTGTCGGCGGCTTCCAAAATGCCAGAGGACTCCTTCCAAGATGGTGGCAAGCCTTGTGTTCCCTGACCTGGGGTTCTTGGCCTCATGAATTCCAAGGAATGGAATCTTGGGCCATGCGGTGAGTGTTATAGCTCTATTAGAAGCCATGGGTCACAGAAGAGAACCGTGGAACCTAGTGACTAGTGTTCAGCTCAATTAGGATGAACCTGGGCACCTAGCCATGCAGGAACAGTGGCAAGCCTTCAGCCCAATCGGGAGCAGCAATGGACGCCTCGTTGGATCAGCAGCACAGTAGACATCCTGCCGGATCTAGAGGGATGGAAGTCAGCGGCGGGTCTGCGATGGGTCTGCTATGGTGGCAAGTAACAGTGGTGGATGTTGAGCGAAAGCTCAGCCCCAGCCGTAACAAACACAGACCAGAAGAGAGTGCAGTTGCAAGATTTAACAGAGTGAAAACAGAGCTCCTATACAAAGGGAGGCGACCTAAAGAGGGTAGCTGTTGCCGGCTTGAATGCCTGGGTTTATATCCTGATCACTGTCCCTCCCGCTGTGCTCTCAGGCAATAGATGATTGGCTATTTCTTTACCTCCTGTTTTTTGCCTAATTAGCTTTTTAGTGAGCTCTCTTTACTACCGGATTGGTCAGGTGTAAGCTAAGTTGCAAGCCCCGTGTTTAAAAGTGGATGCGGTCACCTTCCCAGCTAGGCTTAGGGATTCTTAGTCAGCCTAGGAAATCCAGCTAGTCCTGTCTCTCAATGTCATAGCCTTCGTGATGTTGTAGTGCAATGCATTACACATGTGTCTGTGGTGATGCTGGTGTAAACAAACCCACTGCACTGCAGTTGTATAGAAGTCTAGCACATTCAATTATGCACAGTACATAATACTTAATAATGAAAAATGACGATGTTACCAGTTTGTGTATTTACTGTATCATACTTTTAATTATTATTTTAGAGTGTACTCCTTCTACTTATTTTTTTTAAAGTTAACTGGAAAGCAGCCGTGGTCAGGTCCTTCAAGAAAGGTATTCCAGAAGAAGGCATTGTTATCTTAGGAGTTGACAGCTCCATGCATGTTATTGCCCCTGAAGACCTTCCAGTGGGACAAGATGCTGGAGTGAAAGACAGTGAAATTGATTATCCTGACCTTGTGTACACATAAGCTAATGTGTGTGTTTGTGTCTTATTTTGTAACAAAAAGATTTAAAAAGTAAAAAATTTTAAAAAGCTTATAGAATAGGAACACAAAGAAAGAAAATATTTTTGTACAGTTGTACAATGTGTTTGTATTTTAAGCTAAGTGTTATTATAAAATAAAAAAATTAAGTCATAAAGTTAAAAAGTTACAGTAATTGAAGGTTAATTTATTACTGCATTTATTATTGAAGAAATAATTTTTTTATAAATTTAATGTAGCCTAAGTGTACAGTGTTTACAAAGCCTACAGTTGTGTGCAGTAATGTCCTAGGCCTTCACATTCACTCACCACTCACTGAGTCACCCAGAGCAACTTGCAGTCCTGCAAGCTTCATTCATGGTAAGTGTCCTACACAGGTGTATCAGTTACCTTTTATACTGTATTTTTACTGTGACTTTTTTATGTTTAGATACACAAATGCTTACCATTGTGTTATAGTTGACTACAATATTCAGTACAGTCACATGCTGCACAGGTTTGTAAGCAATAGGATATATCACATAGCTTAGGTGTGTAGTAGGCTATACTATCCAGGTACACTCTGATATTCGCACAATGATGAAACCACCTAACTACACATTTCTCAGAATGTACCCCTGTCATTTAGCGATGCTTGACTGTTTCAATATACAAGAGGAGACTTTTTATGAAAATTGGCTCACAAGATTAGGGAGGCCATGAAATCCCATATGGCCTCTGCAAGCTATAGAACCCCGGGGCCTCTGGTATAAGTCCCTGGGATACAAAGGCTGGAGAATTTGGAGTTCTGATGTTCAAAGGCAGGGAAAGATGGATGTCCAGCTCAAGCAGAAAGAGAGAATTCCTCCTTCCTCTGCCTTTTTGTTCTATCCAGGCCCTGGATGGATTGAACGATGCCCACCCACACTGGGAGGGCCATCTGCTTTACTGAGTCCACTGATGCAGATGCTAATCTATTTCTGAGACAAGAATTGTCAAATTCTCCTGGGCTACTCAAAAATCCCAACCCTGATCCCCTGAAAAGTGTAAAAGAAATGTTTCCCCTTTCTTTTTGGCACAGAGCCATGACCTTGGGCTATCACCTCCATCCCACTGTGTGAGGCCATATGGTGAGAATCAGAGGCGACTTGGGGAGAAGCTGACTACCCACAAGCATGGCACCTTCAGGCTCCCTTGGCAAGCCTGAATCAGACTACACGTCCAGGGGGGCAGGCCCATTCAACACAATCTGCTTTATATGGATTTAAACTGCTGTCCCCTGAGGGCATCTGGATTGCTTTGACCTTCTGTCAGATTTGACCCACTGTGAACGACTGCGACCTAAATGACAGCCTATCACCTTCTGCCTAGAAATATATGATGACATACCACTGCCTTCAGGATGAGTCCAAGCTGGAATAGAAATTAGAAATTGTGAAATTTACAAGCAGGAAGAAATCTACCTCTCAATTGTTAAAGATTTGCCCATTCTCTCCTTCATGATTGATTTGCTTAAAACATCCACCTTCCTAATGATGATGATGCTGATGATGATGATGACAAAAATAGAGAAAAAAATCAATTTAATAAAACAACAGTGCTCTGGCAAAAATTTGAATATAAAATGGCTTTTAGGGGGTGGAGCCAAGATGGCCGAATACAAACAGCTCTGGTCTACAGCTCCCAGCGTGAGTGGCCCAGAAGACGGATGATTTCTGCATTTCCCTTTGAGGTACCGGGTTCATCTCACTAGGGAGTGCCAAACAGTGGGTGCAGGACAGTTGGTGCAGCACACTCTGCGCGAGCCTAAGCAGGGCGAGGCATTGCCTCACTCGGGAAGTGAAAGAGGTCAGGGAGTTCCCTTTCCTAGTCAAAGAAAGGGGTAACAGAGGGCACCTGGAAAATCGGGTCAGTCCCACCCTAATACTGCGCTTTTCCAACGGGCTTGGAAAACGGCACACCAGGAGATTGTGTTCCACACCTGGCTCGGAGGGTCCTATGCCCACGGAATCTCGCTGATTGCTAGCACAGCAGTCTGAGATCAAACTGCAAGGCAGCAGCAAGGCTGGGGGAGGGGCACCCGCCATTGCCCAGGCTTGCTTAGGTAAACAAAGCAGCCAGGAAGCTCCAACTGGGTGGAGCCCACCACAGCTCAAGGAGGCCTGCCTGCCTCTGTAGGCTCCACCTCTGGGGGCAGGGCACAGACAAACAAAAATTCAGCAGGAACCTCTGCAGACTTAAATGTCCCTGTCTGACAGCTTTGAAGAGAGTAGTGGTCCTCCCAGCACGCAGCTGGATATCTGAGAACGGACAGACTGCCTCCTGAAGTGGGTCCCTGACCCCTGAGCAGCCTAACTGGGAGGCACCCCCCAGTAGGGACAGACTGACACCTCACTTGGCTGGGTACTCCTCTGAGACAAAACTTCCAGAGGAACTATCAGACAGCTGAATTTGTGGTCTCATGAAAATCCGCTGTTCTGCAGCCACTGCTGCTGACACTCAGCCAAACAGGGTCTGGAGTGGACGTCTAGCAAATTCCAACAGACCTGCAGCTGAGTGTCCTGTCTGGTAGAAGGAAAACTAACAAACAGAAAAGACATCCACACCAAAAACCCACATGTACATCACCATCATCAAGGACCAAAACTAGATAAAACCACAAAGATGGGGAAAAAACAGAGCAGAAAAACTGGAAACTCTAAAAAGCAGAGCACCTCTCCTCCTCCAAAGGAACGCAGTTCCTCACCAGCAACGGAACAAAGCTGGATGGAGAATGACTTTGACGAGTTTAGAGAAGAAGGCTTCAGACGATCAAACTACTCCAAGCTACGGGAAGAAATTCAAAACAATAGCAAAGAAGTTAAAAACTTTGAAAAAAAATTAGACAAACGGATAACTAGAATAACCAATGGAGAGAAGGGCTTAAAGGAACTGATGGAGCTGAAAGCCAAGTTTCGAGAACTACGCGAAGATTGCAGAAGCCTCGGGAGCTGAAGCGATCAACTGGAAGAAAGGGTATCAGTGATGGAAGATGAAATGAATGAAATGAAGCGAGAAAGGAAGTTTAGAGAAAAAAGAATAAAAAGAAACGAACAAAGCCTCCAAGAAATTTGGTACTATGTGAAAAGACCAAAGCTACGTCTGATTGGTGTACCTGAAAATGACGGGGAGAATGGAACCAAGTTGGAAAACACTCTGCAAGATATTATCCAGGAGAACTTCCCCAATCTAGCAAGGCAGGCCAACATTCAGATTCAGGAAATACAGAGAACACCACAAAGATACTCCTCGAGAAGAGCAACTCCAAGACACATGATTGTCAGATTCACCAAAGTTGAAATGAAGGAAAAAATGTTAAGGGTGGCCAGAGAGAAAGGTCGGGTTACCCACAAAGGGAAGCCCATCAGACTAACAGCTGATCTCTCGGCAGAAACTCTACAAGCCAGAAGAGAGTGGGGGCCGATATTCAACATTCTTAAAGAAAAGAATTTTCAACCCAGAATTTCATATCCAGCCAAACTAAGCTTCATAAGTGAAGGAGAAATAAAATACTTTACAGACAAGCAAATGCTGAGTGATTTTGTCACCACCAGGCATGCCCTAAAAGAGCTCCTGAAGGAAGCACTAAACATGGAAAGAAACAACTGGTACCAGCCACTGCAAAAACATGCCAAGTTGTAAAGACCATTGAGGCTAGGAAGAAACTGCATCAACTAACGAGCAAAATAACCAACTAACATCATAATGACAGGATCAAATTCACACATAACAATATTAACTTTAACTGTAAATGGGCTAAATGGTCCAATTAAAAGACACAGACTGGCAAACTGGATAAGGAGTCAAGACCCATCAGTGTGCTGTATTCAGGAAACCCATCTCACGTGCAAAGACACACATAGACTCAAAATAAAGGGATGGAGGAAGATCTATCAAGCAAATGGAAAACAAAAAAAGGCAGGGGTTGCAATCCTAGTCTCTGATAAAATAGGCTTTAAACCAACAAAGATCAAAAGAGACAAAGAAGGCCATTTCCTAATGGTAAAGGGATCAATTCAACAAGAAGAGCTAACTATCCTAAATATATATGCACCCAACACAAGAGCACCCAGATTCATAAAGCAAGTCCTGAGTGACCTACAAAGGGAATTAAACTCCCACACAATAATAATGGGAGATTTTAACACCCCACTGTCAACATTAGACAGACCAACGAGACAGAAAGTTAACAAGGATATCCAGGAATTGAACTCAGCTCTGCACAAAGTGGACCTAATAGACATCTACAGAACTCTCCACCCCAAATCAACAGAATATACATTTTTTTCAGCACCACACCACACCTATTCCAAAATTGACCACATAGTTGGAAGTAAAGCTCTCCTCAGCAAATGTAGAAGAACAGAAATTATAACAAACTTTCTCTCAGACCACAGTGCAATCAAACTAGAACTCAGGATTAAGAAACTCACTCAAAACCGCTCAACTACATGGAAACTGAACAAGCTGCTCCTGAATGACTACTGGGTACATAATGAAATGAAGGCAGAAATAAAGATGTTCTTTGAAACCAATGAGAACAAAGACACAACATACCAGAATCTCTGGGACACATTCAAAGCAGTGTGTAGAGGGAAATTGATAGCACTAAATGCCCACAAGAGAAAGCAGGAAAGATCCAAAATTGACACCCTAACATCACAAATAAAAGAACTAGAAAAGCAAGAGCAAACACATTCAAAAGCTAGCAGAAGGCTAGAAATGACTAAAATCAGAGCAGAACTGAAGGAAATAGAGACACAAAAAACCCTTCAAAAAATTAATGAATCCAGGACCTGGTTTTTTGAAAAGATCAACAAAATTGACAGACCGCTAGCAAGACTAATAAAGAAGAAAAGAGAGAAGAATCAAATAGATGCAATAAAGAATGAAAAGGGGTTATCACCACCAATCCCACAGAAATACAATCCACCATCAGAGAATACTATAAACACCTCTACGCAAATAAACTAGAAAATCTAGAACAAATGGATAAATTCCTTGACAAATACACCCTCCCAAGACTAAACCAGGAAGAAGTTGAATCTCTGAATAGACCAATAACAGGCTCTGAAATTGTGGCAATAATCAATAGCTTACCAACCAAAAAGAGTCCAGAACCTGATGGATTCACAGCCGAATTCTACCAGAGGTACAAGGAGGAACTGGTACCATTCCTTCTGAAACTATTCCAATTGATAGAAAAAGAGGGAATACTCCCTAACACATTTTATGAGGCCAGCATCGTCCTGATACCAAAGCCTGGCAGAGACATAACCAAAAAAGAGAATTTCAGACCAATATCCTTTATGAACATTGATGCAAAAATCCTCAATAAAATACTGGCAAACCGAAACCAGCAGTACATCAAAAAGCTTATACACCATGATCAAGTGGGCTTCATCCCTGGGATGCAAGGCTGGTTCAACATATGCAAATCAATAAATGTAATCCAACATATAAACAGAACCAAAGACAAAAACCATATGATTATCTCAATAGATGCAGAAAAGGCCTTTGACAAAATTCAACAACCCTTCATGCTAAAAATTCTCAGTAAATTAAGTATTGATGGGACGTATCTCGAAATAATAAGAGCTATCTATGACAAACCCACAGCCAATATCGTACTGAATGGGCAAAAACTGGAAGCCTTCCCTTTGAAAACTGGCACAAGACAGGGATGCCCTCTCTCACTACTCCTATTCAACATAGTGCTGGAAGTTCTGGCCAGGGCAATCAGGCAGGAGAAGGAAATAAAGGGTATTCAATTAGGAAAAGAGGAAGTCAAATTGTCCCTGTTTGCAGATGACATGATGGTATATCTAGAAAACCCCATTGTCTCAGCCCAAAATCTCCTTAAGCTGATAAGCAACTTCAGCAAAGTCTCAGGATACAAAATCAATGTACAAAAATCACAAGCATTCTTGTACACCAATCATAGACAAACAGAGAGCCAAATCATGAGTGAACTCCCATTCACAATTGCTTCAAAGAGAATAAAATACCCAGGAATCCAACTTACAAGGGATGTGAAGGACCTCTTCAAGGAGAACTACAAACCACTGTTCAATGAAATAAAGAGGATACAAACAAATGGAAGAACATTCCATGCTCATGGGTTGGAAGAATCAATATCGTGAAAATGGCCATACTGCCCAAGGTCATTTATAGATTCAATGCCATCCCCATCAAGCTACCAATGACTTTCATCACAGAATTGGAAAAAACTACTTTAAAGTTCATATGGAACCAAAAAAGAGCCCCCAATGCCAAGTCAATCCTAAGCCAAAAGAACAAAGCTGGAGGCATCACACTACCTGACTTCAAACTATACTACAAGGCTACAGTAACCAAAACAGCATGGTACTGATACCACAACAGAGACATAGATCAATGGAACAGAACAGAGCCCTGAGAAATGATGCCGCATATCTACAACTATCTGATCTTTGACAAACCTGACAAAAACAAGCAATGGGGAAAGGATTCCCTATTTAATAAATGGTGCTGGGAAAACTGGCTAGCCATATGTAGAAAGCTGAAACTGGATCCCTTCCTTACACCTTATACAAAAATTAATTCAAGATGGATTAAAGACTTACATGTTAGACCTAAAACCATAAAAACCCTAGAAGAAAGCCTAGGCAATACCATTCAGGACATAGGCGTGGGCAAGGACTTCATGTCTAAAACACCAAAAGCAATGGCAACAAAAGCCAAAATTGACAAATGGGATCTAATTAAACTAAAGATCTTCTGCACAGAAAAAGAAACTACCGTCAGAGTGAACAGGCAACCTACAGAATGGGAGAAAATTTTTGCAACCTACTCATCTGACAAAGGGCTAATATCCAGATTCTACAATGAACTCAAACAAATTTACAAGAAAAAAACAAACAACCCCATCAAAAAGTGGGCAAAGGACATGAACAGATACTTCTCAAAAGAAGACATTTATGCAGCCAAAAAACACATGAAAAAATGCTCATCATCACTGGCCATCAGAGAAATGCAAATCAAAACCACAATGAGATACCATCTCACACCAGTTAGAATGGCCATCATTAAAAAGTCAGGAAACAACAGGTGCTGGAGAGGATGTGGAGAAATAGGAACACTTTTACACTGTTGGTGGGACTGTAAACTAGTTCAACCATTGTGGAAGTCAATGTGGTGATTCCTCAGGGATCTGGAAGTAGAAATACCATTTGACCCAGCCATCCCATTACTGGGTATATACCCAAAGGACTATAAATCATGCTGCTATAAAGACACATGCACACGTATGTTTGTTGCGGCACTATTCACAATAGCAAAGACTTGGAACCAACCCAAATGTCCAACAATGATAGACTGGATTAAGAAAATGTGGCACATATACACCATGGAATACTATGCAGCCATAAAAAATGATGAGTTCATGTCCTTTGTAGGGACATGGATGAAATTGGAAAACATCATTCTCAGTAAACTATCGCAAGGACAAAAAACCAAACACCGCATGTTCTCACTCATAGGTGGGAATTGAACAATGAGAACTCATGGACACAGGAAGGGGAACATCACACTCCGGGGACTGTTGTGGGGTGGGGGGAGGGGGGAGGGACAGCATTAGGAGATATACCTAATGCTAAATGACGAGTTAATGGGTGCAGCAAACCAACACGGCACATGGATACATATGTAACAAACCTGCACATTGTGCACATGTACCCTAAAACCTAAAGCATAATAATAAAAATAAATAAATAAATAAAATAGCTTTTACTGGGAAGTTCTCTCTTTTTAGGTTGCAGGAAACAAAATATGTTTTTTTAAAAGAAATCAAGTCCAAGTCAATCACCTTTGCCATTTCGCCGTCCCTGGGATTGGCTCAGAAATAGGCACGTGTCTAAGTCAGGCCAATGAGACCTCAGGGGATATTTTGTTAGGGCTTCTGAGGAAGAAACTGTTTTGCTCCTAAGGAAGAGCTCCTGAAAGAGATGCTCTCTGGTCCCCTGGGGTTATTGTGTGTGGATTGAAGCAGTCATCTTTTTCCTAGCTGGACCCCAGAGGAGGACAAAGCCCAGTGAATTGCAAATAAATGACCCAAGATCACATTGGGTCTTGTGATATGACCTCTTCCCCCACTCAAGTTTCACTCACAGCTGTTTGGCATAGTATGCCTGGCACAGAGTCTGGCACTGTGAAAGTAACTCAGCCCAGGAACAAGAGGATGAGCAAATAGATGCCAGTTGAACCTGAAGATTTCTCAATGATTTTAGTTTGAACTGGTTTAACCTGGTGCAGGTAACATGCTTCCCAGACTAAAGTTAAGGGAAATATAAATCAAATTTTTGATGAAGAGACTTCGGTAGCATGTTGGAGAGAAGAGTGGCAAGAGAGAATGGAGGGAATGAGTGCAACAGGCCCTGGTTTGGTACAGTGCCCAGCCAGAATCACGTGTGTGAGGCTGTCCAGGCCACGGACACAGCGTTCTCCTCCAGGTTTACGTACACTGAGCCAGTGAGGCGCTTGCAGGGAGTCTGGAGGAAGCGTTAGACCTTTACTAGTTTAACTACTTTACCAGGGCCTAGATTGCATCCAAACCTGGAAGTTTTCAACAGCAAGCTTGCAGTGGCTTTCCAAAGGCTTGAGGCTTGCCTTTCCTTCAGTCAGAAGGCAAACTGTGCCAGGTACAGCTGAGGACCAGAAAACAACCATGTAGATTTTGAAACTTGCATTGGTTGAGAATTTTCATGCCTTTCTGCTATATAGACATTCAGCCGCACTGTAGAGATAGGTTCAATCCAACCTGCAGGAAGCCTGGCTCTATCTGAATTAGTGGCTGCCTTACCTTAAGGGAACTTCAAAGTCCAATTGAGAAATGCTGGTCTAGATTGAACTTGAGCACTAATTTAGCTTGGACTAAGTTGCTTGGCCTTTCTGGGCCTATAGCCCCCTCATCTACAAAGCGAAGGAAAGAAAAAAACCAACACTGAGATTCTTTGTGTTGAGAAATGTCATTACCTGAAATGAAAATCCCAGTAGCCTTTAGAGAACAAAGAGCATGGGATCCAGGGACAGCCTGGGGTCTGAGTCCCAGCTCTGCCACTCACTAAATGTATGACCACAGTTAACTCACTATCCAGCTCTGAATCTGTTTCATTATCTATAAAATAGAGATCATAAAACCTATGTTAAAATTTTGGAAGGATTAAAAAAGATGATATAGGCACAGGCACAAAGTAGTTCATCAATAATAATTCTATAAATATTTATTGAGCATATCCTATATGCCATGTACTATGCTAACCTCCAGAAAGGGAGTGATGAGTCAATGAGGCATCACCCCTAATGTCATGGGAGTAGACAGACAAAACCTTAGAGTCGCATTTATGAGTGTCTGTCATATGAGATAAGATCTACCATGGACAGTCATCAGATGCTTCAGTACAGGCATAACAAAGGCTAGTTCCTAACACAACTCCTCACTCAACAGTGTCACCAAAGTCACCACTCACCAAATGCCTCCCTCATTGTCCTTCTCATGACTCACAAGGGAGAATTCATTGATCCAAACTATAGTTCCCATTAGGTTAATTTTCTAACATCAGAAGTCTTCGGGAGATGAGCTGATTTCACTTGCAAACCATGCATAAAATAATTGAAGACTATTCCTGAGAGTGGGAGGTAAGTCTTTGAACTGATATTGCAACCTTGTGATTGCTCATCTCTGCTAAAGGTAAATTTGATTAATCAACACATCCTGCTACAGTCATCTTCCCCAAAGCTAACTGCAAAGAAGGAGGGCTTCCTGCCCAGTCTGACACCCACCTGGCGCCAGGTAGATGCGGGGGCCCCCAGAGAGTAAGCCAACTGGTGTTGAACGTGTGAAAGAGCCAAAGAACAGGGGAAATCTCACTCTACTAGCATGGGAGGTTAGCTTTGTCAGGAAGGTAATGTTTGGCAGCTGAGGGAAACTTGAACATGCCACCTCTAATGTTTGTGCACTTATTTTCTCATTCACAAATGGAAACAACCACAGCTTGATCTGTGCATGGTGCAGAGTTTTCATTCAGATCACATGATATAAACATCCTATCACTTCTTTCAGATCCATCACTTCATTTACACTTCTATAATCATAGTCCTAGTTCAAATCTTGTCATCCCATATTTGGATTATTGCAGTAACCTACTAATGAATCCCTCTTCTTTCAGTCTTATTTCCAAGTCCCTTCTATTTCAGTTATCATATTGCTTTCAAGTTTAAAATATCAGTGAGAGTCTATCACCTTCTGCTTAAAAATATTTGAGGACAGCCCACTGCTTTCAGGATGAAGCCTAAAATCTTTACCATGGCTTTTGTGGCACACACTGTGAGCTGCCCACATGTAAGTGATGCTTCTCCTCTTCCATATCAGTGGAATCCAATACGACCAAACCAAGAGGATAAACTGTGATTGTTTTAAGCCAACTACAATGATCTCTTTCCTCTTTGGACTAAGGGTGGGCCTGTGACACAGTTCTGGTCAATGAGATACAAGAGAAAGTCTACTGGGACTTCAGGGAAAGACTTTTTTCTTCTTGATAAGACAGAAGTGTTTGAAAAGAAGACCAGTTCTCTGTATGTTTGGGGCTATAGAAGCCCTCTTGTGATTTTAAGGGGAAGCATTAGGGTAACTAACTTTTCCCAGTTTGCCTGGGACTTCCCCACTTTTAGCACTAAATGGCCCACATCCTAGGGAACCTTCAGTCTCAGGACAACCAGGACAGTTGGTCATCCTAGGAGACATCACTGACATACTGAGCATGATAAAGCAAGATGGCATGAAAAATCTTCATGACCATCATTGAGCTGCTATATAAACTCTAAGGTTGCCTTTCTCAAGTTTTCTTGTGCAAGCTAACTAAATGCCTTCGTCATGTGCTTTGTAACCTACAGTTGATGGCATTCCTAATTAATATAGCATTCAAGGTTTTTCATCATACGTCCCAATATGTCTGACTTTCCAATCTGAGCTCCCACCATTCCTGCCCTTCTGCCATATACATTCAGTGTGGATTACTCCCTATTCTCTGGGTTTACTGTGAATCTGCACACCCCTGTGCTTTTGTTAATGCCATCTCCATTATCCAAAATTTCTTTTCTTCCTTTCATCACTGAAAACTTCCAATACATCCCTCAAGGCCAAATTTCCTCCATTCTTCAATGTGCCCATGGTTTTAGAAAGCAGAGAAGCTTCTAATATATATTTCTCTCTCCTTATACTTTGAGTACTGTGAGGGGAAGGGATTATATCTTAGCCATTATTTATCTAAAACCCTTACTCCAGTCCCTGCCACCTTTACCATACTCAATGAATGTTTATGGAATGAATAATAGCATTTATGGATGAATAATTATACAGAAAACGTCTATGTGTTTTGAAAAAGCAGAGACTCATGGAAAGCACAAGGCATAGTCCTTCTCTTTTTAAGTCTCTGTTCAAGAAACCTTCTTGGACTCTTTTATTCTTATTGAGATTTTCCTTCCCTTGAATTCACTCAACACCCATACTGTTACTGAGTTCACCCTAGATGCCACATGCTTCTCAAAGCATTGCTGGCAATTATAGATGACTTGTTCTTGTATGCCTCTTTTCTCCCTAATAAAACAGTAAGGAAAGAATGGATAATACCTACTATTTGATAGCACAACAGGGTGATTATAGTCAATAATAGCTTAATTGTACGTTTTAAAATAACTAAATGAGTATAATTGGATTGTTTGTAAACACAAAGGATAAATGCTTGAGGAGATGGATAACCCATTCTCCTTGATGTGATTATTTTACATTGCATGCCTGAATCAAAACATCTGATGGACCCCATAAATATATACACCTACTATATACCCACAAAAATCAAAAATTTAAAACAAAACAATAAGGAAAGTGGCTTCCACTTACTACAAAGGCCATCTGATTTCAAGTCCAGTATTCTGAATGAAGTTTGGGCACCAGAAATGTTGTCTGAGCATAGTCAACAAATGCTGTGTTCTGCTTTTAAATCAAGAATGCCTTTGGCTGCAAGTAATGGAAAAACTACTAAGAGTGACGATGGCAGAGGGAGCTAGCTAACCATTAGAGATTTGGGCTCCCCTTCCATGGTATGGAGTTGTTTAGGGCTTCCTAGGCAGGGATTTCACTTCTCAGCCTTCCTGCATTAACGGCGAGCTATACATCTAATTAGAAGCCACTGGAATATGAACTGAAATGAACTATCACTTCCCAACTAAGAAGATTAAGGGGGCTTTCCCCACACTCTTATCGTCTTCAGGGGTGACCTTGGAGGCCACAAATTGAAGATGGCAGCAATCCCAAGTTGGAAGAAGCATGAATCCCTGAGGAACCAGTTGGAGAACAGCCTCCTAGGAAAGCACTCGACTCAGAAAAGCCTCACTGGATTTTGTTTGAGCAAGAAATCAACAATTATTATGTTAAAGACTGAAATTTGGGTTTTTTTTCTTTGTCTTTCCTTTTTTTTTTTACAGCATTTAGTCTAAGTACAGTGGCCAAAACAAATAGGATATTATTTTCTCACACAGTAGAATACTTAAAGGTGGATAGTGGCTGGCATTGTTATTTACTGAAGACTTTTAAGTCTCAAACGCTTCTTATGCTTTCACTTGACCACCTTTAGTTCTTTGCTTTTCATCTTGTGGCTGTTGCCTCATGATCACAAGATGGCTACTGCTGCTCCAGGCTTTATATCATCACACCAGCAGGGGAAGGGTCAAAAGGCTAGACTTTATCATTTTAATTTGAGTGGGAACTCCTAGCCAAGTTCCCTTCCTGGAATATTTACCAGGGCTACGTCATGTTGTCAACCCTAACTGCAATAGATGTTGGTAAAGGGACTATTCATCTCTTGTGGATTCTCTAGATGAAGGCAATATCTTCTAGGGAAGATGGTGGTAGAGAAGGGCTTTTTGGACCAGACAACCAACACTGTCTGCCACGGATTTTATTCCAGTTTCCAACCATTTTATTTATAAAATGACCAACTCAGGTTAGAATTTCTCCTAACAAGATAGGTGACACTCAGGCTCCCATTTCCCTCTTGCTTTTTCCTGGTCTTCTTTCTCCAGAATTCTTCAGAATCGTTCTCAACACACCACTCCCAGGAATCCTTGTCTATCCATTTAAGTTGGCTCTCCATGTGAAATTGATTTGTCACCGTTGGGCTAATTAGATGATACCCAGTTTTCTTTCAGTTCTAATATTCTCTAATTTTCTCTCTCGCTCTCTTTTTTTTTTTAAATCAGTTGCTCTACTGATGTTGCTACAATGCTATAAATGACAAGCAAATCAGCAATATGTGCGTAGGTAGAGGTGCTCTCCTTACCAAAATATCCAGAATGAGTAATTTAAGGCTAATAAATGAACTAATCTTACAATCTGAATCTGATCTTTAGCAAGAGTCACTTTTCATAAAGGTAACAGTTATCTCTTGCAAATATGGACATAAGCAGTGACTCCTTTGCTTCTAATAGTCTAGTTTGAAGGGTCTTGGGCCGAGCAGATAGTGACCTGGATGGAAGTTCTGACAAAGATAGAAGTAAAAATTTGCTAATTATTTGTACCCTGTTGATGAAAATACCCAGAGAGGATGCAGAAATGTCCTCAAATCTCTGAAGGTTCTTCGTATACAGAAGGGCATGGAATGTTTCCATTTGCCTCTGAGAGTAGAACTAAGACTGAGGTTGGCAGCACTCTGACAGCAGAGATTGAAAATTGATGGTGTGGGGGCCACGTTCACCTCCCAGAGAATATTTAGAATGTTTTGTTTGGCCTGTACAGTCTTTAACACACGTTTAAGATAAAGCTAACATCAAAACTTTAAAATTGTACATAAAAATAAAGATTTCCATTGTCTCTTAAAAATTAAGCAGATTGGAAATCCCATCCTTTGGAAGAGCAACTGTGGCTGCCACCCTAGGTTCTGTACTTGGGATTGGAAAGAGGCACTCCATCAACGGAGGTGGTTGCACCTTACTCCTCTTTTCAGAATACCATTAAAATCCAGTTTTTAATTTTAGTATTTAACAATACCCCAAATAGCCTCCTTTCAAGTGTGATTCTTCTGTGTACTCCACACAAGTTAAACTACCCTAGGTCCAAGCAAAGCACTGGATCTGTTAACTCTGGGCCCATATTTTGCAGGGCAATAATCTATTGGTGTGAATAGCAGATGCCTGCTTTGGAAAGGCATCTCTTTAGAAGTTAACCACCCTCCTCCATGACGCCTTGTCTTTACCAGGCCTAGGTCATTCACTTATGTTACCTCTCTCTGTATGTGCCTCAGTTTTTGACCTCTGCTACAGGGAAATAGATTTGGGCTTCATATAAGGGAAAATGAATTGTTAACGATCTGAAATTTCAAACAATGCGAAAGCTTTAACATGAGATAGTGAGTTTTCCTAATACCAGAGGCATTCAAAGAGAAGTGGGATCACCACTCATAAAAGGAGAATCAATGTGGATTGGGTGCTGGCTTAGAAGATATTCTTTGGAGGCCCCGTTCCTTTCATGCCTAAATGGCACCATTCTATGAATAACTGGTAGCAAAAGCAAAGCAGGACTTGTTCAAGGAGG
The DNA here is from genome assembly GCF_009828535.3 of Hylobates moloch. Lineage (NCBI taxonomy): Eukaryota > Metazoa > Chordata > Mammalia > Primates > Hylobatidae > Hylobates > Hylobates moloch. Next base: position 27,158,999 of record NW_026652287.1, on the reverse strand, counting down.
CGCATGCAGGAAGAGGTCTGAGAGCTCAAAGAAAGTAATTGGCATGTTATTCCAAGGTTGGATCCAAAGCAAGCTGGTAGCTTTATCCAAAGCAGGAAGAAAAATGTTAGTGCACACTAGACTTGAAAAATAATCAGCACTTATTCCAGGAAAAAATAGTTTCTTTCAGTTGCTCAGGGCTGTGTGGTTTGAAGTGCACTTTTACAACATTATCTTGGTCCATCTTCATAACTCTATGATTGAAGAGCCACACGGGTAACAGTAATCCAATTACATAGATTGGAAAACTGAGGTCCAGGGAAATCATCACTTATACTCAGTAGCCAGGGCCTCTATTTAGGTGTCATCTTTCTTTGGCGTTTCCTCTTCCAGCTTTATCTCAAATCACAAATCCTAGTCATAAAATCAAAGAAGAGCCTTTAGGGAATCATCTGCCACAAGCCCCCTTCCTAACGCTGTCACATCTGGGGGATCCACTGATAATCTGCCAAGAAGAGCAGCCAGTGCACACAGGTCATTCCATCTGTCTCACTTAGATCTTTCCTCAACAAAAGCCTGATTCTTCTTCCGTTTTTGAGAGGACAGACAGGTGGTCGCCATCTTCCCCAGGATGGCCCCTCATAGACCTGAAGCCTGTTACGAAGCTGGCTCTTCATCTTTTTCATCTCCAGACAAAATAATTGAATTAACCTTTCCCCCAAATGACAAACACCATCTTGAATATCAAACACCCTTTTCATATAAATGGAGAATTCCAGAGTGGCTCACTGAACAAATGCCTCTTCTTTAAAAGCTCCTGTTCCCCAAAGCAGGAAGGCTATTAGCAAGCTAGCTCTTCAAGTAGCCCATTAGTGGCCTGAAGGAATCTGCAAGAAATACAATTAGACCTCTGACCCCAGATCTGAGTGAGTGCTTTGAAGAGAAGAGAACCATCAAGCCTCAAAGCTGGTCAGTCTATGCCGCCCACTCTGGACCATGGGCGTGGGCCCCAGTTGCTCCCCTAGAAGAGTAAAGAGCCAGGGTCCCGGATTCCCTTGGGAACATCCTTCTGTTCTCTGGCCTCATCCCATTTCACATACCAAAGTCTTTTGCTGGCAGCACCCTGAGGACATTACATTTGCTTGACTATAATTCTCGTAGCACAAATACATTGCTTCTTTTTCTCCATGGGAAGGGCTTGAGCATTTAAACTACTGTGACCCAAACTATTTTTCAACTGGCCTATACTAGTTCAACAATTACGCTTCTGAGCTTCAATTTCCTTTAATATAAAAGAGAACAATCATTACTACATATTCAAATGGGTATTGTGAGACTCACAGGAAATGAAGTCTATGGAAAGCTTTTGTAAACTGTGATGTGTTGGTAAATATACAGGAATATTAACATTGCCATTTTAGCCACTCTTTTTGTTGTTGTTGTTCCAAGACGGAGTTTTGCTCATTTTGCCCAGGCTGGAGTGCAATGGCACGATCTTGGCTCACTGCAACCTCTGCCTCCTGGGTTCAAGCAATTCCCCTGCCTCAGCCTCCCAAGTAGCTGGGATTGCAGGCGTGCGTGACCACACCTGGCTAATTTTTGTATTTTCAGCAGAGATGGAGTTTCACCATGTTGGCCAGGCTGGTCTCAAACTCCAGACCTTAGGTGATCCACCCACCTTGGCATCCCAAAGTGCTGGGATTACAGGTGTGAGCCACCGCACCCACCCTAGCCACTCTTACTAAATGTCTCCTAGCCCAGCAGCTTCTCCAGGGGAAGAAAGAGACAACGTCTTGTTAAATTTGGCCCAATCTAGGCTGCTAGTGAAAAGGCCAGGCTGAGCAGCTCAGTCGGGAGCTTCTTGTATAGCTCTCTTTTGTTCTGGCACACCTGCTAGTCTGACATCTGACATCAGTGTAAATAAGCCTCCCATAGGAATTGCTTTTATCATTGCACCTGTCTGTTCCAACTTACTTGCTGTGATCACAGCCCCACAGCTCTTGATGGCTGTGCACAGTCAGAAGGCACAAAAGAAAGCCTTTCCCTGGGGCCCATTTATTTCTGCACTGTGCCCCAGTGGCTGCTTATCTATAAGTGGGCATTTTGACATTCTCAACCTGCCTATCCATCTCATGCCTCCTCCGAGTTACTCGGAGTCTGATGTCTGAACCAGAGGTTAATTTATTATTTTTTTCTTTCATTGCCTGGTCTGGAAGTGGGTGTTTCCCTCCATGAAATATTCAGGCAAGGTCCTATATCAATTTATAATAGACCTTTGTAATTAAAAAGATAATTTTTTTATTGATAAGTCAAGCCAGGCATAGATACATATCTCTTTCTAAATGCAAGTAAACAGAGAAAAATCTACTGGTGGCTGTGATAAACTGATAGATTCCCATTCTTCACCTTAATTCTTTAGACTTCCTTCATGTGGTTTTGGGGTTTCCGCTATAAAGGCAGGGCATACTTCCCTACCCCATGCAACTTGCTTTGGCCAAAACATTGAGGCAAAAGTGAGGGTATGTCTAGGCCTCAAGAGGCCTTGTGTGTTTACGTTGGACCTCTTTGGGCTTCTACCATTGCCAGGTAAAGGACAGTCTGGGCTAATTGGTGGGTTAGGAGGGGCATGAGAGATACCTAAAGCACAGCTGTTGTAGTCCAGCAGCCCCAAACAGACCCCGCTCTGCTGAGTCCACTAGTCACCTGCAGACATCTGAGAGCTTGCCAAGATCAGCGAATCTCCAGATAACCCACAGACACATAATAATAAGTGACTGTCATTTTAAGCTATTGGGTTTTGGGGTTATTTGTCACATGGCAATTGCTCATTGAAACACTGCCAATGACAGATACCTGGAGGAGTCAAAGGATTCATCTCTCTCTGGAATAAACTGGATGTTAAAAGAAGAAATTTTTAAAAATGACTTATACTTTGTTCTTATTACAGAAAATTAATTATTAATAGAACACTTAGAAAATATAAATAAGAAAAAAGAGAAGAAAATAAAAATCAGACAACATCTTTTTCCCAAGAAAATTGACATCCATGAATGTTTTGGTTTTTCATATTATCTTAAAAACAAATGGATTCATAACTTCCATGTTTAAAAATAATATCAATTAATCAAAAAGTAAAACATTAGTAAATTTGAGCAAACAAAAATATAATATGTCTGCATGTTTGAAGGAAATACTAGAAATCAAAAAGCAAGAAAAGTGCAGGCATATTTGTAACACATATGATAAAGTGTTACTGTCTTTGGAGCCTGAAGAGTTCCTATGCATTGATGAGAAGAATGTCTGATCCTAAAGCTAGATAGTGAAGGACCCATGCAAAACTGACTGAAAGAGAAATACAACCAAGAAACATCATGTGAGAAAATGTTCAGCCTTATCATCAAACAAGGAATGCAAATTAAAGTGACATTAAAATACTACTTCTGACATTACAAAACAACATTTAAATCATGCTTGGGGGAAAGGTGGTTGAGTACAATAAATATAAACACGATTGGTGAAATGGTACATATGCAACCCATTCAGGAAATAAATATGGCAATTTGGTTTTTACATTTAAGTAAAAAAAAGTACCACTAAATTATCCACATAAAGTAGCTTATGTACAGTAAAAATCTTGAAATAAATAACACCAAAATGCTTATAAAAGTTTGTTTAGTTTTGCATGATTGCAACTATGAACTGCTTTATATTTTGTTTTTGTCTTTTTCTTAAGCCCAAATTTTCTTAAGAAAAATGCTCAAGAAATATTATCTTTAAGCCATGAAACCTCTAAGCATATACTTCATATTGACCTTTTGAGCGTGGACCTGGGTAGCATGGCTCTTAATGCTATGGTCAGTAAAAGTCAAGGTTTGCTGGCAAACCCCTCCCTAGACAGTGCTTGCATCATGTCACACAATGGTACCTGGCAATTAAATTACTTTCCTAAAATGTATTCTCCCACTCTGCCCCCTGGATTTGGTCCTCAGCTGTTTGCTCCTTGTCCTGGCAAGGGTTCAGCAGAGCCTAAGACAGGGATTCTTGTGAAAAACATTTATTGAGGAACTGCTCTTGTGAGGAAGGGATGAGGGAAGCAAGGCAAGGCAGGGGAAGGAAGCTAAGGGAAGACGGGTCCTGACTGAAGATTGGCTTCAGGCTGGTCCGTTGGGAGCTTGGAAGCATGATCTCCAGCACTGCAACTCTGGGCCCAGCTTGCATTATTCTGGCAGTCCTTCAGTGGTAGGCATCCCCTATCTGACCAAGGTCCAGTCTCTGGAGAAGGAGATAGCTGAGGTGTGCTAGAGCCTCATGCACACCCACAGAAGGGAAGGGAAAGGGGACCTGGGGGAACACCAGCCTCAACACTGCAGCACCTCCCTCCAATATTCCCTGTGGCCTAGGCATCACTGACCTTGGCCTTCTTGGATCTGGGCCACATTCAGGGATGAACTTTTTTTCTTTCTTTCTTGGCTCTTCATCATCTTCTGCCACTTCCCTCTGACCCAATGTATGATAGTGAGGACATCTTACAAGAATGCAGGCATGGACAAAACCAGGACTACATGGTTCAGCAATTGAACACATGCAATTCGTCTGAAGATGTGGACTGTGTTCACCACAGAGAGGCCCAGACCAGAAGGATGTGGTGGGATGGGTCATGAGCCTTAACCCAGTCTGAGTGTCCTCACTAACACTTGAGCTCAGTGCAAGGATCTTCTAAAGGCTGCCATCCCCAAACCTGCCACCATCTCACCAGGAAAGTGACAGCAGCTACACTGGCTAAATAGAATAGGGAAATGTTATTTGCAAAAGCATGCAAAGACTAGAAAAGAGCTGGTGAGTCAGATAACTGAGTTCTCTAGCCATCTATCATCTCTCCCAAGAGCCACCATCTAATGATCTGAATATTTACTGAGGACAGAAAGAAGAGGGGAAAGGAGAATTGTCTAAGTCAATCAGTCGTGAATGAAGATGAAGCCATGGATGCACACTGTGTGTTCTACAAACTTTGCCTGGGGGCAAGGAGCATCCAGTCAACAGGAGATATCATTTTTGGAATCTCCTTAGAGTTTAGAATTTATCCTGCAGTTAACTGGGAACTTCTGATGATGTGGACAGGACCATGTGAGACACAGCACTAGAAGCCACAGTACAGGTATGTTCCTGGGGATGTGTTTGCCAAATTTAAAAAATTCAAACATTTTAAACTTATGCCTTAGCCTGTCAATAGAGGCCCTTCAGTATCTGATGCCAGATTACCTTTCTAGCTCCTTACCCATCATGTTCTGCTCCCTGACTCTCTAACTCCAGGTATACTGTTTCTTCTGCCCTGAAAGAGTTCCCTATTCATCATAAATTCCTTCTCATCTGAAGACCCTGATAAAAAGCACATCTACAAAAATCAAACGCCCCATTTCTTGATCCTTTAACTGCAGTAGTATAACTCATTTTACATTTTATTCGTTGATCTTGTTAGGAAAATATCTCCCCCATTAGATTGGAAGCTATGAGAGTTGTCTTATTTATCTTTGGGTTCTCAACTGGCGGTATATATTTATTAAATAAATGAATGAATACATGAAATGAAAAATTGTTTTCCTTCTATAACACTTCTTCCAGAAAATTCTTTCGTTCTGTTTTATACCTTGCCCTGCCACATGCACACGTCGTGTGCCCTTTCGCTGTTGTGTCTTCCTTTCTCTGTGTTCCAATGTGCTGAATCTACGTGATATTTTTAGTCTTGAGTTCTAAAAGTCTAGCTACTGCTTGACTTGCCAGGTGAGCCCAGTGGGAATGCTATTCACGAGGGTTTTTGCTGGGCTATAGGGCACTATACCTGCAGTTCTCCAGGCAGAGTTTCTGTAATCATGGCAATGATGCAATTACTGATATCATTAATAATATTCATAATGTTTGCTGAATCCTTTATCACTAGCATTGTGCTAGGTGCTCCACATGTATTTTCTCATTTAATAACTCTAGATAACACTCTAGAAGTAGTGTTATCATTATCCCTATTTTCCAGGTAGGTTTTGATAGGTTTGGTAACTTGCCCAAGGTCAAAAGCCTAGGCCAAAAAAAGCAGAAGCTAGTCGAATAATAGAGCAAAACTTTGAATCCAAATCCAAATGACAGTAGCACTCAAGTCTTTAACCACTTCCAGTCCCTATAACCATCACTGACATGTTCAAAAAGCTTCCCAGATATCACCATGATGATGGTGCTTAACATAAGTTATTGCATTTAACCCTTCGAGGAAGCACAATAGGAGAGAGAGGCTGAATTGTGGTGCAGGTGGCAGCCAAAGGGGGAAGCTGGAGAAATGGAGTTGAGTGTCAGGTACAGGGGGACACCTTGGACCGCCAGAGGATGGTATAACTGCAGGACCAGAGGCTAAGAAGCTTGGAACAGGCTGGGATGTGAGACATAGGATGAGTTGGGGTGAGTAGTTTGGGATTAGGATCAAGACAACTCCAAGAGTGTTGGAACCCACCTTCATGTATTATTGGGTGTGTGTGGAAGGAAGATGGATAAATTCAAAGAGCCAGGCTGCACCAGCACTACAGGAACATCTCTTGCCAAATCCACTTGTCATGTTCTTTCCTTTCCAGGCTTGATGCATACTACACACCCTCACTGTAAATTCTTCACTTACACAAGACCTGCATGGAAGGGGCGTGGGGGTAGAGCAGATCCAACACTGACGTGGGGTTCAGAAGGCCCTAAGTTCCTTTCCTGGCTCAGTGCCCTGCCAGCTGTGGCATCTTTGAAAATAAACTCTCTGAACCCTGATTCCTTCTGTTGTCAGTGGAGAAAATGATACCTACTGCATAGGCTGGTTAACGGACTGAATGAGGTACCTTATAGGAAGCATTTAGCAAAATCTGCACACAGTAGGCATTAATAAATGTTAACCCCCTTCTCCAACTATCCTTCTATAACTCCCTTCTTAATTTTATCATCCAGTTGTTTCATGTACTGGGTTTTATGTCTCCACCTAAGTAGTGAATTCCTTCAGGGCAAGGGTTATGTCTTTTACTGTCTTGGTTTCTTCATTCAGTCATTCAACATGTACAGTTGACTTGCAGTTGATATTATGGCTTTGAGCACTTGGGAGAAAAATGAATACAAATGGTTGTTTTTCTTTAAAAAAAAAGATCCTGCACAGGCAATCTATGTGTGAGGCTATGTCAAATTCAGTTTATACATCAGAAAAATGTTGCCTGGTAAAGGCCAATAAGCATGTGACATTGTCAGACGCTGGGTCAGCACACTGAATAGTTTAAAGTTGTTATTCCCAGAAGATTTCTCACTTCCTTCCCTCAGTTATTGAATACATTGCCTTAACCTCTACCCTTAGCATCAATCATCTTTGCTTTTTAAACATTTTAGAGTAATAAATAGTTCAATCAGTTTCATATATTGGCTTGTCATGTTTTAAAATTTTAAAAATGTTTTCCAGTTACAAAGGCAATTCATGTTCACTTATGAAAATATTTTAATAAAAAATGAGAAAAAAAGAAGATGTGTTGAAAATCATTTCTAATTTCACCATCTAGGGGTACCCATTGCTAATATTTTGATAGAAATCCTTCAGATTTTTGTAATATGTGTGGAGGTATATCACAAATGCTTAATAGAATTACTATATGTAATGTCAGTCTTTCATCATTCTAATTTCCACTTTGGATTTCATCCATCTCTATTTGTTTATTTGAAAACAAAGAGAAGAAGAATGTTTCTATTAAAGTGAAGCCCAGGATGGCAGTGTTTATGTGACTTGAGTTCTTGGCTAAAGCTGTGTTAGCAAGTGTACATCCTGTGTACAGACAGGAAGGTGTGTCAGGACTTTAAACCATTCCCCAGGTATGGTTCCGTGGCTTTTCCAGCCTAGCTCGTTCTTATTTCTTTCTCCCTCTTGTCATCACTCTTGGCAGTTTCTTCTCTTGTGGCCTGCTAAGAGTTACAAGTTCGTTAGCAGCATCAACTCAAAGAGAGATCAAATCTATGAAGACCCTTGCTCTTTGAGCACCTTGCCTGCAGCCCTTAAGCTGACATGCACTGCAGATGGCCCGAGCTGGGTGGAGGGCATACTGTACAGAAGGAGGATACAAACCAAGGACATTGTGTTCTGTCTCTAATCAAATCCCATTAAGTGGCAAATTCCTCAATTCAAAAGTTTGCATAGGATGGTACTTTCAAAAGAACTCCAGTTGGTTAAATTTAGGGCCTGAAATAAATCCAGTCTAATAATTCGATCTGGCTCTGGGCCTGCCACATCCTTTCGATGGAAGAACTCGATGCATTTTCATTCACTAGGGGCCTCCTCTCAATGTTGACTCAGAGGTAGGCCACAAAATTCTTTGCTTGTGTTGGCCTTGAGAGGACTGGGTCACTTAATGAAACAAGTAGCTTCCAGTGTGTCCCTGGCTGTTAATGCAACCTCCTCATGCTTGCTGGTGCATTTTCAGAGCTTGATTGTGCAAGAAATATTGCTATTTTTGTAAATGGTTTGGCCTCTGCAGTCACTAACCTGGCATTTCTCCCCCATGGAGAGAAACATCATGTGTCCATTGATTCCTTCTTTTGTTTATAAGCTGTTTGCAAAAGAAAGCCCTCAAAAAAAGACCTTTCTCCCTGCATCTTGTCATTAGTACCAACATGGAATTTCTTCTAGTTACGTTTATCAACTTACTAAGTAATATTTTTCAGAATATTTAGCAGTATTTTCCTACTTTCAAGTCTCTTGGCTGCCTGGAGTACATGGCTAGTCCTTGATCCTTTTATTGCTTAGTTCCATTCACAATTACAAGTCAGCAAATGTTTCAGAAATGCCTTCAGTGGGCAGAGACTCTGCCAGGTACCTGGGGTGAAGGGAGGTAGGAAGAAATTTCCAATTTCACAGATTAAAAAGTTGACCACACCAAGCCCTTCCTCCACCCCTCCGGGCTGAATCCTTGGCCCCCTCCTACGCTTGTACCTTGATTATGATCCTTAGTGATCTCCTTCTAGGAGCTGGGCGTGGCAGGCTTTCCATGTAGTAATCTCAAGCCTTCCAATTTAACAGCAAAATAGTACATTTTGATGCCATGATTACATACAGAGGGCCCAGACTCAAAATGCATAGGTTCAAATCCAAGCTCTACAACGTTTCCCAGTTACCTAAATTTGTTGTGCCGCAGTTAACCCCTTTGGAAACTATAATAGCACCTTCCTCATAGGGGCGTTGTGAGGATTAAATGACATAAGGAATGTCAGGCCTCAGTGCACTTGGGACACCTAGAAGACTCATCATCAATTTTACTATTTATTGTTGTTGTCGTTAATGATATGTTAAAACAGGAAAATTTAGTGAATGTTTGGGATTGCAGAGCAGGAAGGTGGCTGGCCACTCCCCCAGCCCCAGAAGGCCCTGGAAGCTGGCCGGGGATAGGATTAAGAACACAGCTGAAATTAAAACCAACAGTCCCTTTTCTGCCCTCATGTCCCCCGGCTTTCTCTCAGTTTCTTGTCATTTTCCTGAAATCTCATGGCCTGGATAATGAAAGCATGAAGGAGATCAGGGTGAGGAAGAGGGAGAGGCCACAAGGACCCCAAGTCGAAGGGAGAATGTTAATAGAAATGGTCTCTGCAGGTTGAGTCCGTCAAGCTGGGTGTGTTTGTATTAACTCCATGAATGCTTCTAAGTCAGCTTGCCATACAATTGCTAGCCTGCTCTGTTAGAAGGGGGCTTTCCTGATGTTGACTCGAATTCTCTAGGCCATAGAAGTCAGGAAAGCTAAAAATGGAAACTGGCCAATCATTCATCCCCCAGGGCTGGGCCCTCAGCGCTTTCTCATCGGCTCTTCCTCTTTCACAGGGAACCGCAAGGAGAAAAATCTAATCAGATTGCTGCATTCCAAAATTTGCTCAGGAGCGATAAAAATAAACTCCAAGCATCCACATATTTGATCAATTTACTTTTATCCTTTAATCGAATAAGCCTCAGCCCTGCAATCAGGAAGAAAAACATTTTGCTAAGCATTTCATTTCTCCAATGATTCATCTAGCAGTGGTCTCAAAGCTGACAGGATGAGAATAAGGTATTTAATGCTGAAATAATTTTTATGACCACATCACAAGAGGCTGGAATGGCTTTTAAGGTACATCATATTTTAATCACAAGCACACATACAGCATACATTGCTCAAAAACTTTGGAAAAGATTGAATTGGAATACCAGAATCATAATATCATTATCAAGAAAATGAGGGCTGGCTTTTTTTTTTTTTTTTTCAGTCCATAATTCCTTCTGTGTTTTTGGTTGGCCTGACAGACTTGGAAGAAAAGTGTTTTAGGAAGAAAGTAACAAAAAGTACATCCAAAAGGAAGTTTCATATCAGCAGATGCCCACACATGTTAAAATTGGCAATCTCGCTATTTTGTGTACTCATGAGCTGGAGGGAAGGCCTCCTTCGAACCGTCAGAAAAATACCCAGAAGGCAGAGACATCTGCAGAAGGCTGGGACATTTTAGGGACCAGACACATAGCCACTGTCTCCCGCTAGCCTGTTCCAAGCTCCGTACCCCTATTTTCAGTGGAAGGAGGGAAATAAAACTGTCACTGTGGCATCTACTGCTAGGGCTCAGGTCACTCTCTTTTTAAAAGCTGCCACTTAGGTCCAGGGACCCAGGAAGTACAAGGCAAAAAGAAGTGGGTAAGAGAAGAAGGAAAGGTAGCAAGAGTGGGAAGGCTAGTAAGAGTTGTTGGTAGTGGGTTTTTTTGTTTTTGTTTGTTTTGTTTTTTGAGACGGTCTTGCTCTGATCAGGCACCATGATCTGGGCTCACTGCAACCTCTGCCTTCTGGTTTCAAGCAATTGTCATGCCTCAGCCTCCTGAGTAGCTGGGACTACAGGCGCACGCCACCACACCCAGCTAATTTTTGTATTTTTAGTAGAGACAGAGTTTTACCATGTTCGCCAGGCGGATGGATTGCTTGAGGCTATTAAGAGTTTTGGAGACAGGATGATGTGGTGGTAAAACCAAATCACAAGAGCGAAAGAGAGAGAAGAGGGAGGTCCCAAGCTTTGGAGCTAGAGAAACTTGGGCCCAGATCCTAAATCTGCTATTTCTCTTGGTGTGATCTTGAATCAGTTATTTAACCTGTCTGAATTTCTGCTTCACAACTGAATAACAAGGGAATCATATCTAATGTACTGGCTTATCGTGAGCATTAGTGAAAGCTCTTAGGACAGTGCTTGAAATATAATAAGTACATAATAGTTTTCATATTGCCTCTTGCCCTTCAACCCCTTCAAAGGTAAGGAAATAGAATAAAGTAGAGTGTGTCACTCAATTAAAATATTGTCCCTCATCTCTGACCCCTCCGTGGTTCACCACTGTCTACAAAATGGAGCGCCAACTTCCTGGCAAAGCCTGCCAGCTGCGCAATCTGGCTCCAGGCTGGCATAATTAGATACCTCCCCTCCTGCACGCATCTGGGTACCTTACACCCCATCACCACCAGACCATTTTGTTCTCTCACTTCTTCGCTCTTACTTATGTTGGTTTCAGCGTGGGATTCCAATCTCTACTTATTTGCTCATGGAACTCCTACATTCTGTCTGCCTTCCCTTCTCCTTTATTGGGCAACCATAATATGCCAGCACTGTGCTGGGAGGCAGAAACGAAGAGAAACAACACTGGGCTTGATCTGAGATAGACTTTTCAAAGACTAGTTTTAATATGATCAAGGGAACAATGAAATCTGCTGGAAGAATGTGGAGGGTATGGAGAATGGCCACAGAAAGGAGGCAGCAATTGAGCTGGGCTATGAAGGTTTCACAGAAGTCTTTTCAGAAGGGAGAAGGCAGAGGGGCAGTGGTAGTAAAGACAATGAAAATGACAATTTTTTGAGGGAGTGAAATCCTAAATTATTCTCTGTAGCTGGAGGAAAATCGAGTAGGGAAGAACCAACAGGAGGGAATGGCTGGGAGGTGGTACGGGTGGTGTGTGTTAGACCATTTTTGCATTGCCTTAAAGGAATAGCTGAGGCTGGGTAATTTATAAAGAAAAGAGGCTTAATTGGCTCAGGGTTCTGCAGGCTTTTGAAAACGTGTGGTGCCAGCATCTGCTTGGCTTCTGGGGAGGCCTCAGTAAGGACATTTCCAATCATGGCAGAAGCCAAAGTGGGAGCAGGCAGGTCATATGGGGAGAGCTGGAGCAAGAGAGAAGGAGTAAGAGAGAGAAGGGGAAGGTTCCCAGACTCCTTTAAACAACCAGATCTTCCATGAACTAAAGGAGCAAGAACTAAATTGTGATCAGGGGAATGATGCTAGACCACTCATGAGGGATTTGCTTCCATGATCGAATCACCTACCCCCAGGCGCCACCTCCCAACATTGGGAAGCACATTCCAACAGGAAATTTGGAGGGGCCAAACATCCAAACCATATTGTGATGTACACAACCCCAAGCTGGTGACATGCGCTATCTTATGACATGCACCACGAGCTCTGCCCACCACTTCACAGCTGTTTATCCCTGGGCAGTTCCTTCGCCTCTTTATGCTTCAGTTTGTTCTTCTATAAAGTGTAGGTAAAACTAGCTCCTAGCCATGAGAACATGTGAGGATAAGATGAGGTGATCCCTGCAATATTCCTTCCCACAGAAACTGACAACACAGGAAGTGCTGAGCACGCGTTAGTGATTCAGTTTTTTAAAAGTCTAACTAAAATGCCAGCTCTTCTGTTCAACTTTCCCTGACATCTTGAGTTAATACTCACTCCTTTGTCCTTTGTGCTTTCGTGGCACTTTTGTAAACCTCTGGTTAGCACTTGTTTTACAGCCTTTTGCATCACAGCGTATTTGTTTTTCTACTTCTGTATCTGACAAATGAAACCCTGTGTCTTATTCATTCATCTGTGGCATCCCCTACGTTGAAAGCACAATACTTTCACTATGGTGGTTAATTACTCAACTATTGTTGAAGGAATGAATAAACCCCTTATTAAACAGTTTATGATGATTTAATTTTAAGAAATATTAGAGCTAACAAAATATCCTCCAATCCAGTATCTTTCAAACTGTTTTATCAACCCCCAGTAAGATATGCATTTTACATCAAGACCAGGTGTGTGTGTGTATATATATTTATGTAAATACATATATATATATATATATACACACACATAAATGTTTGTAGTTAAACCACTGCTCAGTGAAACAAAAGAGGATACAAACAAATAGAAGAACATTCCATGATCATGAGTAGGAAGAATCAATATCATGAAAATGGCCATACTGCCCAAGGTAATTTATAGATTCAATGCCATCCCCATCAAGCTACCAATGACTTTCTTCACAGAATTGGAAAAAACTACTTTAAAGTTCATATGGAACCAAAAAAGAGCCCGCATTGCCAGGTCAATCCTAAGCCAAAAGAACAAAGCTGGAGGCATCACGCTACCTGACTTCAAACTATACTACAAGGTTACAGTAACCAAAACAGCATGGTACTGGTACCAAAACAGAGATGTAGACCAATGGAACAGAACAGAGCCCTCAGAAATAATGCCACATATCTACAACTATCTGATTTTTGACAAACCTGACAAAAACAAGCAATGGGGAAAGGATTCCCTATTTAATAAATGGTGCTGGGAAAACTGGCTAGCCATATGTAGAAAGCTGAAGCTGGATCCCTTCCTTACACCTTATACAAAATTAATTCAAGATGGATTAAAGACTTACATGTTAGACCAAAAACCATAAAAACCCTAGAAGAAAACCTAGGCAATACCATTCAGAATATAGGCGTGGGCACAGACTTCATGTCTAAAACACCAAAAGCAATGGCAACAAAAGCCAAAATTGACAAATGGGATCTAATTAAACTAAAGAGCTTCTGCACAGCAAAAGAAACTACCATCAGAGTGAACAGGCAACCTACAGAATAGGAGAAAATTTTTGCAATCTACTCATCTGACAAAGGGCTAATATCCAGAATCTACAAAGAACTCAAACAAATTTACAAGAAAAAAACAAACAACCACATCAACAAGTGGGCAAAGGATATGAACAGACAATTCTCAAAAGAAAACATTTATGCAGCCAAAAGACATATGAAACGATGCTCATCATCACTGGCCATCAGAGAAATGCAAATCAAAACTACAATGAGATACCATCTCACACCAGTTAGAGTGACAATCATTAAAAAGTCAGGAAACAACAGGTACTGGAGAGGATGTGGAGAAATAGGAACACTTTTACACTGTTGGTGGGACGTAAACTAGTTCAACCATTGTGGAAGACAGTGTGGTGATTCCTCAGAGATCTAGAACTAGAAATACCATTTGACCCAGCCATCCCATTACTGGGTATATACCCAAAGGATTATAAATCATGCTGCTATAAAAACACATGCACACGTGGTGTGTTTATTGCGGCACTATTCACAATAGCAAAGACTTGGAACCAACCCAAATGTCCAACAATGATAGACTGGATTAAGAAAATGTGGCACATATACACCATGGAATACTATGCAGCCATAAAAAATGATGAGTTCATGTCCTTTGTAGGGACATTGACGAACCTGGAAACCATCATTCTCAGCAAACTATTGCAAGGACAAAAAACCAAACACCACATGTTCTCACTCATAGGTGGGAATTGAACAATGAGAACACATAGACACAGGAAGGGTAACATCACACACTGGGGCCTGTTGTGGGGTTGGGGGAGGAGGGAGGGATAGCATTAGGAGATATATCTAATGTTAAATGATGAGTTAATAGGTGCAGCACACCCACATGGCACTGTATATATATGTAACAAACCTGCACGTTTGTGCACATGTACCCTAAAACTTAAAGTATAATAATAACAAAAAAAAGAATCTAATTCGACCCCAAACTTTTGGCCAAGAGGTGTCCTGCCATAGCATCTTTAAGAGAAAGAAAGTTGGGGAAGAATTTCTCAATGAACAAGACACACCAAGGTCCTAGTTGCAGAGCTGAAATTAACTTAAATGCCTTTGAAATGCTCATCCTTGGGTTCGTGTCCTTTGCAGGGACATGGATGAAGCTGGAAACCATCATTCTCAGCAAACTATCACAAGGACAGAAAACGAAACAGCGCATGTTCTCACTCATAGGTGGGAACTGAACAATGAGATCACTTGGACACGGAGCAGGGAAAATCACAAACCAGGGCCTGTCAGGGAGTGGGGGGCTGGGGGAGGGATAGCATTAGGAGAAATACCTAATGTAAATGATGAGTTGATGGGTGCAGCAAACCAACATGGCACATGTATACCTATGTATCAAACCTGCACGTTGTACACATGTACCCTAGAACTTAAAGAATAATTTAAATAAATAAGTAAATAAATGTAGTTAAGTGAAACAAAACAAAAATTTCATGATATATTAAACTTACTACTACAATACATTCTGATATGTTCTAATCTAATCTTTTTAACAAACTTTTATTTTAGAAGAGTTTCACATTTAAAAATTACTATGAAGATACTACAGAAATTTGCTATATGCCTCATACCAGTTTTTGCTATTAACATCTTACATCAGTATATTTTTCGCAACTAATGAACCAATATGTCTACACTGCGAACTAATGGCCATACATCATTCAGATTTCCTCATTTTTTCCCCTAATGTACTATTTCAATACCAGGAAAACCTGATATTGAAATAACTCAGAACTACAAATTTACCCTCTTTGAGATTGCTCCAGTAACTTCTTTTAAAATAGTAGGCTATTAGAACTGAATGAGACTTTTGAGATAATTTCATCAAGTTTTTCATTTTATTTATTTTTTAATAAGTTATATAATTTATTATTATTTTAAATCATGTGAGTTTTTTCCCATATGGATAGATTTATTATTTTCAATAAGTATATGCATGCAATTTTAAAATCAACTATACCACTATCCATTTTATAAAAAAAAAAATAGATTGAGGAGGTTCAAGTGCAGTTTTGTACATGGATATAGTACATAGTGGTTAAATCTGGGCTTTTAGTATAACCATCGCCCAAACAGTATACATTGTGACCATTAGGTAATTTCTCATTCCTCACCCCTTTCCCACCCTCCCACCTTTCTGAGTTTCCAATACCTATTATTCCACTCTCTATGTCCATGTGTACATATTATTTAGCTCCCACTTACAAGTGAGAACATTCGATGTTTGACTTTCCATTTCTGAATTATTTTAGCTAAGCAGTGGTCTCCAGTTTCATCCTGTTGCTGCAAAATGACATGATTTCATTTCTTTTTATGGCTGAGTAATATTCCTTTATGGCTGAATAATAATAATAATATTATTATAAAATCTACTTATTAAAAATAAAATGTTTTGAGAGTTTAAGATAATGTATGCATTTATTTAAGATATAAGTATGGGAAAATGAATAATTTAGAAGACTAGGTTGAATGTCCTTGGATTTCCACACAATCAAAGACTACATGTTTTTTTCGGAAGATGTGATAGGATACAAAGAGCAAGAATGAGTTCTAAACCCTCTCTAAGAAAAATAATGTACATATATACATACCATGCCATAGAGAATAGCAAAGACTATGGCATGGTAGTATACCTATAAATATACTACATTTTCTTTCTTCATTCATCTGTTGATGGACACTTAGGTTGAGTCTATATACTAGCTATTGTGAGTAGTGCCGCATTCAGAATATGAGTGCACATATCTCTCATCTTAGACCTGGGGAAGATACATCTCAGCGAGGTTAGGCAACTGGTACCAGAGCTAGTGAGTTTTTGAGCCAAGAGTCAAACTCAGGAACTCCTGAGAAACTGTCCTCATCTATATTTAGTAAAAATACTAGTTAAGGAATTCCACTTCTGCTTAGAATGTTAGAAGCCTCAAGAGAACCTTGATTCCACCCTGAGAGAAAAAAAAAACAGATTATTTATAAAATCATCACTTTTCTTGAGACCATCAGACAGCTGAGATTGCCAAGCTACCCAATAAACAGCAATCCAGAGACAGGCAAGTCCCTCAGGAACAGCTGACTCACCTTTAGCAGAACATGGGAGAAAGAGGCGGCCACTGACCCAGTGGATAGGAAGAAATCAGCTCAGATGTTAACAATTCTGAAAGGCTGGTGGGGCTGGCATGTCAGCTTGGGATGGCTAGGAACCCAGGGGGCAAAGGTGCTCGTTCACAGGCTTCATTCCAGACACCTCCACTGTATGTCCACAGGAAAGATCAGAGGCAGGTAGGGGAATGGGGAGCCCCAGATGTGGCCCAGATGCGCAACAGGGGACAGACATGAGGCCTCACTGCTTCCCAGACCCTCCGCCTAGAAAGCGAACTCTTGGACTCTTTCCTGCTGAAGGGGAGCAGTGAATCCTCTGGATGAAATGGGGACAAGAAGACACTTCAGCAACTCCATATGCCCCTCTGTGACTCTCTACTTAGGGAGAATTTCTTTTTTCGACAGCAGTGCCAGCTTTGATGACTCCCTTCTTAGTTGCTCCTCAATCACACTTTATGAGTTGAGTAAAAACCAGGGATCAGTGGACCAATGGTAATTGGGGGAAAACATAGCCAAGCACATGGATTTTTTTTTCAGCATTTTTGATGTATCTCCAATTTACTCAAATCTCTTTAGACTTACAGTTTTAGACATTCGGCTTAATGGGAACCATTCAACACAGCCCTGCATGAAATACTGTTAATTTATTGAGATCGCTTTGAGAATCTCAAGTGCAGACACTGCTGAGATTGCCATGGCCTAAGGTCCTGCGAAAGCTTTTTGATGAATCCAGATTGCAAAGGGCCCATTAATCCAATGATGTTCGCTTCTCTGTTTTCTTTTTCTAGTGATTTTCCTAGAAAAGGCCTAAGGTGGATGGAGGCTTGCTGTTTGCAGCAAGGCTGTGCACATGCGCCTTCTGCCTTGTTCAGCAGGACTCTTCTCCTGCTCATTCCTAAG
Source organism: Hylobates moloch (assembly GCF_009828535.3). Classification (NCBI taxonomy): domain Eukaryota; kingdom Metazoa; phylum Chordata; class Mammalia; order Primates; family Hylobatidae; genus Hylobates; species Hylobates moloch. Next base: position 27,141,051 of record NW_026652287.1, on the reverse strand, counting down.
GAGATGAGGAGTCAAGCAGAAATTCTGCACTATTTTTGGATGGTTGACACATTTTGGTGCCTACCCTTACCTGGTTCCAAAGGATGCATGTCCCCTAACTTCTACCTCTCAAGAGGTTGTACAACAGTGTGGGTTCTCTTGTTAGACTGTGCCAGGTTCAAATCCCAGCCCTGTCACTTACTAACTTTGGATAAGTTACTTAAGCTCTCTATGCCTGATGGATTTATAGATAGACAGGCATAGAAGCAGATCACTTAGAACAGTGCTTGGTCCTCAATATGCCCTACGAACTATTAACTACTATTACCACCTAAACTTGAATCTCCTTCAAGACCTGTTTCTTTCCACCATGGCTCTCTGAATCAGTCTCATGATTGAGGTGCACTTTAACCCAGAAGCAGCATCCTTACTCTTTCCTCTGTGCCTCCCATAGTGCCCACGGAATACCCTGCTGTGTTGCTTCATCTGCCTCTTCCTCAAAACTGGGAGCTTCCTCAGGTCAGTGCAATGACTTGACTTTGATCAATTCACATGTCTGGCACCTCCTCAGCACAGGGTCTGACTCATATAGGGTACTCATAAATGTTCCAAAATAGGTGAAAAATAATCTCCCTAACGCATAGAGGTGGGGGAAGTGGGGAACCAACATTCACCAGATGCCTAACAAATACTAGGCATTTAGCTGATTTTATTTATTAGTCATGGAGTAATATTGTTAGTGCCTTACTTATTAATGGTTCACTTATTAGCAGGTCTTTATTAGTAGGTCAAATATAAGCAATTTTTTTCATTATTGTATATAACAAAACCCAATGAGAAAGCAGTGAAGAACATGGGCAGACTCTGCAGGCAGACTGTCTTGGTTCAAAGCCAAGCTCCACACGGGCTGTGTGACCTAGGGCAAGTTACTCTCTGTGCCTCTATTTTCTCATCTGTTTTATGGGGATGATAATAGGACAGTGAGGATTAAATTACATGTATAGTTAATACACATAAAACACTAACAACAGTGGCTGGTACATGGTAAAAGCTCCATAAATGTTAGCATTACTATTACATAGTGTTTAATATTTTAATGCAGTAATGTATGTATTACAATCAAATTTTAATAAATAAAATGTTGGCTGACTGTATTTTGTAGGCCAGGAAGAGTATGTACTGGAAATAGTCACCCTTCGAGGAGAGAAATAAGTAACAGAATAATCTGATGGTGCATAGAACATTGAAGTTAGAGTAAGAAAACCTCATTTCCAGTCGTCATCTTATCACCCACTGGCTATGCCACCCTGGCATGTTCTCAACCTCTCTAAGCCTCCATCCTCCCCTTGCCTAGGGATTGGAAATGATGAGGACACCCTCTCAGGAGACCAGGAAAATTAGCAGAGATCACATTGATGAAAGGACTTACCACAGCACCTGAGACATTGGGGCACCCAAGGAACCTAAGATGATGGCATCTATCACGTTTTTGTTGTACTCATTTATATTTTTCCAAAGATACATTCACTCTCTGACATGTAAACTATGGAAAGTGCCTAAAAATAAACACCTGTCATTTGGAATTGGCAACGGCTCCCTGAAAAACTGGCTGTTTGACTTGTCAGAACAGCAGAAAGGGACTGAGTGTGGAGAGTGGACTGAGGCCAACATCCTTCAATACTGAAGAAACAGCTTCTTGGTCAAGACGGTAGAAGGAACTCACTTTCTTAGCCTCCAGGGATTTCACTGAATTAGCCGATAGTAAAGAGAGGGAGTCTCTGTGAACAAGACTTTCCAATTGATTTGAAGAAGGAGATGTGTTGGTGGGTGAAGCCAAGAAAGAAGTAGTCACTGCCCAGAATATGCCATGAATGGAACGGGGATGGTGTGGGCCATCTTCCAGCTGAAATGCACGAGAGACCTCAGAGTTGGAGACAGCAGGTATCATGGATGGTGGGAGCAAGGAGTAGGGCTTGGGGATACGTCAAAGATGTTGAACAGTTGTTCCAGTGGGTTCCACTGCCTTCCTTTCCCACTTCCAACTCACAGAAGGCTGGATTTTACTGCAGCAGAAGTCTGGTAAGCACTGATGTACCTAGTGTGGGAGCTGGCAGCTGAGAATAATGTCCTCCTCGTGCTGGTACTGGGCATTTCACGCTGCCAGCTTGATCCCTCCCCAACCCTGCAAGTATTAACTCCTACTAGTTCAAGTACAAGGAGTTCCCAGTCCAGAAAAAGGCTCATTGAAAACAATTCCATGGCTGAAGGCACATGTGCTAGGTTTCTAGAACACTCAATCCAGTCTTTCATGGAATGTCTGGGTGACTGTGGCTGTTACACTTGGAAGATAGAGGGCTGCAGAGGACATCAGTACATTGCAAATAGTGTATGTTATCAAACTCTGTAAATTAACGTTACAGGTAGCATCGGGCTAAGATAAAGTCAGAAAATATCGTTGCATTGTGTTTTTCAAAAATTCTAGTTTGAAAATCTTTGGAGAAGTTCAAATTCAAACTTCATCCAAAGACATGCCAGACAAATGAGAGGTCTTTTGTTATAGAGCAAATCTTGTCCCTAAATTGACAAACAAGACGTACATTCTCTATTATACTTTAATAGTTTGTAGAATGTTTCCACTGAAAATGTATCCCCTCTTCTGCCTGTATCAGTGAGCTATCACCAAGTAATGCCATGTAACGATTCCCCATGAAACTCAGCAGCTTTATTATTCATGAGTCTCTGCATCAGCTGAACAGTTCTGGTCTTGGCTAAAGTCACTTATGCATTTGTACTCCTCTGTGGGTCACTTCTGCTGATCTTGGCAGGGCCCTCTCATGTTTGGATGTTGACTGGCCACAGGCTGGTCTAGGATGGCCTTGGCTAGGATGAATGGAATCTCCACGTACCTCTCAATTTTCTCAATTAGGCTAGCCCATACTTGTTCACATGGCAGTGGTATGGTTTCAAGAGAGTGAGCAAAGTTGCTCAAGGTCCCCTGAGACCTAGGCTTGGAACTGAATCACTGTCACTTCCACTCATTCTATTAGCTAAAACAAGTTCCATGGCTAGCTCCAATTCAAGGCTCCATCTCATGATGGGAGAAGCTGAAAAGCCACATTGCAAAAGCATGGCTACAGGAAGGGTGGACAACTGGGGCCATTCTTGCAATCAATCTGTCACATCCTCCATTCTTCTTGTTCAGTTTTACCACTTCCTTCTCTCTTAAGTCAAATGTCATGCTCAAGATTGGTGCAATCTCATCATGCATCTGCCTCCCTTCTCCATGAAGTCATCCTGTGTCAGGTTATGTCCCAAGGCTCTCTTAGTCTAGAGAGAGTTATGATCTTTAGAGTGAAATAAAGAATAAATGCTTCTGTATTTGCAAAAGTAAAATATTTCTTTTCTTGTAAGCCCCTCAATCATTGAAAGAAACATCAGCAGTCCATGTGGTCTCCAGTAAACATTTGCTGGTGATATGGTCATATGTCCCATGGGGACAGAAGAAGGACTAGGGGAAAGAAGACCAGTCACACAAACTGCCCACCCACACCCCAGCCCTGTGAGGTGCCCCTCATCTGCCCAGCTTGTCACCACGTTCATCACACTGCACTACGAGGTCTGTTAACTCGTCTGTCTCCCCATGGGCTTGTCTGCTGTTGAAGGCACTGCATGTTTCTTATTTGCTGTTGTACCTCCAAGGACCTAGAAAAGTGCCTTATTCAAAGTAGACATTTGTGTAACTAAATGAATGAATGAATACAAGAATGAATAAGTAAATGATGACTGAGTCTGATCTGGAAGAGCGACAAAGCATTGGCCAGGGGGAAGAGGGAAGAGCACTTCAGACAGAAGAAACACCTTGTAAAAGGCCACAGGTTTCAAAGTACACGATATGTTAAGAGGGTGATAAGCTGGTAGGGTGTTGTATACAGCACAAGGACTACAGGGAGCAGCAGGGTTTGGAGCTGGAAAGATGAGTCATGTTAAGGAACTGGACTTTATTTTGTAGAAAATGATGAATTAACAAAGATTTTATATAAAGAAAGTGGCATGTTAAACAGAATTTTTATTTAAAATATAGTTTTTACAGAATAAGCTTGGGCAGAGTAAATTAATTTCTCTGAGCCTCTATTTTAACATATTTAAAATAGGGATAATAATAGTTAGGCCAGGCTCCAGCCTAAGTGCCTGGACCTCATATGTAGTAACTATTTTAACCCTCCCAATAAAGTAGGAACTATTATTATTATTATTATCGTTATCATCATCCTCATTTTATAGATTAGGAAACTGGTGCTCAGAAGGGTTAAGGAATTTGCCCGAGGTCACACAGAAACCAAGTGGCAGAATTTAGATTTGAACTCAGGTATCTGACTCCAGGGCTTATGCTCTTAATTAGTATGTTCTTTAACTATGTTTCATTAAGTCGTACCTACCTCAAAGAGTTATTGTAAAAATTTAGGCAAAAAAAAATACAAAGCTCTTAGAACAGTGTCTGACATATAGTGAGAGCTTAACAACATGTTTGCTATTGTTACTGCTTGCCATTCTTGTTATTGGCTGTAAAAATAGGTGTATTCATTAAGATACCTATTTATATGAATTATACATTTATTTAAGTATGCACATGAATATAATTTTTACTTAATGTATTTATATATTACACGTATAATTATTTTCAGGATTATAATGAAACATAAATGAGTTAACACATGCAAGATACCTAGCACCTTACATTCTAATGCCTGGAACTTTGAAACAATTCCAATTGAAACTCCTTCTTCTCCACGTCCAGCATTTTTTTAAAATTAACTTCCGCATTAGTTTGGTAAATTACCAACAGCCTCTTCAAGGCAACCTAAGCTTTTGCTAACATGTACCTCAAAACTCTTCCAGCCTCTACCCTTTCCCCAGATCCAAGATCATGTCCACATTTTTAGGCATTTGTTCCAGCATATCCCCACTTCTCAATGCCAAAATCTGCCATAACAAAGTGCCACAGACTGAGTGGCTTAAAGAAATTTATTTTCTCACAGTTCTGGAGGCTGGAAGTCCAAGATTAAGGTGTTGGCAGTGTTGATTTCTCCCAAGCCTGTCTCCTTGGCTTATGGAAGGCTGTCTTCTCCCTGCATCCTGGCATGGTCTTTCCTCTATAACTGTCTGCATTCAAATCTCATCTTATAAGGACACTAGTCAGATTGGATTAGGGCCCAGCCATGTGGCCTTTCTTTACATTAATTACCTCTTTGAAGGCCCCATCTTCAAGTATAGGCATATTCTGAGGTACTGGGGGCTAAGACTTCCATATGTGAATTTGGGGGAACAGGGAGGGACCCAATTCAATGCACAATAACCTCTGATCAAAATCATCTAAAAGAGAGATGATGAGGCCGGGCGCTGTGGCTCATGCCTGATCCCAGCACTTTGGGAGGCCGAGGTAGGTGGATCACCTAAGGTCAGGAGTGCGAGATCATCCTGGGCAACATGGTGAAACCCTGTCTCTGCTAAAAATATGAAAATTAGCTGGCCATGGTGACATACACCTGTAGTCCTAGCTACTCGGGAGGCTGAGACAGGAGGATCGCTTGAATCCAGGAGACGGAGGTTGCAGTGAGCCGAGATCGCACCACTGCACTCCAGCTTGGGCAACGTAACAAGGCTCTGTCGCTAAATAAATAAATAAATAAAATAAAGAGAGAGAGAGAGAGAAATGATGAAAGCCTAAAGTAAGAGAAAAGAGGAGAGAAATTTGTTAATATACACATCATCTTTTCCTAAACACTTCTAGTAGCCTGAGAACCTGCCTTCCCAAGGTATCTAAGTAACTTTTTTTATTTGGGGAGGGGAAAAAGCTGAGTGCTGTCAGTTCTTTGGTTCTGTGTCTAGAAATGAACAACCCTGGGGTTTTCTGGGGGCATTATTTATTTTTCATTTGGTAGTGTTGGCATCATGAAGACAGAAGCTGAGAGAATCATCAGCTTGGAGCAAAGCGAAAAACAAAAGCAGAAAAGACAAAAGGAAAAACACCACATTTTTGCCCCCGAGAGCACCAGTGGAACCAAGAACTTCCAGCCTGGGCCTGATCCTCTCTGTCCCAGCGAAGGACAATCCCAGGCTCTTGGCAGGACAGCAAATGACAGCAGAGAAGATTCTGGAGAAATGTGTCCATCTGTGTTCATGGTGGAAACTGATGGAGAAATCCTCTTCCAAAGGTACTTTTCATGGGAAAATCGCGTATGGTCTTGACAGAGCTGCTAGTCCCTCAGAAGGAACTCAAGTTGCTTTGCAGGTTGTAAATGGCCAGGAGGGGGATGATACTCATCTGGGGGTCCCATCAGAAATCAGGAGTGAAATAGGGGAGGCAGGGACAAGGCTGTGCAATATATCCCTCTAGAGCAGACCTCTCCTGTACCTGTCTGGGCTGGCTACTTCTAGCAGAAAACACAGGACGTTTTACCAGCATGAGTGTCACCTGAGACAGAGGGGCCTGAAGACGAGAATTTAAGGAGTGAGGTGAGGAGAGGGTGGTGAGGTATCTGCCACATGATCATCAGTTTGGGTGCAATTTCAGGGGCTTCTCAAAAGATCTCTGATGTAGCTGGAAGAGCATTGGAATGGGAGTCAGAAGGCCTGCGAAAGGGTTTTGAATCTTCTCTCTACTGCCTTAGTCACTTTGGACATACTATTTTTCTGAGTCTCACCGTCCGCATTTAGAAAATGTACAAGGATTCTAAAATCAAATGGTGTACATAAAAGCATTTTGCTAGTTTCTGAAATGATGAGGAGGAAACCACTTGGTTTTTGGAGTCAGACAGACCTGGGTTCAAATGCAGTTTTCAACATGGACAAGATAATCCTGAGCCAACTCATTCAGCCTCAGTTTCCCCAACCATTTATTCATTCATTCAATAAATATGTTATAGAGACCCAACTATGGGTCAGGTACTAAAGAAAGATGCATGCTTGTCCTCACAAAACTTCCTCATCTGTTAAAAGGAGAAAAATGGATTACCTATCTTACAGCATTGCTAGAAGAATTAATAAGACTGGGTATTTGTAACACTCGGCCTAGCAGCGGTCTAAAAGGAATGCGCAATAAACATTTATCCCACTTTTTCCCCCAACAAAAGCATTATCATCTTTAATATGGGAAATTTTTTTGATAAGGACTTTTAGGGAAAAAAATGAAAATGATTACAAAGAAAGGCCAGTTACTTTCACATATTAAAAGTTGGTTTGGGCAAAAACATATTCTGCTGTAGCAGCATATTTCATTCGATGGACTAGAAGATAAATGATTTGGACAGTTCTTTTAACTGAACTTAAAATTAGTCAGAAAATTAGCCTGAGTCCACTTCATATAATGTAATTCTATTCGGGGATTGAGACGGTATCTTCATTAATAAGCCTCTGGAAGCCATGTACACGAGCATCCAAGCCAAACATTCACCCCGTCCCTGTCTTGCTCCCTCTCCCTTTATCCTCTCTTAACACACACACATAGGCATATACACGTGTGTGCACGCAGACACATGTATATGTGCATACATGGACACACATGTGTTCACAGAGAAATACAAACACACATAATCCTGGAGAGACTAGTATGGCGTCTTCATAAAGATAGCATGTCATTTGAGAAATACTCCTTATTTTTGCTATTCTAATAAATGTTTATTTAATAATGAAACGCATAAATGAATGAATTAGCTCTTACGGGCCAAGCACCAGTCCTGAAACATGTTTTTTTGGGGAAAAAAATAAACCAGAGTGTCCCACAGTCAAATAAATTTAGGAACACTGTATTCTATAATTCCTGGAAATTCACAATGTATAAGAACTCATATAGGTTCTGAGAAGTTTTCTAGTAAGTAAACCAGTTTGATGTTGCTAATCCATTGATCCATACTTATTTGATCAACACATATATATTTCTTAATTTTTTTGTCTGTCTGTGTGGCAACACCCATTAATTTCACAAAACTCATGCTTCTGAGAAGCTCCACTTTGGAAAGACTGCACTAGCTAGTGAATTGGGGGCAGAGCTGCTATCTTTGGGCTCCAGCTGGGACTTTGGAAGACACAATGTTGCTCTGATGATAAAGCTTGTCCTACTCATCTCTGCAGACAACTGAGGCCAGTTTCAGCTAGGCAAGCGTTAAAAATTCTATTACAGGAGCGACACAGAAGACAGGTGATTTCTGCATTTCTGTTTGAGGTACCGGGTTCATCTCACTAGGGAGTGTCAAACAGTGGGTGCAGGACAGTTGGTGCAGCACACTCTGCGCGAGCCGAAGCAGGGCGAGGCATTGCCTCATTCAGGAAGCGCAAGGGGTCAGGGAGTTCCCTTTCCTAGTCAAAGTAAGGGGTAACAGATGGCACCTGGAATATCGGGTCTGTCCCACCCTAATACTGCGCTTTTCCAACGGGCCTGGAAAACGGCACACCAGGAGATTGTATCCCGCACCTGGCTCGGAGGGTCCTATGCCCACGGAGTCTCGCTGATTGCTAGCACAGCAGTCTGAGATCAAACTGCACGGCAGCAGCAAGGCTCGGGGAGGGGCGCCCGCCGTTGCCCAGGCTTGCTTAGGTAAACAAGGCAGCCAGGAAGCTGGAACTACGTGGAGCCCACCACAGCTCAAGGAGGCCTGCCTGCCTCTGTAGGCTCCACCTCTGGGGGCAGGGCACAGACAAACAAAAATTCAGCAGGAACCTCTGCAGACTTAAATGTCCCTGTCTGACAGCTTTGAAGAGAGTAGTGGTTCTCCAGGCATGCAGCTGGAGATCTGAGAACGGACAGACTGCCTCCTAAAGTGGGTCCCTCACCCCCGAGCAGCCTAACTGGGAGGCACCCCCCAGTAGGCACAGACTGACACCTCACTTGGCCAGGTACTCCTCTGAGACAAAACTTCCAGAGGAACTATCAGACAGCTGAATTTGAGGTCTCATGAAAATCTGCTGTTCTGCAGCCACAGCTGCTGACACCCAGCCAAACAGGGTCTGGAGTGGACCTCTAGCAAACTCCAACAGACCTGCAGCTGAGGGTCCTGTCTGGTAGAAGGAAAACTAACAAACAGAAAGGACATCCACACCAAAAACCCACCTGTACATCACCATCATCAAAGACCAAAAGTAGATAAAACCACAAAGATGGGGAAAAAACAGAGCAGAAAAACTGGAAACTCTAAAAAGCAGAGCACCTCTCCTCCTCCAAAGGGACGCAGTTCCTCACCAGCAACGGAACAAAGCTGGACGGAGAATGACTTTGACGAGTTGAGAGAAGAAGGCTTCAGATGATCAAACTACTCTGAGCTACGGGAGGAAATTCAAAACAATAGCAAAGAAGTTAAAAACTTTGAAAAAAAATTAGACGAATGGATAACTAGAATAACCAATGGAGAGAAGGGCTTGAAGGAGCTGATGGAGCTGAAAGCCAAGTTTTGAGAACTACGCGAAGATTGCAGAAGCCTCGGTAGCCGATGTGATCAACTGGAAGAAAGGGCATCGCTGATGGAAGATGAAATGAATGAAAGGAAGTGAGAAGGGAAGTTTAGAGAAAAAAGAATAAAAAGAAATGAACAAAGCCTCCAAGAAATTTGGGACTATGTGAAAAGACCAAACCTACATCTGATTGGTGTACCTGAAAATGACAGGGAGAATGGAACCAAGTTGGAAAACACTCTGCAAGATATTATCCAGGAGAACTTCCCCAATCTAGCAAGGCAGGCCAACATTCAGATTCAGGAAATACAGAGAATGCCACAAAGATACTCCTCGAGAAGAGCAACTCCAAGACACGTGATTGTCAGATTCAACAAAGTTGAAATGAAGGAAAAAATGTTAAGGGCGGCCAGAGAGAAAGGTCGGGTTACCCACAAAGGGAAGCCCATCAGACTAACAGCTGATCTCTCGGCAGAAACTCTAGAAGCCAGAAGAGAGTGGGGGCCGATATTCAACATTCTTAAAGAAAAGAATTTTCAACCCAGAATTTCATATCCAGCCAAAATAAGCTTCATAAGTCAAGGAGAAATAAAATACTTTACAGGCAAGCAAATGCTGAGTGATTTTGTCACCACCAGGCATGCCCTAAAAGAGCTCCTGAAGGAAGCACTAAACATGGAAAGGAACAACCAGTACTAGCCACTGCAAAAACATGCCAAATTGTAAAGACCATCGAGGCTAGGAAGAAACTGCATCAACTAATGAGAAAAATAACCAACTAACATCATAATGACAGGATCAAGTTCCCACATAACAATATTAACTTTAAATGTAAATTGGCTAAATGCTCCAATTAAAAGACACAGACAGGCAAACTGGATAAGGAGTCAAGACCCATCAGTGTGCTGTATTCAGGAAACCCATCTCACGTGCAGAGACACACATAGACTCAAAATAAAGGGATGGAGGAAGATCTATCAAGGAAATGGAAAACAAAAAAAAAGGCAGGGGTTGCAATCCCAGTCTCTGATAAAATAGACTTTAAACCAACAAAGATCAAAAGAGACAAAGAAGGCCATTACATAATGGTAAAGGGATCAATTCAACAAGAAGAGCTAACTATCCTAAATATATATGCACCCAACACAGGAGCACTGAGATTCATAAAGCAAGTCCTGAGTGACCTACAAAGGGACTTAAACTCCCACACAATAATAATGGGAGATTTTAACACCCCACTGTCAACATTAAACAGATCAACGAGACAGAAAGTTAACAAGGACATCCAGGAATTGAACTCAGCTCTGCACAAAGTGGACCTAATAGACATCTACAGAACTCTCCACCCCAAATCAACAGAATATACATTTTTTTCAGCACCACACCACACCTATTCCAAAATTGACCACATACTTGGAAGTAAAGCTCTCCTCAGCAAATGTAAAAGAACAGAAATTATAAGAAACTGTCTCTCAGACCACAGTGCAATCAAATTAGAACTCAGGATTAAGAAACTCACTCAAAACCGCACAACTACATGGAAACCGAACAACCTGCTCCTGAATGACTACTGGGTACATAACGAAATGAAGGCAGAAATAAAGATGTTCTTTGAAACCAATGAGAACAAAGACACAACATACCAGAATCTCTGGGACACATTCAAAGCAGTGTGTAGAGGGAAATTGATAGCACTAAATGCCCACAAGAGAAAGCAGGAAAGATCCAAAATTGACACCCTAACATCACAATTAAAAGAACTAGAAAAGCAAGAGCAAACACATTCAAAAGCTAGCAGAAGGCTAGAAATAACTAAAATCAGAGCAGAACTGAAGGAAATAGAGACACAAAAAACTCTTCAAAAAATTAATGAAACCAGGAGCTGGTTTTTTGAAAAGATCAACAAAATTGATAGAGACTGCTAGCAAGACTAACAAAGAAGAAAAGAGAGAAGAATCAAACAGATGCAATAAAAAATGAAAAAGGGGATATCACCACCGATCCCACAGAAATACAATCCACCATCAGAGAATACTATAAACACCTCTATGCAAATAAACTAGAAAATCTAGAAGAAATGGATAAATTCCTCAACAAATACACCCTCCCAAGACTAAACCAAGAAGAAGTTGAATCTCTGAATAGACCAATAACAGGCTCGGAAATTGTGGCAATAATCAATAGCTTACCAATCAAAAAGAGTCCAGAACCTAATGGATTCACAGCCGAATTCTACCAGAGGTACAAGGAGGAACTGGTACCATTCCTTCTGAAACTATTCCAATCAATAGAAAAAGAGGGAATCCTCCCTAACACATTTTATGAGGCCAGCATCGTCCTGATACCAAAGCCTGGCAGAGACATAACCAAAAAAGAGAATTTCAGACCAATATCTTTGATGAACATTGATGCAAAAATCCTCAATAAAATACTGGCAAACCGAATCCAGCAGCACATCAAAAAGCTTATACACCATGATCAAGTGGGCTTCATCCCTGGGATGCAAGGCTGGGTCAACATACACAAATCAATAAATGTAATCCAGCATATAAACAGAACCAAAGACAAAAACCACATGATTATCTCAATAGATGCAGAAAAGGCCTTTGACAAAATTCAACAACCCTTCATGCTAAAAACTCTCAATAAATTAGGTATTGATGGGACGTATCTCAAAATAATAAGAGCTATCTATGACAAACCCACAGCCAATATCATACTGAATGGGCAAAAACTAGAAGCATTCCTTTTGAAAACTGGCACAAGACAGGGATGCCCTCTCTCACCACTCCTATTCAACATACTGCTGGAAGTTCTGGCCAGGGCAATCAGGCAGGAGAAGGAAATAAAGGGTATTCAATTAGGAAAAGAGGAAGTCAAATTGTCCCTGTTTGCAGATGACATGATTGTATATCTAGAAAACCCCACTGTCTCAGCCCAAAATCCCCTTAAGCTGATTAGCAACTTCAGCAAAGTCTCAGGATACAAAATCAATGTACAAAAATCACAAGCATTCTTGTACATCAATCACAGACAAACAGAGAGCCAAATCATGAGTGAACTCCCATTCACAATTGCTTCAAAGAGAATAAAATACCTAGGAATCCAACTTACAAGGGATGTGAAGGACCTCTTCAAGGAGAACTACAAACCACTGCTCAATGAAATAAAAGAGGATACAAACAAATGGAAAAACATTCCATGCTCATGGGTTGGAAGAATTAATATCGTGAAAATGGCCATACTGCTCAAGGTAATTTATAGATTCAATGCCATCCCCATCAAGCTACCAATGACTTTCTTCACAGAATTGGAAAAAACTACTTTAAAGTTCATATGGAACCAAAAAAGAGCCCGCATTGCCAAGTCAATCCTAAGCCAAAAGAACAAAGCTGGAGGCATCACGCTACCTGACTTCAAACTATACTACAAGGCTACAGTAACCAAAACAGCATGGTACTGGTACCACAACAGAGACATAGATCAATGGAACAGAACAGAGCCCTCAGAAATAATGCTGCATATCTACAACTATCTGATCTTTGACAAACCTGACAAAAACAAGAAATGGGGAAAGGATTCCCTATTTAATAAATGGTGCTGGGAAAACTGGCTAGCCATATGTAGAAAGCTAAAACTGGATCCCTTCCTTACACCTTATACAAAAATTAATTCGAGATGGATTAAAGACTTACATGTTAGACCAAAAACCATAAAAACCCTAGAAGAAAACCTAGGCAATACCTTTCAGGACATAGGCATGGGCAAGGACTTCATGTCTAAAACACCAAAAGCAATGGCAACAAAAGCCAAAATTGACAAATGGGATCTAATTAAACTAAAGAGCTTCTGCACAGCAAAAGAAACTACCATCAGAGTGAACAGGCAACCTACAGAATGGGAGAAAATTTTTGCAACCTACTCATCTGACAAAGGGCTAATATCCAGAATCTACAATGAACTCAAACAAATTTACAAGAATAAAACAAACAACCCCATCAAAAAGTGGGCAAAGGACATGAACAGACACTTCTCAAAAGAAGACATTTATGCAGCCAAAAAACATGAAAAAATGCTCATCATCACTGGCCATCAGAGAAATGCAAATCAAAACCACAATGAGATACCATCTCACACCAGTTAGAATGGCCATCATTAAAAAGTCAGGAAACAACAGGTGCTGGAGAGGATGTGGAGAAATAGGAACACTTTTACACTGTTGGTGGGACTGTAAACTAGTTCAACCATTGTGGAAGTCAGTGTGGCGATTCCTCAGGGATCTCGAACTAGAAATACCATTTGACCCAGCCATCCCATTACTGGGTATATACCCAAAGGACTATAAATCATGCTGCTATACAGACACATGCACACATATGTTTATTGCTGCACTATTCACAATAGCAAAGACTTGGAACCAACCCAAATGTCCAACAACGATAGACTGGATTAAGAAAATGTGGCACATATACACCATGGAATACTATGCAGCCATAAAAAATGATGAGTTCATGTCCTTTTTAGGGACATGGATGAAACTGGAAAACATCATTCTCAGTAAACTTTCATAAGGACAAAAAACCAAACACCGCATGTTCTCAATCATAGGTGGGAATTGAACAATGAGAACTCATGGACACAGGAAGGGGAACATCACACTCCGGGGACTGTTGTGGGGTGGGGGGGAAGGGGGAGGGACAGCATTAGGAGATATACCTAATGCTAAATGACGAGTTAATGGTTGCAGCAAACCAACACGGCACATGGATACATATGTAACAAACCTGCACATTGTGCACATGTACCCTAAAACCTAAAGTATAATAAAAAAAAAATAAAATAAAATAAAATAAAATAAAATAAAATAAAATAAAATAAAATAAAAATTCTATTACAAGGACAGTGGAGGTCTCAGTGCACTCAGGGGCAGGGATGCAGTGGAACCTCAGAAAATACTGAAACCAGGGATTCAAAGGTGGCAGGACCCTCTGTTTCCGATCCCTTCTCTTCTTACCTTGGCTTCCTTCCCTCTGTCTCTGCTTTTTTCATCACTCTTTACTACTCCAGATCACAGAGCAGGTCTTCCGCCTACCCACTCTGAAGCTGGCAACTACATCTCAGCATCCCTGCTCAAACGTATGTGGTCACAGGGCAGGGTCATCTCCTACAAAGTGGTTGCTGGGCCCCTTCTCTCTCAGAGGAAGGAGTCAGCTGGAGATTTCTGGGCAGCCACTCCACCAGGGTCCACCGTACTTTCTTCAACACTTTGTCCACATGGCTTCTAAGCCCTGGCCATGCCTAGAATCACTTGGAAGCGTTTTCAAAATATTTGTCTTGGGTACCCTAGCAGAGATGCTAATCAGGAGATACGGGGAGGGACACAGAAATTTATACATTGTGAAAGTTCCTCTGATGTTGCCAATGGACTGCTCTACAATCACCCATCTATTGTTGTGCCCTGGATAGTTCATGACCTTGAAGGCTCTAAATCTTTTGTTTTCATTATTTTATCGTCTGGTTTCTCCTCTGCCATTTCTCAACCAGGAGAAAAGTATTTCTCATCTCTGAAGGCCCAGTTTAAATGACACCTCCTCCAAGAAGTTTCCCTGATTCCACCTGCCAGTTGCAATCAAAGGAGTAACTCTCAGAGGAATGAGTTATTCCTTTCTTCTTCCATGGACTTTTGCTATAACCAGTTAGAAATTAACATTTCTCCCCTACTAGATTATAAGCTACAGAAAGCAAAAGACTAGTTTTGTAAAATAATGTTTTCTTATGAAAGCAGTCTATGCTCCTGTAAAATTTGGAAAATACAAATAACTGAAAAAAGAAGTAAATCCCAAATCCCCCAGATCAGGATAGCCATAGTTAAAGTTTGGACATGTGTCCTCCGGTCTCTTTTTCCAATGGGTCATGTGTGTATATTTTATTTTCATAATTGGAGTCATATATAATTGTCTCCCCTACTTTTCTTCAGTTGACATTCTATTGAAAACATGTTTCTGTGTTATTGTCTCTTCAAAAGCATGATTTTAAATGGCTGCATAACATCCCACTGCAGAACGTACCATACTTTATTGGCTTATTTCCCAGTTGTTGGCCATTTGTATTATCTTCCATTTTTATTTTTGCTCTTAAAAATAACAAAGTGTGCTGGATATTTTTCATTTGTCTCTCCAGAGCCATTGTCCACCCTGAGCCCATATGGACTCTGTCAAAGGGCTCCCTGGATCCTGGCTTTAGTTAGGCTCAGTGAGCGGGAGGTGCCGGCAAGAGACCAGGAGCTGGGAGGAGGGTGAGAATGGAGCATTTCTTCCCACGGGATGGTCACATGGTAAGTCAGGGAGTTGGGAGTCCCTCTCCAAGTTTTGGAAACTACTCACTCCCTGCCCTTTCAGGCCTTGAGGTGGTACCGGCTCCTTTCTGCTGCTGGTCCCAGAATCCTGCACCACCTCTTGCTCTCTCCACATCTTGTCCGTACTTTGTAAGTCACTGGGTTTTTTGTTTGTTTGTTTTGTTTTAATTAAACTCTCTTCAAATTACTCAGTTTGAGTGTGCTGTTTCCTGACCGGACCCTAACAGATAGAGGCACGTGGCAGTTGACATTTTGTGCTTAAATCTGTGACTATCCTCAATTTGCCTCTAGAAGTTTCAGATAAATTCTTAAAAGTGGATCAACAGATAAACATATGTTTGCGCCACTTCATTCCTATTTGCCACATTACTTTCCAAAGATCAGTGATGCCAAATTATGCTCTGACTAGTACTCGTTGATAACGTTAACAATTACCACTTTGAATCTTTAAAATGTTGGTAAGCAAGAAGTATTTCATGTTTTAATTTGCATTTCATTGATTACTAGTGAAGAAGAATGCTTTTCGCAAATTTTAATTTCTCTTTTATGAATGACCATGTCCTCTTTTACCCTCTATCTCTTATGATATCTACCTACCTATAATAATTATCATAAAAATTATAACTAGTATTATCATTATTACCGATGTGGGCAACCAGGTGGATGGTGGAACTCTTAAAACAAGCCAGAGGCTAAAGCCATGCTACAAAACAGACAACATTGTCAGTGTCGCTTAAATGAGAATGCTATGGTGCCACATATGTTTTCAGTCAATGCTGTAATAATTGTATTATAGAAGTAATAGCTAATAGTTATTGAATTTCTATTATTTGCCAAGTGCTGTGTTAAATGAGCTCCATTTTTTTCTCATCAAATCCTCAACTTACGTTCTGTTTGTTCAATATGTTTAATAACCATTGAACCATTTCTAGTTATCCTTTCTGAAGCCCAATGCCATCCCAGGTTTGTAAGCAGAAGAAGCCCAATCTTTTGCTGCAAATAGCTTTTATCCAATGAGGCATGAGCGCCAACATGATCCTGCCTTATTGGTGCTGTAGCATCTCTGACATTTGGTTCCAAAATTAAGCAAATATGGAAAAGTTGAAATTCCACTAGACAGACAAACTGTTCTTGAATACTCCCAATTCACTTCTATAAACACTGGGGGCTTGGAAGGTTACTGAATGTTATAAACAATCCAATAACATTTGAACCTTTTGCTGCTTAGAGCAAAGTGTTTGAGATTCATCTGTTGGAGAAAAAAGACTTTTGGAAAACAACCACATAAAAGTTACTTCCAATTTCTTTTTACAAGGTCTATTTTAGAGTGAAGTGAAGAATTTCTGGAGCAAAATATAGCCAGTTTTGAGGCCTGGAGGCAAGTGTCTCCTGAGATAAGCCATATTGCCAAGCAAGCCTGGTGCCATGATTGTTTTGACAGTGTTCACCCTCCTGAATTCCTCGCTTCTAAATACAACATTCCTCTTCAAATTTTTAACCTTTGCATTTTCCATTCTTAGAACATTATTCTCACTTTCCTAATTTTACTGCCCCCTTCTTTTTCCATTTGCAAGGACAGTAGCAAGAATGCCGTAAGTTCTCTCTGGGGTTTGATCTGGCAGAAGAAAAAAAAAAAAGCAGTAGTTTTGCAGAACCAAATGCTATTTCTGAGCTCTGTGGCTTTGCAGAGATTTTTATTTCTGTAAGAGGTTGTGTTTTCAGTATTATAGTCTTAGATTTCTGCTTGTTGCAGTGGACAGCCAAGCCTCAGTTTTAATTTCATATTACTTTGGCTGGTAATGATGAGTCTGGAAGATGGAACAGGAATCAGCAACAATTCTCCCGTTCCATCTCTGCTAAAATTGTCCCTTGTTCATTTTCAGAAAGAGCTAAAATTTAACAAGTAAAATGAAAGGAGTAGGAAGAAAAGAAATGACCCAACGCCCCAGTCCTAGCCAATGACAGCATCTCATTCCATGGGTGCGGCTGTCCAGATGTTAGCTCCTCCAGATGTGCAGCCCCATCAGTCCCAAGGCAGACCCACCTGTGCTGGGAGGCACTGATGTATATCTGAGGTCACGCTGCTCACCTTCAAGTCACACAGTTAAATGAAAGATGTCCTGTC
The DNA here is from genome assembly GCF_009828535.3 of Hylobates moloch. Taxonomy (NCBI): domain Eukaryota; kingdom Metazoa; phylum Chordata; class Mammalia; order Primates; family Hylobatidae; genus Hylobates; species Hylobates moloch. The sequence continues at coordinate 27,123,151 of NW_026652287.1, read as the reverse complement.
TTTAGGCACTGGGTGTTCTAAGCCCTGCTCTCCTCTACCGGGTCTGCAGATCATTCAGGCTTTGTGTTCCCAGAGGAAGGAGAAGAGACCATTTGTCCAAGGAAATATCTGTAATACATGTTAAGTGGCTTGTGAGAGAGCCCTCTCATTTATTGGCTGAAACATGAAACGGAAAACATGTGCAGTGAGCACAGGGCCCCCACTGGCTCTCACTCCTTCCCAGGAAACAGAGTGATGAAGGATGGAACAAACACGTGAATTCAGGCAGCCCACATGCCTGGGTGTTTCACAATGCTTTTTGCATCTGTTGGGTGGAAGTCCTGGGCATTGGGTTTGGAATTTATAGAGACAGATTGACTTCTAGTCTCTAGCAGGGATTCCATTCCCGCTGCTATGGGAATAGGTTTTTCCATTTAGCAAGCAGGAAGCAATCCTTATTCAACTATGTGTTTATTTATGTATTTGATGCACATTTACCGAATGCCAATGTCTGCATTAGGGACTGAGGAATAAGGCATAGACCTTACACTCAAGGAACTCATTCTCTAATGAGGAAAGAAAGAAAGAGAAACAAACATTTACAATAGAGTGGAGCCAGTGAGACTAGAGAAATGTACAAAATAATTTGGGAGGAAATCCGGGGAGTGTAGAGATCTGTAAATCTAGAGTACTGGATATTTGCTGCTTTTGGCCATAAAAGATCCATTTCCCTTCCTCTTGGTAACATTACTTCAAATTTTATTTGAATATTCATTTCACTCATACCCCGCTGGCTGCATCCCCAGCATCCCCTGATTGGTTGAAGCCAAGCAATACATCCCATGTCCCTCTGATCAGAATCATTGGCTCAGGGCATATAACCCAATTCAGTGTAATTCAGAAGGGAGCTGCTGGAGGCTTCTGGAACAGAAACTCATTTGCTCTTCTAAAAGAACTACTGAGAAACTCAGCCCGCATCCCTGCTGGATGGCTATGGCCTCCTGGAATCCTGTGTTTGATGAGAGGGGCCATTCTTGGAATGGAAAAGACACGGCAGAAGGTAGAAAGTAGGAATGAAAGGTAATGGAGTTTTAGTGCTTGTGCTGAACCACTGTAGCAAGCATTGTCTAAACCCATCTATCACCTGTGATTCATCTTCAGTGAGATGAATTCATAATCTCTCATTATTATTTAAACCACTTTAAGATTTCTAATCCAGTTGACCCTTGAGCAACACGGATTTGAACTGTGTGGGTCCACTTATACACGATTTTCTTCTGCCTCTGCCACTCCCGAGACCGCAAGACTAACCCCTCCTTCTCCTCCTTCACCTCAGCCTCATCCTCCTCCTCTTCCTCAGCCTACTCAAAATGAAGATGACAAGGATAAAGATCTTTATGATGATCCACTTCCACTTAATGAATAGTAAACGTATTTTTTCTTATGATTTTCTTAACAACTTTTTTTCTCTGGCTTACTTTTTTGTAAGAATACAGTACATAATACATAACATACAAAATATGTGTTAATCAACTGTTTATGTTATAGGTAAGGTCAACAGTAGGCTATTTGTAGTTAAGTTTTGGGAGAGCCAAAAGTTATATAAAGATGTTTTAACTGTGTGGGAGGTCGGTGCCACCAATCCCCACATTGTTCAAGATCAACTGTACTTACACCAAAGACAGAGAATGTTTCAAAAAGGAGAGAAGGATGTATACTAATAAGTGACAGTTCAACATGCTGCCAGGCACGCTGCTCAGCACTCTATGTGTGTAACTTTCTTAAATCCTCACAATGCTCCTAGGAAGTGGATTATTTTTAACTCCATTTTGTGGATTAGGGAACAAGGCTGAGAAAGGTTAACTTGCTCAAGGGTACATAGAGCAAATGTTGAATATTTTTAGGAGGTCTAATAAAATGGCAACTGAAAAATGTCCATGAGAGTGAGCAATGCAAGGTGCACCAGAGAAATCTTAGAGAACTTAGAGAAAACATTTTGGGCGAGTGCTGAGAGAAAAGAGCTGGAATGAGGTGGACTGAGGTATGAATATGCAACAAGGAAATATAGACAACTGTGTGGACATTTTGAAGCAGTTCGACATTAATCATGGCCGTTAGATCAGTTAGGATGCTTTTGGATGCAAGTAATAGAAAACTATAATTCAAATGTTCTTAACAATAAAAACATTTATTTTTTTCACATAACAGGAAGCCCAGAGGGATGGGAGGCTAAAATGTTGGTAGCTTAAGTAGTTCAACAATGTCATTAAGGACCTGGTTTCTCCAAGATCTTGTCTCAGTCTTTGGTGTCCCAAAATTTTAGCACCATATATTTAGGTGTGGGCTTATTTATATGTATGTATCTTGATTAATATGTATTAAGCTTAGTGAATCTAAATCTTCATGTCTATCATCAATTCTGGAAAATTATTACCCAATACCATAAGAAGCATAGAAAATGCCTGTGCAATGTAAGACAGCCATTGCATTTTTATATGAGTAAGGCTAGCCTCGCAAGGGCTCAATTTTCTTACTTGGAAAATAAAGAGTTAGGAAAATCAGGTGAACTGAATTCAAATCTCAGCTCTTCAAAGCTCAATTTTATCGTTTGTATCACAGAAGATATCAATACAGCCTTACCTTATTTGGGTGGTGACAATTTAATCAGATAACATTTAAGGTACCTAGCAGGGACAGTGATCTTATTGTCCATATTTTCCAGTTCCAGTTAGAAGCTGTGACCACAGGGCTAGAGCCTAGGGCAGATCTATATCTAAAGCTTCCCAAATGAAGCAGCTGAACCATGTTTTATTCCATTTGCTACATATGCTGCATGATTTAGGGCAAAGAAGGCCTGATTGGATTGATTTGAGCTTTGAGATAGAACTCCTCTGACCATACATCAAATAGGCCACCTTGTCTCCTGCCTGGAGACAGTTAAGATGGGAGTGGAACCCTGGCTTGGTACCCTAACCCATCAGGATGAGTTGCATCCTTGAGCAGCAGAAAACAGCAGGTCAACACTGAGCACATTCAATGTGTCAGACAGCCTGCCGTGTATAGCTATAAAAAAGACACAGTCGACTGCAGTATAGTGAAATAAGCAGACACCAAAACAGCTCATTTTATATGACATAGTAAGTGATAAGATGAAAAGATTCATATAGTGTACCAAGACAGGCTACAGGAAGGGCATTCTATGCACTCTGAGGTTTTGAGAAAGTCTTGGGAGGAGGAGATGCCACATTTAGGTCTTCAAGACTGGCTAAGAGTTAGCCAGGCTCATAAGAAAGAATTTTAAGAACATTACACTGGAAAAAGAGGACTACCTGAGCCAAGGCACAGAGGTGCAAAAATGACCTGGTATGTAACTATATGCAGTTTAGTATTACCAGAAAATACAGCAAGTGTCAAGAAAATAAGGATGAGGAGGCAACCGAGAGTCATGTCTTGAAAGACCTTATGGTGCATTTGGGCACCTGTGCATTATTCATTAGATCCATAATTCCCAAAACTTTGCATGTATCAAAATCATTAAAAGAGCACAGATTTCTGATTCTAAAGGCCTGGGGAGAAGCTTGAGAATTTTCATTTTTTAACAATCCCCAGGAGGTGCTGAAGCTATTGGTCCCTGGGCCACACTTTAGGAAGCTCTGCTATAGAGGACGGGGGGTTATTGAAGGATTTCAGACAGGAAGTGACATGGCAAATTTTGCTTTTTTGCTCAAGCTGCCAGGCCCAAGGAACTCTATCTCATATGGTTGCACCATAGGTTTTACCTAGCCTGCTTCTCAGAGGCATCAATGCTTTAAATAAGAAGATATTGTAGCCCTTCTTAACCTTCAGTGGAACAAAGTTTTTCTGTTGGATTGTTCCTGACCTCCTGTTGACTATGAAAATTAGGTCTAACACTATACAGTCTATGTAAACTGATTAAAAGACCAGCAGAAATCAGAACACCACCTTTATTGACTTTGCTTTCTACCCTGATCTTATGTTATCCCTGATGGCTTCTTTCTGCATTAGAGCTCAAGAGCATTTCCAAAGAGTTTCTGAGTCTGACAAAGGGACAAAGCTATTCTTGAATGAGACACCTCACAGTCTGACACTTGGTTTTGTTTGAAAAGGGGGCATGAAAGTCATCTCAGCAGGCCTGTGGTGGGTGTCTAATGAGATGACAGATGTGAAAGCTCTCTGGGAATATCAAGCACAATGAGGGTGTCACTTTCTAGCTTTAGGGATACATTTTTAGAGGAGGTTGAAGGAGGTGAGCCTGCTGGGTGCTAAGTGTTCCTGATGACCTCTCCTGTTGTTTTGCGATAAGCCCTAGATGCTGGCTTTTGATAGGTATTAGTTGGTTTCTGAGCATACCCAAAAGATACCAAAGACAAAGAGAAATTTTCAAGGCATTCAGTTTAGAATCCTGAGACTCCACCAGTTGTTCATCCGTGCTTCCTGCCTGATGTGGGAATCCTCTCTATGACATCCCCTTCAGGGTCATGTTCCTGCAGCACCTCTGGAGTGTGTTAAGTGTCACCTACCCATTACACATTTTATTATGTTGCTTAACATGTCAAGAATCCAATTTACAAAATTCTCCTTCAAATCTGTCTTTTATTCCACTGTGTTCTATCTCAGAAAATGGGCAGTAACATCCCAATCCTCCTTCATTCACTCACAAAATATTTATTACACACCACATCCTTTCCCATGACCCCACATCCATTTTACTTGCTAACTAGCTCTTCATTCACTTCTCTGTAAATTAACCACCAACACCACTACATTTTAAGCTACCAGTTCCTGTCACCTGCAGGCCTGCAGTGGTAGCCCATGAGATTCCCCAGGTGTACTCTGCCTCTATTCATTTGTAGCCACAGTGACTTTTAAAATACAAATCTAAATATCACACCTGAAGAAATATTTCAGTATCTTGCCATCACTCTTAGAATAAAACCAAAATACCTCAGCATGGCCTACCAGGCTCAGATAACTTGACCCATCTGTATCCCACCAACTTTGTATTGTACAACTGGTACCTGTGTAATACCAGGCTTCCTTTTGCTTTTTGCATTCTAGCCATGTTAACTCTGACCAGAACCAGCCTCTTCCCCCCATCCCTACTCTTTATTGTCTCTTGCCCTTGAGATCATTCATTCATTCATTCAATCATACTCCTCAGTTCATCATTCATACCTCATACACTTAGTGTCATCTAGCTAATCATCTTGCCCATCTGATTAGTACGAAATAGGCATTGTTGTTTCAATTTGCATAATCCAATATCTAGTCAACCTGAGCACCTCTTTGTATTATCATTCACCTTTTGGGTTTCCTCTTCTGATTCTTCTTTGTATCTTTTGCCCATTTTTAAAAACTTAGGGTTCCTGACCTTTTCTTTTTGATTGTTAAGACATCCTTAAATATTCTGTATATTCATCTTTTGTCAGCTTTTTATATTGCAAAGACTTTCTCCCAATCTGTTTGATCTCCTTCACGCTCTCTTTGAGGAAGGCAAGCACTAGGAGATGAGGCTGGCTATCTAGGTAGGGGCAGCTACTAGGAAAATCAGACAGATATCAAGTGGCAGTGCCAAGTTGAGAACCTTAGAACTCTGATGATTCCTAACAGCTCTGTACTTTTATTCATCAGTAATTCATGAGGTTTCTAATACAAGATGCAGTCTAGCTAGCAGAGCTTGATATAGCTTCAAATAGCTTCCTACTAAAATGTATATGAAGTTAAAAAAAGAAAAAAGATAAAAATTCATACCACCACCAATGAGCAGAATTTACATTAACCATAAGATCAATGGAACTGGATTAAAACAACTAATCAGTAGCATCCCAAACACGCTGTCTATCTGAAAGTGAATATGAAGACCTTTTTCTGTCCCACAATTTTGTATTCATGACTGGAAAGGCAAGGTCTGAGTTAGATATGGCAAATATACGTATGAGTGCCATTACACCTCCCTCCCAAATTCACGGCAGGCATCACTTATCTATCACAGTATTCCTTCCTACTGAGCTCAGATATGGATTCTGAGTCCTTGCCAGCAGTGTTGCAGTTGCCACATGAAGTAAATGATTGGTCTCTAAACTGAAATTTACCTGTTATCCACAGTCATTCTAACCAGAACACGGGCAGTGATCCCTCCTCATGCTGCCTGCTGTTAAGAGATGCACTGTCACTCTCATTATGCTCCTCCTCTTTCCTTCTGATGTGATTAGGCTTTGTGTCCCCACCCAAATCTCATCTTGAATTCTAATCCCCATAATTCCCACGTGTCAAGGGAGAGACCAGGTGGAGGTAATTGAATCATAGGGGCGGTTTCCCCCATGCTGTTCTTATGTAAGTGAGTGAGTTCTCATGAGATCTGATGGTTTTATGATGGGCTCTTCCCCTTCCTGCTACCCTGTGAGGAAGGTGTCTTGTTTACCCTTCACCTTCCGCCATGATTGTTAAGTTTCCTGAGGCCTCTCCAGCCATGCTGAACTGTGAGACAATTTCCTTTATAAATTACCCAGTCTCAGGCAGTTCTTACTAATAGCAGTCTGAAAATGGATTAATACACCCTCTCACTAAATTCAAATCACTTTTTTTTCTATATTCAGTCATAGACTGAAACTCTTACAAAAATGTTGGGCAAGGAGTACCAGAGGGAGTGGCATGATACTTGCCTTCTGGAAGGTATATACACCACATCAAGCAGGCAAGATGGATATGGGAACAGTGGTAAGAACTGCAATCAGAGTGAATCACAAAGAAAAAAAGATGAAAACTATAGGCTGAAGAATATGAACCAGGGGACATAGTGAAAAGGTCAAACATGTTTAATTGAAGTCCCATAAGGAGAAAAGGAATGCAATAAGACAGAAGAAATACTTGAAACACTTATGATTGAGGCTCATGTGAAATGATGAGATATTAATACACATATTCATTCAAGAGGGCTCCCCGGATTCCAAGCATGATTTAAAAAAAAAGAAATCTAGACATATCAGTGAAATGTCAGGCAAACAAACATACGAAGATGATGTTCAAAGAATCAACAGTTAGACTGACAAGTAACTTTTTAGTAGCAACAACATAAGCTGGAACACAACAGAATGATAACCTCAGCGGAACTGCATCACCTCAACTGGAAATGAAAGAAAACAATGGGCATCTAAGAATTCTCTGCATGGAAAAATCACCCACACAGCCATTTGCACACTGAAACTGAAGGAGTTTGAACCAACAGACATGCTACTAAAAATATTCTGAAGTATGTTATTCAAACAGGGGAATGATTCCATAAGGAAAACTGAAGATGCAGGAAAAATGAAGAGACACAAAAGTGGTAAAAAAAAAAAAAAAAAAAAAAGAGAGAAATTAGTAAATCTGAGCATATGCATATTCATGACTAAAGAAATATAAGGAAAAATAATAACATTTTGGAGTCAGGTTTAAAATATATTTTTGGAGACAATTAAAATTCAAAATGACAGTAGCATATACATTAAGAAGAGGTAAATGGAATTTAAAAGTTCTTAGTCCATTACATTGTTCAGGAAAAAAGTAACGTGTATATTATTATCAGTTTTATTTATCGAGAACACAACCTACATTGAAAAGACAAAGTTTATTTGTAAAACTGTTAACCATGCTTATCTCTAGATTGTAGGATTATAGGTATTTTTTTCTGCTTCTTGATAATGTTTTATATTTTCCCACCTTTTTTTTTTTTTTTTTTTTTTGAGACGGGGTCTCTCTTTGTCACCTAGGCTGGAGTGCAGAGGTGCAATCTTGGCTCACTGCCACCTCCGCCTTCTGGGTTCAAATGATTCTCATATGTCAGCCTCCCAAGTAGCTGGGATTACAGGCGTGTGCCACCATGCTCAGCTAGTGTTTTGGTATTTTTAGTAGAAATAGTGTTTTGCCATGTTGGCCAGGCTGGTCTCAAACTCCTGGCCTCAAGTGATCCATTTGCCTCAGCCTCCCAAAGTGCTGGGATTACAGGCATGAGCCACTGTGCCTGGCCCACTTTCCAATTTTCTACAATGAGTATACAATACTTTTATAAATAGAAAGTAATAAAATATTAAAAATATAAAAAGTCATCTGTAGTGTAAGAAAATAATATAATTTTGCCACTTGTTAAGGACATAGTAAAAGACTTTCCTACGCTAGGAGAAATGTCAGCATCAATGACTTCAAGACCATAGCTAATGCTAAAATTCCAAGTATTTGATGTATCTTTTTGGCCATTCAAATTTCACTCTTTCGAGGAGTAAGAACAGCAAAGCAATCTCCAGATAGCGTATGTGATTAACAGACTTACTCAGATAATCATTGCAACTCTCATCCGAAAACAAAACCTGAACTCAGATACTATCTGTTTCACATTCCTTCCTAACTTGATGTAGTCAAGGAGACTAGAAGCTTCAATCCTGCAACAGGAGTAAAATAATGTTTTAGCCTAGAGGCTTTCAGTTTGTTTCTGCCCACTTCTGGATCCACTTGGGAATATGTGTGATACTGCGGCCAGATTTCCCCTGGGATATCTTGAGTTTGGATCCCTGACTCTGAAGCCAATACGCCGTGTAATTTTAGAGAAGTTCACAAACCAGTGCCTTAGTTTCTGGCTATGTAGGGAATAGGAAGAAGGGCAGGGCTGCAAGTGATAACTTCCCCGAAGAATGTTGGAAAACTCCCTAACACTTTCCACAGCTCTGAGATAGTGTGAGCAGGGATCAGACTCCACCAAAGGTCAAATGGACACATGCCCAGTGACCTGGGGATACCAGGGATGGGGCGCAGAGGGGTGGCCTCAACTTAGTGCACTTTCCACAAAGACGGATGGAAGCAGATGTGGCTCTCTGGCTCTCAGGAAAGGAAGTCTATTCTAGTATACTCACATCCTGATGATTTGCCCAGCCTACTCAGCAGAGGCCATTGGAACTTGGGTGTGATGTTAAGAGCCAAATCCTAAATACCTTGAGCCTTCTCCAATTCTACAGTAGTGGGAAAACATCTTGTGTTGGTTGACCATGAGATAGCCTGCCAAGAGGCAGAAGGGAAGGCTCTGCTGTTTGCAGCATCTTTCCACGTGGGTGTGGGTGTGACACATGCCCCTAGCACAGCACAGGCACCACAGCATCTGATGTCCCCTGAGAATTTTGGACACTTATTCAGAAGGGACCTCCAGTGTTCACCAGATGCTTGACTTCTTTTCCATTATCTTCAACAAATAGCCATGTGCCGGCTGTTTTAACAACTCCAGAAACAGGAAACTCACTCCCTAACTTGGCGGCCTGATTTCATTTTTTTTTTTTTTCCATGTCTCTTAGAAATTCTTTCCTTGTAAAGAACAGAAACTTATCTCCTTGTAGGTCTTCTCTTTCTGGTCTTACATGGAATGACCATATTATTTATTGTCCAAATACAGGCTCATGCTTGAAACTAAATAGGGAAACTATTAATAATTGCATCCGGAAAATAGGGGTAACCTGGAACCCTCTCCTGGCAAAATAAGACATACAGACCATCCCAGCCCTAGGTTTACCCCAGGGATAACTAGAACAAGCTTGTCCCCCTCCCTCAGAGTCACTGATATTCAAAGGTACTTAAATTGCCCCGAGTCTTCTCTTCTCTAGAATAAACAAGAGAGGCTGATTTCTTTAGTAGAAAGAGAATCAGACTGAGAGCAAGAAATAGCTGTGTAACTTTTGGGGGCTTCGTCAGAGAGAGTCAGTTGCCTCCCAAGATCCAGTGTTATATCCTGGTATCCAAGAAAAGAAAGCAATTTGTAACATTCTGAAATGTGAAAAGTCTGTCAGAAGGACATGAGATGAGCTATACAAATTGTGAAGCATAAATTGTGGTTTTATTTGTTCTGCAGAAGCATTAAAAAGTTGCAAATTTTTCAAGAGGCAGGATAGTGTGGCGGCTGTGGATGCCAAATTTTGGTCTGCAGGCCTGAGGCTGAGCTGGTTGCATCAGAATCTGCTGGGAAATTGTTTAAAAATCAGATTCCTGGGCCTCACCTCAGAATCTCCAGAGGGGCCTCTAGCATTTGTATTCTGAAAAGTTGTGGAAGCAATTCCAATGATGAGCCAAGTCTGAGACCCACCAGCAAAATGACCAAGAGCACCAACTTTGGTGCCATTCACTCATTCACTTCACACATATTTATCGATCACTTACTATGTGCCAGACATTTTCTAGGCACAGGAGAGCCAGCAGTAGACATACACACACACACACAGACACACACACTCACACACTCTCAGTATAAATTTCAAAAGATTTGTGGTCAAGGGCCAGTCTGATATCACTAGCTATGTGGTTCAACTTTCCAACGCCTTAGTTTCCAACTCTATGAAATGAGGACGATGATACCTACCCCATAGGGTTGTTGTGATGTTTAAATAAGGTAATGTATGTAAAGTGCTTACCCCAGTGGCTAGTCCACAGTGAGCACTCAATAGTTATGTAGACCATATCATGCTGATGGTGATGTCAAAAGCACTGACAGTGAAAAAGCTAGAAACAGAAAGCAAAGAAAGTTTACTAGTTTCATCCCATGGATACATTGAAAGACAACCTACGATCACATCCAAGTTTTCTGTGAACCATGCAGCCACTTTTTCACTGTGATTTTGCATGGTCTTTCCTCAGAGATTCCATCCAACATTAATGTTCTATAAACCCCAAACCACTCAAATGTGCCAAAACAAAACAAAACAAAACAAAAAAAACCCTTCCAGCATTTGGCCATACTGCTGGCTTTCTTCTAGACCATTCCAGCTCCTGGTGCTTGCCTTGACATGGGATCCGGGAGTCAAATGCATCATTCCAGGCATGATCTGAATTTAAAAATATATAGTAAGAGAAATGACAAGGATTATAGTAAGGAGTTGGGTTATCACTTCTATCTTATCGTTCTAGTTACTGTACATGGGCAGGTCTCAGGCCAGGTTCAGGTCTCATCACCAGTTGAGATAAGGCAGAAAGAAGATGGACAGAGATAGAAAGGGTATGTGGAATAAGACCACCAGGGAGTGAGGCAGGGCTATGGAGGAGGAGGCTGAGAAGCTGCCTATTTTGCAGGCAATAGCTTTTACCCCTCCAAGGAGGTCAGCAGAGATTTTAATGAGAACATCTTGGCCAAGGCCATGATTCACTGTCCAAAACTGGGCTGGGCCCCTCACACTGGGAAAATTTCACAGTTTTTCACATTATTCCCAAACCCCACTCCTCTGTTTAAGGATGTCACTCAGAGTTTATTACAAAAAGGGTCCAAATGCCTCCATTCATTTGTCCTAAGGGGCCAGAGGCTTGGGAAGAGTAGCAGTGGCGACGAGGGCAGCCAGGACCGGGGAAAAAGGGCAGTTCTGGGACACGTTAGGAGGACAGCTCGTAAGAGGGAAAGCTCAACTCTCTTTGTTCACACAACCTGGGTTCAGAGCCCTAAAGAGAAGCAAACACTGAAACGCAATGGAAGAACAGGAAGTTGGAAGGAAGAGCAGCTTCCAAGAGGCAACTGGCCAGCTATAGTGCTGCCATGTGCACTACACAGCCTGGGCATTGCACAGTTCCAGAGGGTACCATCCATACAGGGCAGAAATAAGCAGATATTTTCTGCAAAGGACCAAATAATAAATATTTTTGGTTTTGCAAGTCATACAGTCTCTGTCACAACTATTCAATTCTGCCATTGTAATAAGGGTTGTTGAATAACACAGAGGACACCATGTATTTTTATTTGCTAAATATGGCAACCCTATTTGTACACAAAAGCAGCCATATACTATACATAAACAAATGGGCATGGCTGTGTTCCAGTAAAATTTTCTTTATAAAAGCAGGCAGTAGAGCAGATTTGATGATGATATGAATGGACAATTCCTGGAGTTTTGCAATGCAGCAGTGCTTTCCAGCCAAGAGTGCCAACAGGGCACCCAGTTTCCAAATGGCATGGTGGGTAAAACAATGATTTTCAAACGTGTTTGACTATAAGCCCTACAGTAAGATACACATTTTAAACCACGATTAAGCTTCACAAAAACATACTTAACCTACACTAAGTGTGATATACTACATCTTATTATATTCTGTTCAATTTTTTAACTGTTAGTGGCAACTGATGCAATTAACTTTACCATCTTCTAATGGATTTTCTGGACTTTCAGCCAGAAGATCTGAGTTTCAGTCTTAAATTCTAACTCTTGTCAACAATGTATCCTTAGAAGAATTACCTCATTTGAGAATTTACATTTGGAAATGGGGTTCATAATCATTTCAGAGTGACTTTATGCAACAAACATGATATAGTTCAGTTTCTCAAACTGTGGTGTAATTACCATTGGTGGTACCTGAGATGGTTTTAGGTGCACAGGTGAACATTGTAGGCACCTATTTTAATTCTTTATGAAAACATACAACTTAGGTCAAATGTATAATGTTACCTGTAATATAAAGCTTCCTTTTAAAATAAACTTATTTTAAAAATAGGATAATTTACCTAAAGACAAATATTAAGCAAATGACATTACAAGTTATAGGTAAAAGTTGTGAATTTGTACAAGTGGTAAGTAAGTGAAGTTTAGGAAGCTTGGAGATGATGTATGAGCAAGTACAACCTAAAAGATGCTAGGAGTGACACGGTGGCCCCTTGTAGACTTGAGCTAAGTGCCTGATTCACTGTGAATTCTCCAGCACTGAGAATTGGATTGGCTCACAGTCAGTGCTCAATATGTGGTTATGACAAATGGATGAATGGATGTTGGACTTATGGATGGATGGATGGATGGATGATGGTTGGGTGGATGGATGGATGATGGGTAATAAGTGGAAGGGTAGATGAGTGATGGATGGGTGGATGAGTGAATTGGTAGATGAATGATGGGGATGGATGGATGGTGGATGATGAGTAGATGGATGATGGACTAATGGATGGATGAATGAATGATGAATGATGGATGATGGACGGATAGGTGGATGGATTCATGGATGAATGGGGAAATGAACGAAATAATTAAACACCGACCTTTTGGAGTCAGAAGAACTTAGTTTAGAGTTACAAAGGATGAAGCATGGTGTCAAAGGTGTCAGTGACTTCAGGGCCTGGGGGTGGGAGGGTGGGGGCAGATATTCTTGCTCTGAGGTGTCATCTGGATGCTAAAACCCTCTATACTGCCACAATTAATACTGAGCCATGGAAACATCAGGCTGAAACAGGAAACACTAAGCTGATGTCAGCTCTGTTGCCCACATAGAAATGTCATTCCTGGACACAGGCACTTGCAGTAAATATCTAGTGAAGACAGTAGGAATAGAAATGCCTTCAACTATAAATCCTTGGAAATGTTGACTCATGTAAGTTTGAACTTCTAGCCATTTGCTGATGAGAATGGCATCTTCTAGGTGCAGCCCACGGGCACAGAGGGCACCAGGGACCAGCAACAATCGCATGTCAAAAGGATAAGGAAACTCAAGTGCATCAGGCTGCCCCACTCAAGAAGAAGCTCCCACAACAGGTCAAATTCCAACAGGAGATTTTTGCATTGGCAGAGAGGGAATGATATCTCACATAACAAATGTAAGACAGCCCTTATAATTCAAACAGTCTCTACTTCTTTTATTAAGAAATATTTCGAAAAACATGAGGTGCTCAACTTATTTTTTCAATCCCAAGACATACCCATCTGCTTTTACCTTCCAGTTTCATGCTGAAAAATTTAAAGTGATACTATTTTCATCTCTTCCCTCATTTCAATGCAGAAGAACCCTGATGAACTGACGCATAGAGAGAGCAATTTTTTACGGACAGAGGGGAACTGTGGAAAGGTAGTGACAGTCCAGCCTCTGCAGAAAAATTCTGAATCCCCATTTGCTGGTATGTTCTGCCACCTCTCTGTGCCTCAGTTTCCATTTCTGTAAAGCAGGGAAACATCTATGGAGCTGTTGTGAGGATTAAATGAGTTAGCAAAGGCAAAGCATCTCGAAGTTTCTGGCACATAGTAAGCACCAAATAAATGTGACTTAATTTTATTCTGTGTACTTACTTTGTATCAGAAACTTTCACTTCAAGAATGTTATTTAATCCTTAAAAATTAAAAATTATTCCTAGTTTCCAGATCAAAGGTTAAGTGACTTAACAAAGTCTAGCAAATAGTAAAAGTAGGATACAATCCAAATTCCTTATCTTCTTGTCTTTCCTGCCATCTTATGCTACTGTGCTAATCTGATTCACCAATTAAAAGCCATTTCCATAAAGCATGAATTCAATTAGGTTTATATTTTTAAATTTTTGATCTAACAATAGAATGGATCCCCTTTCTGCCCATCTTTATTTTTTTGTCATGTTGTGTGTGTGTGTGTGTGTGTGTGTGTGTGTGTGTGTGTGTGTGTGTTTCGAGGTTGAGATACTTAACTGATATTTAAATGTGACTCTAAACCCCTTGAAGGAAAACTTCATTTCATCTGTACCATATGACTTGGCGGAAAGGCACATACAGAGGAAGGATTTGGTGACAAGAGATGGCTTATGGTAGCCCCCACCTGGAGTGGGCCCCTACTTTCCCACCAAGGCTAATTTAGAAGGCAGAGGGTGCTAAAGGCAGTTGGAAATATTAGAGGTTGTCCTTTGCTTACCAGCTTCTTCCAGGACCCACATGTCTTCCAGACCCCTTCCCAGACCTAGTTCTACCCTCAGTACAAGACATCTCAGCCTCTGAGAGACTATAAGTAGGAAAGATATGGACATAAATGAAGATGGGAAGGAGAAAGGAGTGAGAACATGGAGAGAAGTTTTCTCAGTGGCTTGTGATTTTCCCTAAAGAAGGAAACAAGGGTATGGCATGAATGAGGGATGGTGGGTGGGAGCCTAGAATGAGATGGGAGAGAGCTGACTCGACAGGAAAAAGCAATGCCAGAAGACTGTGAGGGCCATTGACTAAGAAAGCCAAGAATGCGACTTCATTATTTCACACTAACTGTGCCTTTCTTAGAAAAAATAGCTTGGACTCTTGAAACATCACGCTGTGGTCTCTAGGTTCCTTTGAGGATGGATGGTGGTATGGTTTGGCTATGTCTCTATCCAAATCTCATCTTGAATTGTAGATCCCATAATTCCCACATGTTGTGGGAGGAACCCGGTGGGAGATCCTTGAATCATGGGGCAGTTTCCTCCATACTGTCCTTAGTGAATAAGTCTCACAAGATCTGATGGTTTTATAAGGGGAAATCCCTTTTGCTTGGTTTGTCTCATCCTCTCTTGCCACTGCCATGTAAGAACTTGCCACTGCCATGTAAGTTCTCTTGCCACTGCCATGTACGAACTGTTTTTCACCTTCTGCTATGATTGTGAGGCCTCCCTAGCCACGTGGAACCTCTTTTTCTTTATAAATTACCCAGTCTTAGGTATGTCTTTATCAGCAGCATGCAAACAGACTAATACAGGTGGTGAGTTCATTCAGCTCTGTGTGGATTCATTCAGCCACCACATAAACCTGTATTGAACACATACTATGTGCCAGGAAGTCCACCAGGCTCTGAGGACACAATGGTAATAGAAATAAAAAATGCCTCTGCTTTCATGGAACTTCCAGTCTGATGTGGGAGATGATCAATAAGCAAAAGACAACCATGTTCATAAACAAGAAAACAGGGTATAAGGAGGGAGAATAATGGGGAACACCTTCTGGACTCCGGGGGTGGTTCAGAGATGGCCTTACAGAAAGCGGGAGAAGAGCATCGAGGCTGAGGAAACAGCATGTGTGGAAGGGGCCAGAGGAGAAAGGAGCTCATCAGGGCAGGAGCCTAAAGTACAGGGAGCAAGGGGCAGTGAGGCCAGAGGGACTGATAGAATGGCAGGCAGGTCAAGTGGGGCCTGTCAGGGTTTGGATTTTAATTTTAATTTGATTTAATATTAACTGGGACATCCATCTTTGTACCTGATGAGGCTCTCTTCCCAGCAATGTCCAAGTTGAACATTCTAAAAGTTTTAGGTTAAGGTAGTATCTTTGCATCATCTACACTGTCCCCAAGCTCTCAGGACCAGACAGCATATTTGGGAAATGCTTGGGGAGTAGGGTCACACTAAACACAAATATTTTTGTCTTAAGAGGGCTCACCACCTTGGACCACATCCCTCCAAACCACTGGGAAGCTTTGTAAACATACAGATGGATGCCTGGGTTCCACCTCAGGCCCTCTGCATCAGAACCTTGGGGGGTTGGGGGTGGGTAAATTCAAGCCCTAGATGTGACTTTACTGTCTTACAAAGTTCCAACTTGCCTCTTCAGACTCATAAAATCTCCATCATACCAAACATGGAGCCCAAAGAGAACAGCTTTCCCTTTGTTGATAATGACTCAACCAAAGCATTCCTCCCCTGCTTCGTTTACCTGCCGTGGGCCTCTTAGCAAAGCACACCTGTCCATCTGTCAATATTTACTCTGTCTGCTGCCCTCAACAAAAGAAGGGAAAATTGTTTTCACTGTCAAGCTAGTGTTTATACAAAGGATTTGTAGACTTTCTCAGAGCTATGGAAAATCCATCACCCTCAGTTAACCTGTGCCCTTAATGAGGTGGTAGCTTTTCTCCCACCATCCCATCCATCAGGGATGACAGTACGTAGCTTGTCAACCAGTAAGCATTCAGGTTGAAAATGATTTCACCAGAAACCTGGGGAGACAGATGCTTGATGTGTAACCCAATCTCACAGGGTGAAGCCTGCCCTGCTGATTACAGAGGACAGCCCCAGTGGGGCTTCATCTAGGACCCAATGAGAGGAGATCCACAAATGCCAACACTTATAAGAAGCCAATATTCTTCAGCACTCAGAAAGCTTATCAGCCCATTACATCTGCTCCAATCAATACCTCACCCAGTGTAACTTCCAAGGGGGTGCTCTACTGCTGTTGAGTCAAAAGAAATTGAGATTCACGTTGCTGGAACCAAGCAATGCTCAGAGACATGCACTCCTGAGAGGTGGCTGGGCTCATTCCCAAGGAGAACAATACTCACCAATGAAACGACTGCCTGGCTCCAATGGGCTTTTGACATCCAAGCCACCTGGGACAGACACACTGAAAAGCCACTGGCAGGATACAAGAGGAAAAACAAATCTCATCACTGCCTTTGTCATTCAGAAGAGCCCTTGAGGTTTATGAACCAATCCACGGGGCAAAAAACCAACCATATCTGTGAAAGAGCTTCAGGGCCCATATACACTCTGCTGGAAGTGCAGCCCAGACCTGCTGCCCCAGCTCCTACTGTGTGCCCAGTGCTAAGCTGTAAGAAGTAAACCAAGTGATCTGTGTGATTCACAGAGTATCTGTAGCAGCCTTCAGAGGGGCTCAAACTCATCTCAAAATGCATGGAAGAATCTGGGGGATCCTGGCTCTCCATGGGGGGAAAAATAAATAATATTAACAGATATGTCATTTACTGTGTACCTTACCATACGCCAGGAAAAGATTGATAAATTTTAACTCAGTGAATTACAACTCAATCTAACTCTCTGGGATAAGTCCTGTTATCTTTAGAAAGGGGACAAAACTAGGACCCACCCCAGCAGAGTGTTCTGAGATGGAATCTCAATAAAATAGTATCTAGAATGTGCTTAGAATAGTCCTAGCATGTTTAGGCCCTCAGGAAGTGTTAGATACTTTTTATTATGATGATTATTACTGCTACTACTACTTTTATTAGTCTCATTTTACAGCTGAGAAAACTGAGGCTTGGAGAGGTTATGGGATTAGCTGCAGGTCACATGGGCAGTGAGCAAGAGCCAGCATCAAAAGCCAGGTCTTCCAGCTCTGGAGAGTGACGTCTTCTCTGTCAGGCTGTAAAAGACCTGCTCTGCTCTAGCTGTGGGTGGGGTGTGAGGACCTCACTTCCTTCAGAAAGAATCTGGGGCCAGCACAGGATCTATTCCTGGGTATCTCGGTCGTGGTGTACTGCCGCCTTCGTACTGTTTGCATCCACCTCCCACATGGACTGGGCCGCGCTTCGTAAGCTGCCCCAGCTCTCCTGCTTCCTGGAAACAGGCAGCCCTGCTCTGGGCACTGGTGCATCCCAGGACCTGTTCTCCAGGCCACTCCCGGGGTGGCTGCAGTGTAAGACCCCACACCTCCTCCCCTGGAGGCCCTTTGCCAGGGACGCAGGGGAAACAGGACTCCTCACCTCTGAACCTTCGCTCGCTCCCTTCCTAAGCCTCTTGAGCTGGCTGGGCCCCCCAGAGAGGAACAAAGTTCCTTTGTGAGGGGAACTGACTCAGGTCTCTCATCGCCAACTCCCCAGAGAGTATGAGGCTGGTATATTGTTTTTCTTCTTGCTGCCATAACAAATTCCCATGTACTTTGTGGCTTAGAAGGACAAAAATTACTGTTAACATTTCTGGATGCCAGGAGTCAAAAATGAATCATACAGGGCTAAAGTCAAGGTGTTGGCAGAGCTGGTTCCTTCTGGATGCTCCAGGGGAGAATCCATTCCTTGCCTCTTTTAGCTTCTAGAGGCCACCTGCATTCTGTGGCTTGTGGTCACATCACTCCAATCTCTGCTTCCTGTCCCACCTCCTCTGACTCAATCCTCCTACCTTCCTTTTCTAGGGACCTTGTGATTGCAATAGACCCATACAGATAACACAGAATGATCTCCCCATCTCAGGATGCCTCACTTTATCACATTTGCAAAGCCTCTTTTACCATGTGAGGGAACATGTTTGCAGGTTTTGAGGATTATAATGTGGACATCTTTGAGGGCCAAGATTCAGACTAGCACGACTGGGTTTCTTCAACAAGCTTTGACTGCACTCCAGCCAGACCCAGGCACTGTGCTGGGCACTAGGCACTCTGTTCAAGGCCTCCAAAACAGCTAGATGTGTTGATGTGAGTGCCCGCATGTTCATAGCTTCTTGGAGGTACAAATTACTTCTTGTTTGACTCCCTCCTTTGTGCCAAGCACATCCTAATAGCTAATACTTATTATATGCCAGGCTCCATCCAGACCACCACAAATCTATGACAAGCATTGATGCTCACAAGAACACTATGAGTAGGTACTATTATCCCTCCACAGATGGGGAAATCAGGGATCTGGGGCATCTTAACTTTCCTAAGTCCTGCAGCTAGTGAGGAAGGGCCATGACTGAAGCCTGGTCAGTCTTACCCCTGAGTCTCTGCCTATAACCACTGTTCCGCCTGGCGTCTCAAATAGCAGCTCTCAAAAAGCACCTATGGAAAGGAGGAAATGGAAGACATAGGAAGCTAGAACTACACATTCAGGGGCTGAGCTCTTGAGTGTCATAAATGAGTGGCCTTTTCATGAAAGGGAGGCTAGAAAGAGCCTAGAAAGGAGGGGGTCCCAGAGCTTCTAGGTAGGCTCTGCCAGGTGCACACCCCATGGGCTTAGAGGAGGGCTGGAATCTCAGGAGGCTCCACATGAAGTCATACATATTTGGTTAAAGGTGGCCCCCAACTCCTGGGTGCAACCTGGGGAAAGGAGCATATCTGCTTTTCCTGACCATCTTCTATTTCAGGACTAGCACAGTCCCTGCTCACAGGAGGGGTTTGATTAATAAATTTTGATTCCATGAAATGACTTAGAAGTCACTGAATACACATTCTGACCCAATCCTGAATAGGTAAATGTTAAAAGACAAGAATCAACCAAAGCCAAGGTCAGAGCAGACCATGAGCATCACAGAGGAAATCTGGGATGATCCTAGTCTGTTTCCCCAGAAAGTAGGGCCTGAGTCAGAGGACTGATGAGAATTATATCACTCCATAGGGACCATCCCTGGGTACAGGGGTGAAGACAAGGGCAAGGAGGTAAGGAAGGAGGGGGCATTAGCTTTCCATTGCTGTGTAACAAATTACCCCCAAACTCAGTGGCTTAAAACAACAAGCATTTAACCAAACTCAGTGGCTTAAAAAAACAAGGTTCTGAGGGGCAGGAACCCGGGTGGCTGGGTTGGGGGGCTCTGCTTCGGGATCTCTCTTGAAGAGTCAGGCTGTGGGCTGAAGCTCCCACATTTCCAAGCCCCTAATGGGACTGCTGTCAGGAAGCTTCTGTCCCCTGCTTGCATGGGCCTCACATGACATAGCAGCTGGCCTCCCCCAGAGCAAGTGACGGGAAAGAGGAATTCGAGAGAGTGTGTATTAGTGTGCTTGGGCTGCCATAACAAAGTACTACAGACTGTGTGGTTTAAACAACAGAAGTCTGTTTTCTCACCATTCTGGAGGCTACAAGTCCGAGAATAAGGTGGCGGCCAAGCCACTTTCTCTTGAGACCTCTCTCCTTGGCTTGCAGACAGCCGCCTTCTCACCCCGTCCTCACATGGCCTTTCCTCCGTGCATGGGTATCCCTGCTGTCTCTCTGGGTGTCCAGATATCCTCTTCTGACAAACACAACCGTCTCATTGGAGTAGAGGCCTTCCTTGTGGCCTCATTTTAACTTAATCACCTCGATCATGACCTTATCTCCAAATACAGTCCCATTCTGAGGCACAAGGACTAGGGCTTCAACATGTGAATTTTGAGGGGACACAATTCACCCCTTAAAAGAGAGAGAGACCACAAGAAAGAAGCCAGAGTGGTTTCATAACCTAACCTTGGATGTGACATCTCATCCCTTCTGCCAAAATCTATTCTCTACAAGGGAGGCAATAAATCCAGCCCACACTCAAAGGGAGAAAAGTGGAACTCCATCTGTTGAGTGGATGAATATTAAAGAATTTGTGGACATATTTTTAAATCCACCACAGAGGGAGAGCCAAGAGGAGGATGCATTACCGAAGCGGCCACAGCTATGTGTACGGACTGTTGGATCCTGTGGGACTAGTCCCTGATAAATACATGAACCGTGTCTCAGGGCTATGTATGGTCAGTGGAAAGGGGAAGAACTTATTATCCAGCTCCCATCATCAGTTGGTTGCTGCCCCCACAGCAGGTACTAACTCCCCTGGACTCCAGGCTGCTCAAGCAGGGCATGTGGTGAGTTCCCTTGGAGTCAACGGGGAAGCCCAGGTGGATGTGAGAGGCTCATGCGTGGGCCTGAGGCCAGGTGCTGATGTCAGCACCTACGTGAAGCTCGTCAGGGCCATGCAGAGCTAGTGACCACAGCAGTTTTGGAACAAGGTGGGTGAGGCCTGAAAGATCTCAAATTCCATCAGTGATTGACTTATTATTACAGTTGTATTATTAAAAATATTAATAGGCTGGGCATGGTGGCTTACACCTGTAATCCCAATATTTTGGAAGGTCGAGGCAGGAAAATTGTTTGAGCTCAGGAGTTCAAGACCAGCCTGGGCAATACAGTGAGAGCCCCTTTTCTACAAAAAAAAAAAAAAAAAAAATTAAAAACTAGCCAGAGCCTGGGCAACACAATGATATCTTGTCCCTACAAAAAAAGGTTAAAATTAGCCAGGCGTGGGGGCGCTTGCTCATAGTTCCTGCTACTCAGGAGGATAGGGGAAGAGGATCGCTTTAGTCCACTTCAAGGAGTTTGAGGTTACAATGCCACTGCACTCCAGCTTGGATGACAGAACGAGACCCTGTCTCTTAAAAAAAAGAAAACAAAGGAAAGAAAATGAATAGTTGAATTTCAAATCTTTGATGTCAGAGTGCTGCCCAGTGATGTTCCATTGCATTCCACTGCAGCAGTCACTATGGTGACTATTCGAGACACTTGCACTGAGGAATGGAGGAGCAGGGCGCTTTCTGGCCAGCGGTGCCATAGCAACCACTGGCTCGGATGCAGCCACCATCTCCGGGCTTGTTCTTCCTCTCTGAAAGGGACTAAGCAGAATGAGGCCTCTGCTGCCCCAGGGCTGAAATGGGTTTCTGTGAGGTCTGTTTCCTACAGTTTGATCCACCAGAATAAAACACAGTTTGAGTATCATACCATTCTCCTACACGCTGTTATTTTCTTCTTATTATGTATCTCTTTTACGTCTGAGGACTTAGCATAGATGGTGCTTCACATGATTTGGGAGGTTTTTCCCCTTTGAAGATGGAAACTTGGCATTTTAATTTTTTAAATTCATCCTCACAAGAGGTGGTGCCTTCCAAATAAAACATTTTCTCCAAAGACTCATGGCCTAAATGGAAAATAAATATCGTAAGTTCTTTAAGGTTATTTAAGAAGTGTGACAAATAATTCTACAAGCATGAGCATTCTAATCTAAATTATTCTCTGTTATCCTGTCATGTATTATTATTCAAACTTTTTAAAGATTTGTTGGCTCAAAGAGGCTATTAGTTTTTAAAGTTATCTAGCTAGCCTACTCCTTTTAAAATATCTATAATAGTATCATGCTATCTCTGCATTTATTAACTATTCGAAAGATATGGGAATTATTTTGTATTTGAAATTAACAATTTTTTATTGCTATCATTAGTTATCATAGCATTTGCCGTAACAATTGCAGACATGCCTTGTTTTAATGTGCTTCATTTTATTTTGTTTCGCAGATACTGTGTTTTTTACAAAATGAAGGTTTGTAGCAACCCTGCATCGAGCAAGTCTAATGGTATCATTTTTCCAACAGGATGGACTCACTTTGTGTCTCTATGCCACATTTTGGAAATTCTTGAAATACTGCAAGCTTTTTCACTATTACATCTGTTATAGTGATCAGTGAGCCGTGATCATTGATGTCACTATTGTAATTGTTTTCAGGAGCCATGAACTGTGCCCATAGAAGATGGCAAGCTTAAATGATACATGTTGTGTGTTCTGACTACTCCATCGACTGTTGCTTTCCTGTCTTTCTCCCTCTCCTTGGGCCTCTTCTTTCCCTGAGACACAATAATATTGAAATGAAAACTATTAATAACACTACAATGGCCTCTAAGTGTTCAAGTGAAAGGAAGGGTCACACACCTCTCACTTTAAATTGAAATGATTAAGCTTAGTAAAGAAGGCACATCAAAAGCCAAGATAGGCTGAAAGCTATGCCTCTTGCACTAAACCGTTAGCAAAGTTGTGAATGCAAAGGGAAAGTTCTTGAGGGAAATTGAAAGTGCTACTCCAGTGAACACATGAATAATAAGACAACAAAACAACCTTCTTGCTGATATGCAGAAAGTTTCAGTGAAAAGTTCCAGATAGATCAAACTAGCCATAACATTTTCTTAAGCCAAAGCCTGATCCAGAGAAAGGCCCTAATCTCTTCAATTCTATCAAGACTGAAGGAGGTGAGAAAATTGCAGAAGAGTTGGAAGCTAGCAGAGGTTGGTTCATGAGGTTTAAGGAAAGAAGCCAGTGAAAGGCAAAGCGGCAAGTACAAATATAGAAGCTGCAGCAAGTTATCCAGAAAATCTAGCTGGGATAACTGATGAAGGTGACTACACTAGATAACAGATTTTCAACATAGATGAAACAGCTTTCTAATGGAAGAAGATGCCATCTAGGACTTTTATAGCTAGAGAGAATTCAATGCCTGGCTTCAAAGCTTCAAAGGACAGGCTGACTCTCTTGTCACATAGGGGCTAATGCAGCTGGTAATTTTAAGTTAAAGCCCATGCTCACTGATCATTCTGAAAACCCTAGGACCCTTAAGAATTCAGCTTAATCTACTTTACCTGTGTTCTATAAATGAAACTACAAAGCCTAGATGACAGCACATCTGTTTTACTGAAAATTTTAAGCCCACTGTGCAGACCTACTTCTCACAATAAAAGGTTCCTTTCAAAATATTACTGTTTCTTGACAATGTACCTTGTCACCCAAGAGCTTTGATGGAGATGTACAAGCAGATTAATGTTGTTTTCATGCCTGCTAACACAGCATCCATTCTGCAGCTCATGGATCAAGGAGTGATTCTGCCTTTCAAGTCTTATTATTTAAGAACTACATTTTGTAAGGCTATATCTGCCATAGACAGTGCTTCCTCTGACGGATCTGGGCAAAGTAAATCGAAAACTTTCTGGAAAAGATCCACCATGCTAGATGCCATTAAGAACATTCATTATTCATGTGGAGAGGTCAAAATATTAACATTAACAAGAATCTGGATCCCAACCTTCATAGATGACTTTGAGGGGTTCAAGACTTCAGTGGAGGAAGTAGCTGCAGATGTGGTTAAAACAACAAAAGAACTAGAATTAAAAATAGAGCCTGAATAAGTGACTGAATTGCTGTGTCTCATGATAAAACTTGAATGGATGAGGCATTGCCTTTTGTAGTTGAGAAAAGAAAGTGGTTCCTTGAGATGGACTCTACTTCTAGCGAAGATGCTGTAAACATTGTTGAAATGACAACAAAAGATTTAGAATCTTACATAAACTTAGTTAATAAAGCATCAGCAGGGTTTGAGAGGAGTGATTCCAATTTTGAAAGAAGTTCTACTAAGGGTAAAATGCTAACAAATAGCATCATATGCTACAGAGAAATCTTTCATGAAAGAAAGAGTCACAATGAGGCATATTTCATTGTCATCTTATTTTAAGAAATTGCGACAGACACCCCAACCTTCAGCAGCCACCAACCTGATCAGTCAGCAGCCATCAACATTGAGGCAAGATCCTCCACCCACAAAAAACTTGCGACTCACTGAAGGTTCAGATGATTGTTAGCATTTTCAGCAATAAAGTATTTTATATTAAGGTATGTACATTGGTTTTTCCAATATAATGCTATTGCACACTTAATACACTAAGGTATGATATAAACATAACTTTTACATGCACTGGGAAAGCAAAAAATTTGTGCCACCTGCTTTATTTTGGTGGTCTGAAACTGAACCTGCAATATTTCCACAGTATGCCTATATACATTTTGCTCCAGCAGAGACTGACAGAACCTCGACATATGAAGCACATAAGAAGAATCTTCATTCCAAGTTATATCTATTATAACTTTCTGTCCTTTATTTGTAAATGCATATTCAGAAATGAACAATGCATCTAAGTGTCATGCTTTGATCATGTGACTGACCATTCCACTCATTAGGCATGCTATAACCGCAGGGTCATGGCATCATAGATCATGTTGACACACCCAGGTCCCAGAGTCCACACTGAAGCAGGCACTGGGTGATCGGTCCTTCCAAAAGCCTTCTCAGAAGACAGTCAAATATATGGAGGCTGAATATAGCTGAATGAATCATGGCACTTATAAAGTTATATTTAAATTATCTCTTTGCCCATCTGTGCAGACAAATTGCGAGCCCAGTGAGGACCAGGTTTGTGTTTGATTCACTTTGGTATCTCTGGTCCCTAGCACAAGGCCTATCTGGCACACAGTTGGTGAAACCAAACTGACCTGTCCACCAGAGGCTTCTGTGGGGTTGTCTGTATTCTCCAAATAGCACCAGCTTGACATGACTTCTTTACCTAGATCCTCAGGCTCAGGCTTCAGCTTCCAGAACTTGCCTTTGCCTTGGATTGAGCCCAGCTGGCCAAACCATGGCATGGCCCTGTCCACCATGTTCAACCCATAGGGCCCAGACTTGTGACTTGTCATGCTGGAGACCCCAGCACAGCAAGTATCCCTTTAGCAATCAGCAAGAAGCCAGGACCAAGGTTTATGCCTCATCAAAAGCAAACAAAGGCTCTTTTCCATGAGTTCAGAAAGGAGTCAAGCTGCCTATGTAGATCTTTTCTTCTGGGGAGGTTGGAAATTCTATAAAATCCTGAGATTTTATAGAAATTCTATAAAATCCTGAGCAGCATGAGAATAACATGAATTTTGTTACCAGTCAAGACTGAGTTTGAACCCCACTCTATCACTTAAGAACTGTGTGTCCAAGGACAAATTACTTAACCTCTCTGAGCCTCAGATTTTTTTCATCTGTAAAATGGAAGTAATCCCACTGATCTTGCGTGGCTAATTTGAGGAGTCATTGAAGTAGTGCCTTGCTCAGCATCTGGCACATATAAAGGGTATCAGTAAATGTCAGTTTCCCTCTCCCTCTCCCTCTTCCCTGAATACATTTTCTCACCAGCTCCTTCTTCAACCTCTTTGTCCATGCCTGGTGAATATTCCTGCTCACCTCCAGATTCCACATGCCATTAAGCTCCTCATCTCTCAGGAGACCTGTCCAAGAGCTCTAGTCCCTTTTTGAACCCTAATAGCATTCCATCAGTAACACAAAGAAAGCTCAGTGCACTTCTGTGTCTCAGTGTCATTTTTGTTTGCCCAATCAGATTATAAGTTATTCAAAGTAGGAAGGTGTATCTTAGACAAACTCTTTTCTCTCTCCCTTGCCCCAAAGCAGACCCATAACACAGGGCTGTGTACACTGAAGTCTCTTAGTGAAGACTGAACTGAATTTGAATATATAACTTATAATTGGAAAATAATTATTTCTTTTAACGAACAAGAACCGCTTCATCCTTAATCTCAACTTGCTCAGGAATCCACACATCTCAAGAGTCTGAGCACCAGAGAGTGAGAAACCAGGTAAGTCATACACCAGAGGGCCAAGTCATGTGGGCTGTCCAAAGACCACATGGCAGCCAAGAAGAACCATGATATCTTACAGACATCATGACAGTGCACTGGGAAATCTTAGGGACAAAAAGTTTCCTATTTAAATCCCCACTCTGTCATTTTCTATGTCATTTTGGTAAGTCAGTTAAACTCTCTACACTTACTTCATTTATAATATGGAGGTAATAATGCCCATCTCACAGGGTTGTGAGGATTTAAGAAAATATGCAACTAGAAGCCTCATGGTAACCTCAAATCAAAAAAACATACAATGGATACACAAGAAATAAAAAGCAAGAATTAAGACATATCACCAGTGAAAGTCACCTTAAATAAAAGAAAGACAAATAGGAAGTAAAGAAGGAAGAGAAAATTACAAACAACCAGAAAAAAGTAACAAAATGGCAGGAGGAAATCCTTACTTAATAATAACATTGAATGTAAATGGACTAAACTCTCCAATCAAAAGACATAGAGTGGTTAAATAGAAAAAAAAAAAAAAGACCTGATGATCTGTTGCCTACAAGAAACACACTTCAACTATAAAGACACACAAAGACTGAAAATAAAGGGATGGAAAAGATATTCCATGCAAATGGAAACCAAAAAGAGCAGGAATAGCTGTACTGATATCAGACAAAATAGATTTCAAGACAAAAACTATAAAAAGAGACAGAGAAGGTCATTATCTAATGATACAAGGGCCAATTCAGCAAGAGAATATAATAATTGTAAATATATATATCCCAAACTGGAGCACTCAGATATATAAGGCAAATATTGTTAGAGTTAAAGAGAGAGATAGTGCCCCAATACAATATTAGCTGGAGACTTCACCATGCCACTTTCAGCATTGAACCGAGCATCCAGACAGAAAATCAACAAAGGAACATTGGGTTTAATCTGTACTATAGACCAAATGGATCTAACGGATATTTACAGAACATTTCACCCAACAGCTGCAGAATATACATTCTTCTCCTCAGCACATGGATCATTCTCAAGGATAGACCATGTGTTAGGGCACAACACAAGTCTTAAAACCTAAAACATTCAAAAAATTAAAATAATATCAAATATCTTCTGAGACCACAATGGAATAGAACTAGAAATCAATAACAAGAATTTTGGCAACTATACAAACACATAGAAATTAGATAGTATGCTCCTGAATGACCAGTGGGTTAATGAAGAAATTAAGAAAGAAATTTAAAAATGGCTTGAAATAAATGACAATGGAAACATAATATATAAAAATCTATGGGATACAGCAAAAGCAGTCCTAACAAGGAAGTTGAAGCTGCAAGCACCTACATCAGAAAAGGAGAAAAACTTCAAATAAACAAGCTAATGATGCATCTTAAAGAATTAGAAAAGCAAGCACAAAGCAAACCCAAAATTAGTAGAAGAAAATTAATAATAAAGATTAGAGCCAAAATAAATGGAATCAAACAGGACAAAAGATCACTGAAACAAAAAGTTGGTTTTTTGAAAAGATACACAAAATCAACAAACCTTTAGCCAGACTAACTACAAAAAAGAGAGAAGACTCAAATAAGTAAAATAAGAGCTGAAAAAGGAAACATTATGACCAATACCACAGAAATTCAAAGAATCATTAGAGGCCTCTATGAGCAACTATATGCCAATAAATTGGAAAACCTAGAAGAAATGGATACATTTCAAGATACATGCAATCTACCAAGATTGAACTATGAAGAAATTCAAAAGAACAGACCAATAACAAGTAACAAGTTGGAAGCTGTAATAAAACATCTCCCAGCAAAGAAAAGCCCAGGACCTGATGGCTACACTGCTTAATCTTACCAAACATTTAAAGAAGAACTAATACCAATCCTACTCAAAGTATTCCAAAAAATAAAGCAGGAAATACTTCCAAACTCATTCTACAAGGCCAGTATTACCCTGACACCAAAATCAGACAAAGACACGTTAAAAAAAGAAAACTACCGGTCAACATCTCTGATGAACATTAATGCAAAAATCCTCAAGAAAATCTTAGCAAACCAAATTAAACAACAAATTAAAAATATCATTCATCATGACCAAGTGGGATTTATCCTAGGGATGCAAGGATGGTTCAACATATGAAAATCAATGTGATACATCATATCAACAGAATGAAGGATAATATGATAATTTCATTTGATGCTGAAAAAGCATTTGATAAAATTCAACATTCCTTCATCATTAAAACCCTCAAAAAACTGTGTATAGAAGGAACATACCTCAACATAATAAAAGCCACATATGACAGACCCACAGACCCACACTGCATGGGAAAAATGGAAAGCCTTTTTTCTAAGATCTGGAACAGGACAAAGATGCCACATTCACCACTGATATTCAATATAGTACTGGAAGTCCTAGCTAGAACAATTGGACAAGAGAAAAAAATAAAGGTATCCAAATTAGAAAGAAAGAAGTCAAATATCCTTGTTTGCAGATGATATGATCTTATATTTGGAAAAACCTAAAGACTCCACCCAAAAACTATTAGATCTGATACACAAATTCAGTAAAGTTGCAGGATACAAAATCAACATACAAAAATTAGTAGCATTTCTATATGCCAACAGCAAACAATCTGAAAAAGAAATCAAGAAAGTAATCCCATTTACAATAGCTACAAATGAAATTAAATACCTAGGAATTAACCAAAGAAGTGAAAGATCTGTACAATAAAAACTATAAAACACTAGTGAAAGAAATTGAAGAGGAAACAAAAAACTGGAAAGAGATTCCAAGTTCATGGACTGGAAAAATCAATATTGTTAAAATGCTCATATTTTAAATAAATGTCCATAAAGACAGTCTTTTCAATAAATTGTGCTGGTAAAACTGGATATCTATATGCAGAAGAATGGTATTAGACCCTATCTCTTCCCATATACAAAAGTCAAATCAAAATGGATTAAAGACTTAAATCTAATACCTCAAACTACTAAACTACTGCAAAAAAAAATGGGAAAACAATCTAGGACATTGGTCTAGGCAAAAATTTCTTGAGTCATAGCCCACAAGCACAGGTAAGCAAAGCCAAAATGGACAAATGGGATCACATCAAGTTAAAAAGCTTCTGCACAGTAAAGGAAACAATTAACAAATTGAAGAGACAACCCATAGAATAGGAGAAAATATTTCCAAACTATCCATCTGACAAGGGATTAACAACCAGGATATATAAAGAGCTCAAACAACTCTATAGGAAAAAATCTAAATCTGAGTAGACATTTTTCAAAAGAAGACATACAAATGGCAAAGAGGTATATGAAAAGGTACTCAACGTCATTGATCATAGGAGAAATTAAAATCAAAACTACAATGTGATATCATCTCACCCCAGTTAAAATGGCTTGTATCCAAAAGACAAGCAGTTACAAACGCTGGCAGAAACATTGAGAAAAGGAAACCCTCAAACACTGTTGGTGGGAATGTAAATTACTACAGCCACTATGGAGAACAGTTTGGAGGTTCCTCAAAATACTAAAAATAGAGCTACCATATGATCCAACAATCCCACTGCTGAGTATATACCCAAAAGAAAGAAAATCAGTATATTGAAGAGATATATGGACTACCATGTATATTACAGCACTATTCACAATAGCCAAGATTTGGAAGCAACCTAAGGGTCCATCAACAGACGAATGGATGTTGTGGCACATATACACAATGTTGTGCATATACACAATGGAGTACTATGCAGCTATAAAAAAGAATGAGATTCTGTCATTTGCAACGACATGGATGGAACTGGAGGTCATTATATTAAGTAAAATAAGCCAATCACAGAAAGACAAACTTTGCCTGTTGTCACTTGTTTATAGGAGTTAAAAATTAAAACAATTGAAATCACGGAGATAAGCGAGAAGAAGGATGGTTACCAGAGGCTGGGAAGGGTAGTGGGGGTTAGGGAGGAAGTGGGGATGGT
The DNA here is from genome assembly GCF_009828535.3 of Hylobates moloch. Lineage (NCBI taxonomy): Eukaryota > Metazoa > Chordata > Mammalia > Primates > Hylobatidae > Hylobates > Hylobates moloch. The sequence goes on along the minus strand of NW_026652287.1, from coordinate 27,092,784 downwards.
TAGTGGGTACAAAAATATAATTAGAAAGAAAAAAGATATAGTGATATAGTGTTTGATAGCATAACAGGGTGACTATAGTCAATAATAATTTAATTGTACATTTTAAAATAACTAAGATTATGATTAGATTGTTTGTAACACAAAGGATAAATGCTTGAGATGACAGATACCCCTTGTACCCTGATGTGATTATTATGCGTTGCATTTCCCATAAATATATATACCTACTATGTACCCACAAAAATACAAAATAAAAATTATTTTAGAAAAGAAAGAAAATATGCAACTGCAGTTGGAACAGCACAGCATAGCATGGTTGGGACTCTGGAGTCAGGTTCAAATCCCGGCTCCTCTGCTTATCTGCTGTGTGATATCAAGCAAGTTGCTTACCTTTTTGTGCCTCAGTTTCTTCCTGTGTAAATGGGGATTATAATAGTATCTACCTTTCAGGTTATTGTAAGATTGAATGGGATAATATGAAGACTGCTTAGAACAGGAAAGCCTGGAATAAAGTTCAATAAATATTAGCTATTATTGTATAATGCACCTACCTCTGTCCCTGGCATTCAGTGAATGTCAGCTACTGTTAGTTAAATGGGTGGGCAATTGTGGAAAACAGAAAGCCCATTAAGAACAGAAGCAACAAGGGCTGGACCCGGAGCAAAAGCTGAACTTGGTGACCAAGGAAATTTTGCAAAGCAAAACTGACACCGTGGCCTGTCCACATGACTAGCAAACATGCACAACACATACTGTAATCGAGGGGAAAAAAAAACATACAGGCAAATTTTGAACCCTGAAATTAATAAAAATAATAGGTGCTCTATCTGTCTCTGGTCCCCAAAATAAATGAAATTTGCATTTCTCATAAGCATGGACCCCTAGCAAAGACAATTCTTTTCCTGATTTTTGCAATGCCTATAACTGAAGTATGTCACAACCTTTCTCTTATAATAATCATGTAAAAATGCTGTTTTTTTCCTTACCATGAACAGACTAGCACGCCCTTGGTAGCCTTGGTGAGCTTGTGGTTTTGTTCTTTAAAAACTTTTTGTGTTTTTTTGTGTGGCAAGTCAGTCTTTTTGAAGTCTGACTCCTTTGCACTTGTTGCAAGTTAACTTTTCTAAGTGCTTTCATCTCTGAGTCTTTTCATTGACAGTTATGATGTCAATTACAAACAGTTTAATATTCATCTTCCCCAGTTCTAAGGGTGCTGGCCAAGATGCCACCCACAGATGAAGCTTTCATTAAGAGTTGGTGGCCAGAATGTGAGTGTTGGGAGGAGCATAATGAGGAAAAAGTAAAAAAAAAAAAAAAAAAAAGATTTCAGCTTGATACATCTGCCCCACAACAAATATAGATCATCTTCCACATCTGGTAAATACTGTGGGCCAGCATTTGAGTTCTTAAGCAAGGAGCTGCAGTCACATGGTGTGGAGCTACACAAAAGCTGTGTTAATCAGAACTGTGTGAATTAGCTCCATCTGGATTTCTAAATCAGGGAACATGCTCATTTATAAATCAATATAAATATTTATAAAGAAATATATGTGTAAATATTTATAATTAAAGCTAAATATATAAATATATTAAAATCAATCTTCATATTAAGTATTAACATATAATATAGGAATACATTTTCTATTAATATAATATAGAGATACAATATATTTGTAATTAAATATGTATTTATAAACATATATTTATAAGGAAAGAAACCTATTTTTGTAATTTTAAGATAAGCTAGGTTAATAAAGTTTATTTAAAACATTTCCAACTATAGTTTGGAACAATCCTTAGAGGTTTTACTTTCATGGTTACATAGAAGGATTTTCAACAAAAGTAGAGATAATTGGAACACCAACAACACACCTTGGAGGTACTTGGGAGTATTTAAAAATAGTTTCTTCTCTTTATAGCTTAAATATTCTCCATAGCATTATTCACTTTTTACCAAACCTAAAGAAATGGTTTTCTACACAAAGTTGAAGTTTAACCAAGGTCCTCTTTGAATTATCACAGGGATCAAATTTGTAGAGCAAAAATAGTATGAACTGACATTTATTGAGACATTACTCTGTGCCCAGCCCTGTGATAATTTATCTGCATTATTGCATTGAATTTTCACATTTCTCTATGAGATAGTATAACTGGAACCCCCCAACTGTAGTTGAGGAAAGTAATTTTTCCAAGGCTGAACAAGAAGGATGTGGTTAAGTAAGTACTTGAGCCCAAATCATTCTGACTCTTGAAGCTGAGCATTTTTTTTTTAATACTTTAAGTTCTGGGATACATGTGCAGAACATGCAGGTTTGTTACATAGGTATACACATGCCATGGTGGTTTGTGGCACCCGTCAACCCATCATCTACATTAGGTATTTATCCTAATGCTATCCCTCCCCTAGCCCCCCACCCCCAATAGGCCCCAGTGTGTGATGTTCCCCTCCCTGTGTCCATGTGTTCTCATTGTTCAACTCCCACATATGAGTGAGAACATGCAGTGTTTGGTTTTCTGTTGCTGTGTTAGTTTGCTGAGAATGATGGTTTCCAGCTTCACCCATGTCTTAACCACTCCGCTCCACCACTCCTCATGGACAGTTTTACTCTATTCATTCTTTCCTTCAGTGAACGTATAGTCTTTGAGCATACACTGTGATTAGACGCCTTTCTAAGTGCCAGGGACATGACAGAGAATGAGACAGAGAAGCTACTCTCATGGAATTTACATTTCTGGGACAGGAGTTAGTAGACAGAAATATATGTAAATACAGTCATGCATCGCTTAATGACAGGGGTTCCTTCTGAGAAATGTGTCCTTAGGCGATTTCGTCCTTGTGTGAACATCATACAGTGTACTTACTCAAACAAACCTAGATGATAAAGCCTACTGCTCCTAGGCTACAAACCTGCATAGCATATTAATGTACTGGATACTGTCAATTATAACACAATGGTAAGTATTTGTATATCTAAACATAGAAAGGGAACAATAAAAATACACAGTATCAAGATAAAAAATGGTACACCTCTATAGTACACTTCCCATAAATGGAGCTTTCAGGACTGGAAGTTTCTCTGAGTCAGTGGGTAAGTGGTAAGTGAATGTGAAGGCCTAGGACATTACTGTACACTACTATAGTCTTTATAAACACTGTATGCTTAGGATACACTACATTTATTTAAAGTTTTTTCTTTATTTAATAATAAATCAACTTTACCCTTTCGTAATGTTTTTACTTTATATACTTCTAATTTTTTAAATATTTTTATTGTTTTGTAATAATACTGAGCTTAAAACACAGACACATTGCACAGTTGCACAAAACTATTTTCTTTATATCCTTATTCTACAAGATCGCTTCTATTTTTAATTTTTTTCATTTTTTTTTTTTTTTTACTTTTTAAACTACTTTGTTAAAAACTAAGACACAAACACAAAGGGTCTACAAAGGGTCAAAATCATCCCTATCACTGTCTTCCACCTCCACATGTTGTCCCACTGGAAGGTCTTCAGGGGCAGTAATACGAATGGAGCTATCATCTCCTATGATAACAATGCTTTCTTCTAGAAAACCCCCTGAAGGGCCTGCTTGGGGCTGTTTTACAGTTAACTTTTTTTTTTTTATCAGTAGAAGTACACTATAAAATAATGATAAAAGGTATAGTATCGTGAATATGTGCACCAGTAACATAGTCATGTATTATCATGATCAAGTGTATTATCATGCACATTAATTGTATGTGCTAGACTTCTATACGACTGGCAGCACAGTAGGTTTGTTTACACCAGCATTTCCGCAAACACGTGAGTAACGCATTGCTACTATATTAGGATGACTACGAAGTCACTAAGCGATAGGAATTGTTCAGTTCCGTCATAATCTTATGGGATCACTGTTGTATATTCAGTCCCTCATTGACTATATCACAGCTATGCAGTGCGTGACTGTACAGAGTGTGTACATGGAGAAAAAAATAATGCAGGAAAGATGGACATGGGAGACTGTGAGGAACAGGGTAGGCACTTTGAACAAGGTGAACATGCTTCCCTGTGGAGGAGAGACCTGCAGGTGGTAAGGGAATGAGCTTTGCACACCTTGGTCTCAAGGGAATTGCATTTTAGGCAAGTGCGGATGCTCTGAGGTAGGAGCCTGCTGAGCTGTTCCAGGAGGACAAAGGTTGTCCTGGCTGGGGCAGAGTGACCCAGGGCTGTGGTTCTCCAAACAGGGTCCTAGGACAAACAGCATCAGTTTCATCTGTAGACTAGTTAGAAGTGCCAATTCTCAGCCCCCATTCCACACCTGCAGGTATGGGAACTCTGGAGTGGGGCCCAGAAGTGTGTATGTGCATGTATATGTGTGTGTGTGTGTGTGTGTGTGTGTGTTAACTTTTTTATATTGAAATAATTTCAGATTGACAGAAGAGTTGTAAAGACAGTACAAAGATTTTCCTTACACCCATCTTCCCTTGATGTCAACCTCTTACTCCATCATGGCACGTTTTTCAATACTAAGACATTAACAGTTATATGGCACTAATAACTAAACTGCAAACTCTATTTGGATGTCTCTAGTGTTAGTGATCTGTGGTTTAACAAGTTCTCCAGATGACTGAATACTACCAAAGTTTGAAGACCACTTAGCCAGAGGGATAGTAATAGGGGATGAAGTCAGGGAAGTCAGGGTGTGGGGGTGTCTAGATCTTGTAGGGTCTTACAGGCGATTGCAAGGCCTTTAGGTTTTTCTCTGAGGTGGGAAACCATTTGAGGGTTCTGAGCTCAAATGACTTTCTCAATGTGCTCTAACGTGACCATTCTATCTTAAAATTTGAATGGCTCTCCCTCAACCCTATCCCCAATCTTTGCGTGATTCCTTCCCTTGCTTTATTTTTCTTCCTAGTCTTTCTCCTTTCCTTTTTATTGGTGATCTTTATTATTTTCTGCCTCCTCTGCCAACTCCACAAGGGCTAGAATCTTTGCTTGACTCATTGATATATCCTCAGCACCTAGAACAGCACCTGACATAATAAGGGCTCAGCAAACATTTGTTGAATGAAGACATAGGAAAAAAGAAAAAGAGTAGAGAAAGAGTAAACTGTTTTGACATTCATTTTAGAAGGTTCATTCTGGGTCCTGGGTGAAGAAAAGATCAGTAAATTGTGAGGGTGGAAAAGAATGAGCAAAGGTAGAGAGACCAGTTAAGAGGCTCCTGGGGTGACCCAACAGAAAGAAGATGGTAGCTTGAATGTTGCCTGGGTGACTATGGAGTTTCATGTCTTACACATGCCGCTTGAACAGACATTAACATTACAGTCGGCTGAAAAATACTCTGTATAAGAAGAGCTCTGGAGAGTAATTTTTGAAGATAAATCAATTTCTTATTTTAAGAATAAAAATAAACTCCTAATATTTGGTTATTTTAAAGGAATTTCCTGTGCACGTGCAAAATGCCCAGCTTTTATTCTCTATTAAGACACGCAGAGTCTATTATTACAGCCTTGATGTTTAACTTACCATCAAAGGGAGCAGGCCAAGATGGCCAAGCCTCAAGTTCAGGAATGTTAAACACTATTCACAATATGCCTCAGACTTAAAATGCTTTCTTTAATACTGAATAGGATGGTTCACAAAGGATACACTCTTTCTTCCAGAAACAGGGTGAGGACTCGGGGGTCATTAAGATAACATCTCAAAGGTAACATGACACTTAAGAGGCAAAGAAATGCCATAGGGTCTGGAGTTCACAGCCTGGTTTCTAAACCTAGTTCTGCCTTGTACTAGCTGGGTGACCTTGGACAAGTTACTCAACTACTCTGGGCCTGAATGTCTTCATTTTATTATCACTAATAATAGTGCTTGGCATTTTGCATGTATATCAGAGTACAGAACTTTACAATTTTCTTTTTAGCAAAGGCAGTAGCTAGCTGGTTGCCAACAGTGTCTGTCTTTAAAGAGGGAAGATAGCAAGTCATGTTCCAGGAAATCGTTCTGTTTTTGGAAGGAGTTTTCAAAGGTCCCTTTTGGTTATATAGATATAGAATGAGAAGAGCCCATCCATCTGGAAGAAATGCTCAAAAGGATATTTTCTTGACATAGAAAAGGTCACTAATCCCAGCCTCTTCCAATTTTGCACAAGGGCAAAGGAAACACTTGAGAGACCACTGGAGGGTGGACCCCTTCTTCTTGTAGGTTCTGCAGTGCTGGAACCTCTCCAATAGATGGAGGTGGACTTGACTGAGGTCAGTAGGTAGGAAAAGATTTTTTCCAGGGACCCAGGAAGGGGAAACAATACACATTTTTATTATTATCACAGAATAAACAGCAATAATCACCAACAATTGAACTGCTTTACAGCTTACCCGACATTGTCACATATATTAGTATCATCCTCACCATACCATGGCTTGATCTGATTTTTCAGCATGAGGAATCCCTGTCCCCACCCTCAGCACACCTAGGAAGAGTCTCCTGCGATCCCATCCCAGAAATGACCTAGAGAATGTCCAGTATCCCTAGATTCAGATACTAGACTACCAGCTTCTTCTGCCACATCTTGCCCTTAATTCCTTTTTCTCATCTTTTTTCGTGAGCAACCACTTGCTCTCTCCCCTCCATTGTAATTCTGCCTGGGTCCCATCGGTTCAACTTTTGGCTCACTTTTCTCTTAGCTTTTGATACCCTGGTCTACTTCCTGGCTACTCCATTCATCTCTCCTCTTTAGTGTAATGATTGCACATTCATATTCTTCTAGGTACCTCCCTGCCAACTTACACTGGCCCTCAAAACCTTCCTTCAGGTACATTGGCCTCCTAAGCAGACTCCCACAATCTCCATGGACAGAATTGGACAGTTAACTCAATTTGACAGAGAATGAACCTACCAGAATCATACAACCAACCAAACTGTGTTGCTTCAAGTGTAAAGCTCAGCTCTTAGAACCCTCCTACACTGATATCTTCAATCTTTTCCCTACATCACTTCACCATTGTCATATGTAAATATATTAGTGACATTCCAGCCATGAAATACATTTATCAAGACATGGAGGGAAAAAACATGGGTTATTTATTTGGTACAACAGGATTTCATTACATTCTTGTCTTCTGGGATGACACATCACTCCACTGCACAATTGTGTTCAGAGTGGGTCTTTTAAGGGTGATCAGGAGAGCAGCAATAATAAGGTCATTCAACCTAAGCCAGATCAGAACCATCAGACCAAGGGGATGTGGCTGCACAAAAGGTTGGTGAGTAGCCTAAGCAAAAAGAAATGGCCTCAGGGGCCCAGAGTCTGCCAAACAGCTGACCAGTGAAATCTAAATTGGCAGCAAGGCCCTGTCCCCATCTCAAAGGAAAAATTAAAACCAGGCTTTCTGGGAGGGCAGGCCCGAATCAGAAGGGAGGTGATGCCTGTAACCAAGGCAACATGCAAACACTAACTTTTCCTTTCTCCTCTCCTCCTCCCCAGTGGCCTACTTCCAAACAGCACTCCTACACTCATCCATCTCAGGGAAAAGTGTCAAGAGAGGATGAAGACATCTTATCATTCCTCAAGAAAAGCCAAAAGCACTGAGATGCTCCCACCAAAGGAAAGGAAAAAAAAAATCTGAAGAAAAATTACTAGCTGCTTATATCAGCAGAGATTTATATAATAAATATAGGAAGCCATTTAAGTCTTTCCAGACTAAGGCCATGAATATCCTTTTAGAAAGATTAAAAATTCAGAGTAAAGTTATGTAAAAATAGGTAGTTAACAATATCTTACTTTTATGTAGAGGGCTGCACTTTATAGAGTGGTTTTCCTTACATTATCGTGAGGCAGATACCACTGTCTCCATTTGTCAGGGGAGGAAAATAAGGCCCAGGCAGTTCAAGTGATTTGTCTAGGATTTGAGGCATGGAACAGAGAGCCTCCAACATATTCGGTTTTACCTTAATACCTGTTAAGTGAATGAACACAGCTTATGTCAAGAGAGATGTTGAATTTATTTATTATTATTATTTTTTTGAGACAGGGTCTCACTCTGTTACCCAGACTGGAGTGCAATGGCATAACCATGGCTCACTGTAACCTCGAACTCCTGGGCTCAGCCAATCCTCCTGCCTCAGCCTCTCAAGTTGCTGGGAATACACGTAGAAGACACTACACTCAGCTAATTTTTTTTTTTTTTTTTTTTTTTTGTAGAGACAAGGTCTCACTATGTTGCCTGGTCTTGAACTCCTAGGCTCCTGCCTCGGCCTCCCTAAGTGCTGGGATTATAGCTGTGAGCCACTGTGCCTGGCCCAGAATGAATGTTTAATTTAAAGTTTCTGAATCCAAGCTCAGTTTCTGGCTGTCCTGCTTCATCCTAGAGGTACTGAATTTTTGTAGGAGTTTCATTCTTTTATCTATCGATTCACTGAATCCATAGTGAGGCCCCACTAGGTGCCTGGCCCCGCATGAAGCTCTAGAGCCAGTAATGAGGATGATCTGGGCCTTCAAAGAGCTACACACAAATGGTAGGGTTCAGGATAACAAGAAGAAAGAGGTAAGTAGGTTAAGAAGATAATTTCCAATTGTGATAAATGCTCTGAGAATATACACAGGGAGACATGTCCGGAAGTTACTATATGAAGGTGTTGGGGGGCTATTTTGAGGGGTGTCTGAAGAGTAGCTATTAAGTATCACGGCCATAGATACAGCAGTGTCCTATTAACCAATATTTCTGATTATAATAAGCTTTCATTTAAGAACACCTTTAGAGAAATAAGATTACTGTTAAAATACTACCTGATTGGATGGAAATTGTTAATACATAATGTGTACTTTCCTTTTTCATTAAGCACTTCAGTGAGACAAAGAGGGCTATCAACTCCACTCTTAATGGTCACATTCGATCATGATTCAGTTATTTCCTTTTTTCTGTCAACTCTTTTCTCTTTACGAAACAGCCTCAGTAGAGCCACCCTCATATTTCTAACCCATTCTGAGCTATGACCTCGAAGGAACTGACTGCTGATACATTAAAGTCTTTGGAAAAACTGTTCTTAATTACTCCTGCAAAGAGGAAGGAGGATGAGGAGGAGAAATAGTAGTAAGTCCTTTATTTCTTGAGCAAATTACTTAAGCGAGCATACTAGTTAATAACAAAACCAAGACTACAATACAGTATCCCAACCTAGTTTAGGCCTCTTTCTAATATAGACCACAGGACTCTGTTTAGCCTCAGAGCTTTCATCCATGAAAAGAAGAATTTCTCTAAATAATTTGAGGTTCTTTCTGGCTTTAAAAGTCTATGATGTGGGACTTTCACCTGTAGCCAATATGGAGAACAGGAACCAATTCACTCTCCGGTCAGAAACATCCAAGGTCACCAGACAAAATATATGGAACCATGCTTTTCAAGACACTAGGGCAGCAAGCAGGGAAGGATAGATGGAAAACCAAGAAGGTAAGCCAATGATTTCCCAAGCTTACACATTGATATGGCTTGGCTGTGTCCCTACCCAAATCTCATCTTGAATGTAACTCCCACAATTCCCATATGTTGTGGGAGGAACCTGGTGGGAGGTAATTGAATCGTCTTTTTCATACTGTTCTAGTAATAGTGAATAAGTCTCATGAGATCTGATGGTTTTAAACATGGGAGTTTCCTTACACAAGCTCTCTTTTTGCCTGCCACCATCCATCTAAGATGTGACTTGCTCCTCCTTGCCTCCCGCCATGATTGTGAGGTCTTCTTAGCCATGTGGAACTGTAAGTCCATTAAACCTCTTTTCCTTCCCAGTCTTGGGTATGTCTTTATCAGCAGCATGAAAATGGACTAATGCACATGTCCAGCCATGTACAGAGATGGGGAGCCCAGCCAGAGCCCAGCAGATTTCCTCAGCTGAAGAGACAGAGCTGAGAATCCTGGGATACCATGGACGCTAGAGCTCCCAGCATAGGTTATTGGAGAAGAGAGAGTTACACAGAAAGAGAACTCTAGGGATCTGCAGACAGCTCTCCTTAAGTATCCATCAGTATACTGGTCAGTGTGGGCATGTAAGAACACTACCTGAGGCCAAAAAAGGAAACACACCAAGGATTAGACAGAACACAGCACTGACACAAGGCAGGAAATAGTGTCTATTCCTGAGAGTCAAGACTGGAAAATTTCATAAAATACAGGGCACTGGATAGAGTTGTTTTTAGAAGGGTCTTGCCTCAGGACTAGAGAACAGTTCACTCTAGAATAAATGTTTCCCTGGTCCCACATAATAAGTCTTAAAAGTAAGATCTAAAGGGACCAGACTATTTACAAGTAACTTAACCATGTCCCAGAACAAAGCTCAAGAATATTTATAGGAATACAAAAATACCCAGCAACCAACCAGGTAAAACTATCCAAAATGAAACACACAGATAAAAAATTAAATAAAAGAGCATCGGTGATCTGTGGGACAACTTTAAATGCATATATATACATATACATACATACATGTGTGTATATAAAATTGGTTGGGGACAGGAAATGATATTTGAAGAAATAAAAGCCAAAAATGTTCCACATTTGATGAAATTTATAAATCCACAGATCCAAGAAGTTTAATGTACTCTGAACACAAGGAATGTGAAAAAAATACATCAAGACACATCATAATCAAATTGCTAAAAACAGGTTAAAAAGATAAAATATTAAAAATAACCAGAGAAAAAGACATGTTGTAAACAGGGGAACAAAGAAAAGGATGACAGCAGATTTATTTTCAGAAACAATGCAAGTGAGAGGACAGCAGAGCAACGTATTCAAAGCTTTAGGAAAAAAAGGATCAACCTGGAATTCTTTTCCCACCATAAGTTTTTTGTTTTTTTTTTAATAAAGATAAGTAAAATGGAATATTATTTGGCAATAAGAAGAAATAAAGTACTGACACATGCTGCAACATGGATGAACCTTGAAAATATTAAGTGAAAGTTACAAAAGATCATATATTGTATCATTTCATTTAATTTTTAATGACAATTTATTTCATTTTTAAAAAATCAAATGTTTTTATCATATTATTTTACAAGAAAGAAAGAAAATCATTCCGTTTATATGAAATGTCCAAAATAGGCAAATCTACTAAAACAAAAAATAAATTTAGTGGTTGCCTAGGGCTTGAAGAGTCACAGGGGAGAGAGGAATTGAGAGTGACTGCTAATGGGTACAGACTCACTGGGATGATAAAAATATGTTCTAAAGTTAGATTGTGGTGGTAGCTGCACAACTCTGTGAATGTATTAAAAACCATTGAATTTTACACTCTAAATGAGTGAAGTGTATGATATGTAAATAATAACTCAATAAGGCTTTCTTTTAAAAAGGCAAAATCAACACTTTTGAAGATACACAAAAGATGAAAGAATTGATCACTGACAGAGCTACATTATAAGAAATGTTAAAGGAAGTCCTTTTCAGATGGCAGGAAAATGATACCAGATAGAAATATCTATGTACACAAAGGCATGGAAAGCCTTGGAAATGGTAGCAACTACATGGGAATATATTATGAACACTTTCCCATGTCAATAGTCTTCTACGAATGAGTATTTACCAGCTGCAGCATTTTCCATCCTGAGGCTCCACCATCATTACTGAAACCTGATGAGGTGGGAGGGGCTGGGATTCAACATGCAGGTGAGGGATTGACCTTACTAGAAGGAGAGACATTTCTTCCACTGAACAGAAAAAAAGGATATTTACAGACACCAGGGGACTGCAAAGGAAATATTTTTACTCTTCTTTTTCTTGGATTGTGAGGTAAGAGAAAAGGAGGGGTGGCAAGGAAAGAACATAGTCAGATCTTCTTTTCTAGGTTTAAATTCAAAGAAGAAATGGCAACAGCTGGCAAAGATTTTTGTGGGAAAACTAACCTGGAGACTTAGAATTAGGAATAAACTAAGATAAATTTGAATTTGATGTAAGTAGTTGTTTAGAGCTGTTTTAGTAGGTAAAGCATCTAATTGTGTTTAGGTGTTTGCATATCTTTCAGTGTTGCTGTTTGTGAGGCAGCCTGGAAGATATTACCTTAACCAGGTGATCAAGGTAAGCATCGCCAGTAATGAGACAGATTAACGTCATGGACCCCCTAATGTGATGCAGGGAGAAAAGCACATTCCCTCTGTGGTATTCTCACGAAAATAAGTAACTTCAAACTAATTGTGAGAAAGCACCAGACAACCCAGATTGAGAGACAGTCTAAAAACTAACTGACCTGTAGTGTTCAAAACTGGAAGGTCATGATGGACAAGAAAAAATTGAGGACCTGTCACAGGCCAGAGGAGATTAAGGAGAGATGACAACTAAACGCAATGTGGTTTCTGAAGCTGAGACTAAAAGAGGAACAGAGCATTCTGGAAAAACTGGTCAAATTTAAATTTGATCTGTATTTTAGTTAATAGTTTTGTTGCACTGTTAATTTCTTGGTTTTGATCATTAAAGTACGGATATAAGATATTAACATTAGGAGAAGTTAGATGAAGAGTATATAGAAACTCTGAACTAGTTTTGCAACTTCTGTGTAAATCAAAAATATTTTTATAAGATGTTTTAAAAACTGTATTATTTATCAAGCAATCAGATGGTCAGTACCTCAGCCATCAGGAACAGAGCTGGAGTCCTGAGATGAAATGCAAAAGCCTCTGAACAGGAGAAAATTCGTCATCGCCAAGCCCATGCAATGATAATACCTACATGTTAGGTTGCTGTGGGGCCTAAACGAAATCATGAATCAGATGGTCTAAGGTAAGTTCTCATAAATGGTACATCACCTTCTCTTACACATGTGGCCCTTGCCCAAAAGGTACTAGTATCACAGTGCATCTGGAAGTAAAAACTTAAATTTTTGGCTTTCTTTCTTTCTCATTCATTCTTTCAGCAAGTGTTCATTGAGCACCTTCTAACAACTGTACTCTCCTTGGCCCTTTTTATGAGAGTTTACAAGAGGTTTTAATTCTAGTTCTTCCAAACCAAGAGTAGGCAAACTTTTTCTGCAAAGGGCCAGAGAGTAAATATTTTAGGCTTTGCAGACCATGTAGTCTCTGCTTGTCTATGCAACTCTGCCATTGTAGCCCAGAAACAGCCACGGAAAACACAGAAACAAATGGGTGTGATTGTGATCTGCTCACGTTTCATGTTTAAAAAAAAAATGGTAAGCCAAATTTGACTCATGGGTTGTCGTTTGCCAACTCCTGTCCTAAACTATCAGGAGATACCTGACTATTTCTATCTGTCTAGTATGGAGGATCGATGATCCAAAACTTTAAAATGAACTTTTCCAAAATAAAATAAAACTCCAAAATTATTTTATTTTCAAACTAGGTCAAACTTTACCATGGACATGTGCTTCAGAATTTCACATTTTTAGATGACCATTTGCTTTTAGTAGTTTCTTTTTACACATAAAAATATTCGAGATAACTCAAACCATCAAGCAACGGCATGCATGCAACCAGAAGTTGGCCTCAGAAGGCCTCTCTGACCCCTGACCCTCTTTTGGATTGCAATTCAGCATCCAAGCAACTGGTCTTTGCTCTTAGATACCGTGCCTCAAATGCAGTTCAGGAAAGCCACAATTACAGATTTCAAATGAGCCTTATCATCATTGCTTTTGAAAGGGGTTGTTTTAGGGAGTGTGGAATGGCTCTGGAAATGAACATAGAAGGCAAGAAATAGCAATCTGGTGTCTAAGCTGCCTTTGCTGGGGGGAGGAGAGCAATTTCTGAAGTCTGCTCCAATGCCTCGATGACACAACTTGACCTGAGTCATCTATACGGAAAGGCTGAAATGTTCTTGTGTCTGGAAACAGTGGGCCACCTTCTCGCTGCCCAAACCATGATGCTCAAGGTGAAAGCTTGGCTCTGGTGCAATTTCTGCTGGGTAGCAATAGCTTCTCTGAACTTCAACTTCCCCCTTTTTAAAAGGAAATAATATCCTTTCTAACAATGTTTCCTAAACCTTAGTTTTTTGCATGTCACCTTCGCAATTTTTGCCACAGTTTATTAGTCAAGGTAGAGTAGCCACTACACTAAAAGGCTATGTGTGAAAATAAGAGCAAAAAAGCTCTGAGGCCAGGCGCAGGGGCTCACGCCTGTAATCCCAGCACTCTGGGAGGCCGAGACGGGCAGATCACCTGAGGTCAATTGGAGACCAGCCTGGCCAACATGGTGAAACCCTGTCTCTACTAAAAATACAAAAATTAACTGGGCGTGGGGACGGGCACCTGTAATTCCAGCTACTCAGAAGGCCGAGGTAGAAGAATCACTTGAACTCTGGAGGAGGAGTTTGCAGTGAGCCGAGATCGAGCCATTGCACTCTAGCCTGGGTGACAAAAGCAAAACTCCGTCACACACACACACACAAGCTCCGAGTGTGAGCCCATGATCCTTTCCTTTGATTGCATTATTAGCAATTTAGAGAATAGAGCTTTTGGCATTTATTAACACTTTGCAGTCTTTTTATGCTGAACCTCTACTTCTAGATTGTGTTTTAGGTATCTGAGTTTTCCAGATAAACAGTTCTTTGATGAGCAAGTAATTTATCATGAATTTATCCAAACTTCACTTTGGATGCCATTCATTTAATAGGAGAAGCAACTTACACTATATTAATGTAAACAGTGTGGAAAAGTGATATAATTTTCATAAGTATCTACTCCCAAGGTGTATTCTAAATTTTAAGGTCCCATGTCATTTGCAGATTTAAAACTAGAACCTTTGCAAATGCAAAGGAAGCTTTATACTGGGCTAAAGGCACAACATTAAACAGACATCTACTTTATAGTATTCAAAAGCAAAGAACTCCTACCCACACACTGAATATGAAGTTTAGATCTGGACATTGCACGTGAAGGACACTTTAGACCAGAGTTTTCCAACATGAGCTATTTTGCAAGCTTTTAATAATTCCATGAACTATCTGTTAGTGATGTTTTTGGCTGCATTTCACAAACAGCCAAGTATCAGTAGCTTAAACAAACAGAGTTTTGTTTTTATTTCATGTAACAAGAATTCCAGGGTCGCTGGCAGTCTAGGGCAATGTGCCTCAGTTTAGTGGTGTCACCATAGATCCAGATCCTTCCTTCCTCTCAGCCAGACTTGGCCTGTTGGCTTCCCACCTCAAGGTGACAATTCAGCTGCAATAGCTCCAGGCCTCACATCCATATTACAAGTAAGAAGAAGAGACAGGCCAAGAGAAATTTCCTGAAATGGCTTTCTCCTTTTTTCAGGAAAAACTATCCTGGAGGCCTCCCAACACCCCTGACACACCCATGCGAACTCCCTTTTTCATTCCACTGGACATTTTTTGAGTCACATGGTTATCCGATCATTAGCAGTAAAGAAATGGTCAAGTGCGTGTGTTAGCTTTTCAACCACTATAATAGAGACCAGAAAGGAAGTGTGGGTGAACGGGTATGAGGTTAGCTGACTCAAATTATCTACCACAGTAAGTTATACATATTTTCTTATTGCTATTTTTTGTTCTCCTATTTGTCAATAATAAAAATAGAATCAAGCATGGTGGCTTGCACCTACAACCCCAGCTACTTGGGAGGCTGAGGCAGGAGGATCACTTGAGGCCAGGAGTCAGAGACAAGCCTGGGCAACATAGTGAAATCCCATCTCTAAAATAACTCATAAATAAAAATAATAAAAGTATGTCTTCTTTATAAAAAAAAGTAATTTTAAAAAGTTCATTGTTGTAATAACTTGTTATTGAAGTCATTGTTTCTAACCCAATAAAAATGGAGGTGTTTAAAAAAATGTCATTGGTTTATCATCTTCTTTCCATTCTACCCTCTATAGGAGGGGCTGGCAAACTACGGCCACGGGTCAAATCAGCCCACCACCTGTTGTTGGAGATTAAAGTTTTTCTTTTTCTTTTTTTTCTAAACGGAGCTTCACTCTGTCCCCCAGGCTGGAGTGCAGTGGTGTAATCTTGAGGCTCGCTGCAACCTCTGCCTCCCAGGTTCATGCGATTCTCCTGCCTCAGCCTCCCAAGTAGCTGGGACTACAGGCATGTGCCACCATGCCTGGCTAATTTTTGTAATTTTAATAGAGACGGGCTTTCACCACATTGGCCAGGCTGGTCTTGAACTTCTAACCTCATGACCCACCCGCCTCGGCGGCCTCCCAAAGTGCTGGGATTATAGGCGTGAGCCACCACACCCAGCTAGAGATTAAAGTTTTATTGGAACACAACCACACATTCATTTGCTATTGTGTATGGCCGCTTTTGAGCTACTACAGTAAAGGTGAGTAGTTGCTACAGAGATCATGTGACCCGCACAACGAAAATATTTTCTTCCTGGCTCTTTACGGAACACTTTGCCAACCCCTGATAGACAGGATATGCCCTAGGAGAAGCTAGATCATCCTGCGGAACCTCAGCCTCCTCTTGAAGAATCTTTAGGACCAATTGAAATATTTTTAATGAAGACCACATTTTTATTATGGTCTTAGCATTGCCAGCTGTAGAGACTGGTCTGGCTCCAGTGTCTTCTGCACTAGGGCCCCAGGTTTTCCTTGGTTTTAAATAAATTCTTTCTAGTTTCCCACTAAAAAGAAGATATTATGTGCAAATCACCTATGTGGAAAGGATGTAAAATGCCCAGCAACCAACCAGGTAAAACTATCCAAAATGGAACACATGCAAAATAGTGGTTCTTTTGTATCTGATTTTTCGAAATACCAAGCCAATTCATTCATTGGCTCAGGAGTCATCATCCCAGCTGAACCAATAATGAATCATTCTGCTTTTATAGATTTTACAAATAAAACACTTAAAAATAAATAAATAAAAAACAGAGTCTCGCTCTCTAACCCAGTCTGGAGTGCAGTGGGGTGATCTCGTCTCACTGAAACCTCTGCCTCCCAGGTTCAAGAAATTCTCCTGCCTCAGCCTCTCAAGTAGCTGGGATTTCAGGTGTGTGCCGCTACACCTGGCTAATTTTTGTATTTTTAGTAGAGACGGGCTTTCACCATGTTGGCCAGGCTGGTTTCAAACTCCTGACCTCAAGTGATCTACCTGCCACAGCCTCCCAAAGTGCTGGGATTTCAGGCATGAGCCACCACACCTGGCCAAAAAGCTGTTTTTAAAAAATAAATCTCTTCTAAATCGAGGCACATAGGACCCATCCAATAAAGCTACAGAGAGCCCATTGAAATCCGATTCCCATCTCCTTTAAGAGCAGGACTCATCCACCCTTCTTGCTGGAACATAATTCATTCCGACTGCCTTTGAGGCTTAATTAATGGTCACCCTTCCCTAATGGAACAGTTAATCTCTCAAATATTGACTATGGCTTATCTCGAATTCTGGCTTTGGAAAAAAATCTTGGATATCAATCTCCAGAGGGCTGAAGCTGCCTTTGTCAATTATACAAGGTAAAAGCCCAGAGAAGCCCAGACTCCTCTTGCCCATCTGTGGTGTTTTCTGCCTGCCCTAGTTTCTGAGCTTTGACCACATGGCAGGCTTTGCGATGGGTCAGCACTTGTGGACAGCTTGGCCTATAGTGCTACTAATTATATAAGCTATACTTACCTAGAAAGTACGGGTGGTTTCTTATGAATCTGGCTACTATGATTATAAATTTAATTCCTAAAAGTAACCCAAAATGTGCATTTTTTTTCTTTTTTTGATCCTAGTCCCTGCCCTCCCCTTAAAGCAAAGCACGTATGCAAAACAACAACAACAATAAACATATAGATGAAAGAGGAAAACAAATCTTTTTTTTTTTTTTGGCTTGCATAGTTTGTGCTCTACATACAGGAACTCAGTCTTCTCCCCAGCAGCCCTGTCAGGCTGTTTCTCATTTATTTTACTGATGAGGAAACTGAGAAGGTAAGTGACTCGTCCAAAGTTCCAGAGAGAAGTAGCTGAACCAAGCTGAAGTGCAGGCTTGTCTTCTCCAAAGGCCACATTGGGATCATTAGATAACAAACACAAGAACAAAGAGCCAACCTATTTAAGGTTGATGGAGCAGAAAGAGATGGAGAGAATCTTGGTCCGTGGTGGAAAATTGAATAGTACAACCATTTGCCTACCCTCACACTTTGTGCTATAGAAGAAAAACAATGCCTTATTTTGAAACCATTTTCAGTTGTGTGTTCTGTTGCTTATAGCTGAAGGCATCCTTCCTTGATACACTACCTCTATAAAGGAGCAAACAGTTCCATCCACTTGGAATGTCCCTGGCTTGGCCTATAGCACTACTAATTACGTAAGCTATTCTTACCTAGAAAGTATGAGTGATTTCTCATGAATCTGGCTACTATTATTATGAATTTAATTCCTAAAAGTAACCCAAAATGTTCATATTTTATTTTTATTTTTGACCCTAGTCTCTGCCGTCACCCCTCCCTTAACATTCTTGGCAAGCTTCCAGACAACACACATCCTTAAGATGCAGCTTAAAAGTCACTCTATTCTTCAACTTTCCTAAAACCACTTCACCCACAATTAGGGTTCCCTGTCTTATGCTCCTGCAGTGTCTGTCTGTTTTGTCTGTTCTGTTGCACCTTTCCTATTATACTGCAAATACTGATTTATATGTCTGCCTTGCCACCAGTCTATGAACTCGCTAAGGGCACAGGTCATTCTATATCCCTAGTGCCTGGCAGTGTAGTCAGCATTCAAGAAATGTGGAAGAAAGGGAGGGAGGAAAAAAGGGGGGCAAAAAGGCAGGGAGGGAGAGAGGGAGGGAAGGAGGAAGGAAACAAGGAAAGGAGTGGAGGGAGAGAGGGAAGGAAAAAGGGAGGTAGCAAGGAAGGGAACAAATAAGAAGGTAGGCAGGCAGGATGGAAGCAAGGAAGCAAAAAAGGCAGGAAAGGAGACAATCCTTTTGAAGCAGGTGTGTCTAGATATTACACAGTTTGATGATTAAGAACATGGTTCATAGAATCTGACTTCCCAGGCTTAAAGATCTATTCTACCACCTAACAGTTCTGGGATTTTGACAAAATATTTAACTTAAGTATAACATACACTATAATTACTACACATAATATAATAACCAAACCAGGGCATTTTTGATCATGAAAGGTGATAGAAAAATGTTAAGCCAGATGAGAGGCAGGGATGACAGGTGTAAGTGGGGACAACCTCAGGCAACCCAGAACAAGTGGTCCCCGTCTATCTAACCTCCCTTAGGCCTCAATATCTTCACCTATAAAATGGAGATATTAATAGTACCTACTTTTTTATGTATTTATTTTTTTGAGATGGAGTCTCACTCTGTCACCCAGGCTGGAGTGGAGTGGTGCCATCTTAGCTCACTGCAACCTCTGACTCCAGGGTTCAAGTGATTCTCCCACCCGAGCCTCCCAAGTAGCTGAGACTACAGGTGCGTGCCACCATGTGTGGCTAATTTTGTATCTTTAGTAGAGATGGGATTCACTATGGCGGCCAGGCTGGTCTCCAACTCCTGACCTCAAGTGATCTGCCTGCCTTGGCCTCCCAAAGTGCTGGGGTTACAGGCATGAGCCACTGCACCCAGCCAATAGCACCTACTTTATAGGGTTGTTATGAGGATTCCGTTAAATATAGCATTGGAAGCTCTTGGAGCAATTGCCTGAGCCTTAGTAAATACTGCATAAATGTTAGCCACCATATTATGATTACAGATTGGAACACTGAGGACCAGAAAAGTTAAATGACTTGCCCAAGGACACTCAGTTGGCAAGTGACAAGTCAGCATGCCACCCCAATGCACCAGATTTTAAACCCAGTGCTCTTCCCATGACATCTCAGTGACTTCTAGACCAGTCCAGGCACTCTCTCAGTTTAGTCTACAGCCATATCAACTAAAGCCGAGGGTAGGGGACTGTCCCTGCCCTGGCTTCAAGGCAAGGAGACAAGCCAGGGACCCTGGGAGGCTACACTACCCATTCAACAACCCCAGCATTCCTTTTACCCCAGGCCAGATGCTCTTTGTTCTCTACCCACCCCCGAACCCTACCCACAGAAGCCAGTACAAGAAGGGAAAAAGGAGCTAGTTCTCAAATTCCCTTCCAGCCCAAGTGGCTGAGCTCAGTCCTCATCTACTCCCTGTCCTCTCTAGCCCCCCATTGCCCATGCCCCATCACATGACTGCTGAGGCATTTGGCTTGTTTAGATTTTGCTGCTGCATGTTGCTGATAAGACACTGTATTAGTCCGTTTTCACACTGCTGATAAAGACATACCCAAGACTGGGCAATTTACAAAAGAAAGAGGTTTATTGGACTTACAGTTCCACATGGCTGGGGAGGCCTCACAATCATGGGGGAAGGCAAGGAGGAGCAAGTCACATCTTACATGGTTGCCAGTGGGCAAAGAGAGAGCTTGTGCAGAGAAAATTCCATTTTAAAAACCATCAGATCTCATGAGACCCATTCATTATCATGAAAAGAGCACAGGAATGACCCACCCCCATGATTCAATCATCTCCCACCAGGTCCCTCTCATAACATGTGGGAACTATGGGAGATACAAGATGAGATTAGGGTGGGAACACAAAGCCAAACCATACTAGGCAAAAACTAAAAGAGCTTCTAGGCATCCAGCACCATTATATGGGTCTGATGACACATGCCTGAGCCCTCATTTATTGTACAAACATGTTGGCTCTCAAGTAATTGGAGTTTGTCTGTCCCCTTCCCCCTACTGGATCACAGTCCCTGCAAGCACCATGAGAATATTAAGAAGGTCTCCATAAATGCTTAATGACAACTGGAAGGTGTTGAAATCTTAAGGATTAAGACAAAGAACTTTGGAATCAGATCTAAATTCAAGTCTGACTCTGTCATTCACAAGCAATATAACCTGGGGAAAGGTAAGCTGCCTCTTTCAGGTTTGATTTCTAATCTATAACATGATGAGGGTAATAAGAACTGCCTTGCAGACTCATGATGAAGGAAGGAGTTCATACAAATTGAGCCCGTAGTATGCTACCTGATATGTAGGAAGTGTTCCAATAAATTGTAGTTGTTATTGTTATTCTCATCATTCTCACAGGGCCAGTGGAAATCGTTTCCTAACATCAAACTGACCATCTACCTTTGTGGGCCCAGGGCCTTTCAGCCAGCATGGTGTGCCCATGCCTGGGGCCCAGGCAGGCAGTTGTCCTAGATTCATAAGAAAGAGCCAGAAGTCCACAAGTGCATAGCTATGAGAGCCTGAGGTTGCAGCAAAGGAGGAATAGCTTAGGGAACTCAAGAGCCAAGTCTCACCACCTCCAAAGCCGTGATTTACATCTCAATTCTGCCTTCCATACCAGCCCTGGTACATGCAATTCTTTTGTTCTCAACAGCTCCACAACTGCCTATAAGGCTATTAATTAGATTTATTAAGGAGCAACTCAATTTGGCCCTGAACACCTGGAGCAAACACTGGCAGTACCACACCCAGACCTGTTCAGATCTGTATTGTATTGGCTGTGTACATCTATCACCCAGCATCTGTGTGCTTTACTTCTAACTGCTTTTATCTACAACCTTCTTTAGGGAAATACTCTTGGGCCACTGAGCCAATTTACTCACATATGCAGAGAACTAGAAGTTCCAGTAGTTTAAATTTTCCCAGAGCAGCCGATTGCCAATGGCTGACTGGTGTAGGGGCAGGGAAGCTCAGCTCCCTTGCCTCGAGGTGAACAAACTCTTGAGATATGATTCACACTCCAGAGTTCCCTGTAGGATCAGATTGAGCCTGGAACTTTGCCTGAAATTGCGGACTTGTTCAACTTCTTCCCCTTCCCTGATCTCCTTTCCTTTCTCCTCTACTGTTTCTCCCGAGAGCACACCCTTAATAAATTACTGTGCACAGATTTTCATCTAAAGGCCTGCTTTTGGAGACCTGTCCTAAGACAGCACCAGCTCAAAGATTACTTCATGCACTTCTGCATCTCTTAGCAGCACAGCACCCTCACCTTGTGACCGCCAGAGGGGTTCTTCCTACTCACTGCATAAACTTCACCGCATTGTAGTAGAGAAATAGCTAAATAGACAAGAGGCTGGCCACGCCACATGGGAGATGGAGTTCCTACACAAATCATCTCCTTCAAAGCTCATAGGTTAGGGGTTTTTTCAAGAGCAGTTTGGAGAAAGGGTTGGGGCGGGGGGGTGGCCAAGTAACAAGTGCTTGCTGATTGGTTGGGGCAGAGATGAAATCATAGGCGGTTGAAGCGGTCCTCCTGCAGGCTGATTCACTTCTGGGCGGGGCCACAGGAGCCTGATTGTCAGTCCAGGTAGAGCCATGAGTGTCAGACATGCAAAAAACCTGGAAAGATATCTCAAAGGCCAATCTACAATAGTGATGTCATTTGCAGGAGTCATTGCAGAAGTGCATATTTTATAACCTCTGGAATAATATCTGCACCTTAGCAGGACTCAGGATCTTCTCCTCCCCTGAACCTGATGGCCTCCTATTAGCTTTACAAAAGCAAATGAGTTAGGGCAAGGCCTATTGTCATTTAAACTGTAGCCTAAATGTCTCCCAAAGTTAGCTTGGCCCAATAGCCCAGGAACAATTAAGGGAAAGGCAAGATGGGGGTTGGGTTAGCTTCGTTTGCTGATACAACTTTTGCAAAGGTGGTTTCAACCTCTCCTTCCCCTGTTAATCTCAAACAGACAATTATTCTTGATCTCCTCTTCTGTTCCTGACTTGCTCCAGCTCCACTCTTACTTTCTTCTGATTCTCTACCTTTGTACTTATCTCTTCATGATTAGAAAAAGAGTGATGATCACATACTTACCAATCAAAAAGCCAGAATCCAAACCAGGTTTGGATTAGAAGTTCACACTCTTAACCAGTAGGATGCCTACTCCTTAAGTCTTGACTTTGTAGCTGACGTCTGGGATCCTGATTCTAGAATCTCTCTCAAAGACTCTCACTTGGATTCACCCCATGAAACTTCCTCAGTTGAAACTCTATTAAGTCTTCTAATTCTACCTTCTGTTATAAATAAAGTTTCGGTGCTGCAAAAGAAATAGCACTCGAATATAAAATTTTCTTTTTAATTCTCAGCAAGGCAAGTTACTTCTACAGAAGGGTGTGCCCTTACAGATGGAGCAATGGTGAGCGCACACTTGGACAAGGGAAGGGAAGGGGTTCTTATCCCTGATGCACGTGACCCCTGCTGCTGTGTCGTTCCCCTATTGGCTAGGGTTAGACCGCACAGGCTAAACTAATTCTGACTGGCTAATTTAAAGAGAGTGACGGGGTGAGTGGTTTGGCAGGAAAAATGGTTATGCAGGATGGAGAATGAGTCAGGGCAGAGCAGGTAGCAGGTAATTGGAATGAGTCAGGGTGGAGCAGGTAATTCAAAAAGGTTGCTTTATGAGGAAGTTAAGTTTAAAAGTAGAAGGCAAGTAATTGAACATACTGACATATTGATTCTTTGAAAAGAAATTTAGAACTTATATCTAACACTTCTGACCCTTTGGAAACTAATGCATGGCCCTGTCTCTCCCATCCAATGTCTCAAAATAGAAATGTGATAACTTTGAACTTCATTCATTCATGCACAGTCTGGAAGATATATATTGTATGCATTCTCTATATTGTATGCATTCTCTATACTGGGCTCTGTTTGAAATACTGGAGATTCATGATTGTTGGATTGGGGAAGAAAGGGAGGGACACTAAGGCCTCTTACTCTCTTTTATTAATAATTTTCCTTTCCTTAATGCCTTTCCCCAAGTTCCACCAAAAGTTAAAAACAGTGTAACATAAAAACAATGGGCTTTGGAGGGTGGAAAAAAACCTGAGCTTAAAAATGCTCTAAGCAAAATATAGCCGTGTGAGATGGAATAGATTTATGTAAGATGACTCCACAACAGTGGTTCCGAACCTGGATGCATGCAGAAAACATTTGACAATGTCTAGAGACATGTTTTAGTTGTCACAACTGGGGGATGTGGCTCTGATCTAGTGAGTAGAGGCCAGAGATGCTGCCAAACATCCTACATTGCACAAGACAGCTGCCCATTGCACAGAACTGTTTGGCCCAAAATTTCACTAATGCTGAGGTTGAGAAACTGTGCCTTATAATAATAATTCCAAACTCACAAGGCTGATGTTGAAAAAAAAAAAAAGGAGGCAAGTTTGAAAACCCTTAGAACAACCCAGTCCCACTAAGCCTGCATCTCCTTTTCCCTTCCTCCCCTATAGTACAAGATACCAACACATTCTCAGATCTGGGATCTTTGCTGGGAAACATGAGGCCTGGTTTAACTCTCCTCCACCCTCCCAAAGGAATTGTCTAAATTCACAAAGCAACTTTCCTCACTTCAAAGGAAATATTCTGTTCTCTTTGCAGTGACAGAGATTAAATAGGTGCTTATCATTCTAACATATGTTGGGAGTCTGAGGCCTTTTTTCTTGTTTTAAGAAGATGGAAGCCACAAAAAGATCATATAGCAAGCATAATGGCAACCAGATTTCATCCTGTGCGTTACTGTAAAAACCAAGCAGCAGGCATTTGCTTACATGTAAAGCACCCACAGGATTGAGCCCAGGTATGCTGGACTTGAGGGTCTCTGGGACTGATTTTACTTTATGTATTCCTGAAGCTGGTGCATTCTTAGCAAATTTCACTTCCTGTTTCACAATTAGTCAGAACCTGCCTGGAAACGATGGCATGGAACCGGCCATTCTTGATTAGAATCTTGGTTCAGCCACTCACTCCTGTGCTATTCACTGGGGTAGCCACAAAGGGTGGCTATTTAAACTTAAGTGAATTAAAATGTTTTTAAAATTAAAATTCTAACTCCTCAATCACACTAATCACATCTCGAGTGCTCAGTAGCCATGTGGCTAGGGACTACCATATTGGACAAGGTAAATATAGAATATTCCTGTCATTTCAGAAAGTTCTATTGGGTAGCACTGCACAAAAGATTTTGGGCTAAACAATTTCTTTGAATACTAGTTTCTTCAATGTTAAATGGGGACCATATTTCTTGACTTGTTTCTTTCCTAGAACTATTGGGAAGGTGAACCAAAGTGGTGCTTTGTAAAAATTATAAAATAGTATGCACATGTAAGGATTGCGAAAAGAACCTTAAATCGTTTCCTTTACCAAAGATGATCAACTTTGCTTTATTGCCAAGAAACACAGGGATCTGTCTATCTAGACCCTTTCTTTCTGGATTGATTAATTACTGCTCAGGGTAAATAATTTTAAGAGGAAGTTTTATAGATACCCACTCCCTCTTCATAACTAAAATCTCTGCTGTGTACACAGTAAATCCAGTGGTCCATTAAAAGAGATTTGCAGGTCACGAATTTTCCCTTTGCCCAACTTAGGAGCTTCTCGCTATTATTTTGCATTTTTTCCTTCTAAAGTATCAGCCCGGCTCCTCTATTCCTAATGGGGCATTAGAGAAAAAATCTCTGTGCTTGACAGAGTCTTTGAATTTTTCTTAGTTGGGGTCAACAAAGTCTTCCAAATCAAATAGAAGGAATGGTTCCCATTAAGCCCCAAGTAGTCTTTGGTGTTTGCTCTGCTGTCAACTTGGACACACTCCACCAAAGGAGCAAATCTCTGTTTTTACTTAGGCTTGTGCTGATCTGTTGTTAAGTCGTAACTCGATGAAAGCATTATAAGGCAATAAGAGGATGCATGTCAGGAAATTGGCTGAATTATATCTAAGAGGGCTCAAAGCATGCCAGTGGGGCAGCTCAGGAGATCCAGAAGGTGACATTGGAGACTGGAAGACTGAGCCTTTCCCAGGCCTCTCAGAGGCCCTTGTGTGTTTCCAGTGGGAATAACAAGCTTTGGCATTTACATGACACTCTTCCTGCTCTTCAGGGCAAAGAGCAGGAAGAGTGTCAACTCTATCAACATTCACTGCTGAGCCATGCCATGAATGACTCTTTATGCAAGGAGACGCTACAGACCAGAAGATGCAGTCCTGGGACTGGGCAGGCCAAGAGGAAAGCTTAGGTGTTGCCTTGTCACTCTGTCTCCAAATCAGGACTATTACTATGAACAAAGCAGAAAAAATCCTGCCCTCTTGGAACTTATATTCTAGTGAGGAGGGGAACAGAGGAGGGGACAGGGGACTCTCCTCTCCATCTCTAACATTCCTTTCACATTTCCTATATTTTATTTTTTATTGTTTATATTGTTTATGATAAAAAATAAAATATAGGAAATGTGAAAGGAACGCTAGAAATGGAGAGGAGAGTCGATTCACAAGGAACAGTCAGGAAAAAGTTTCACAAAGTGACATTTCAGCAGGAACCCCAAAGAAATGAGGATGCAAGCCCTGAAGGAATGCTCATCATGCAGAGGAACTTGGAAAGTGCAAAGGCCCTGGGGCAGAGGTAAGCCTGCCTCTTTGAGAAAGAGCAGCAGATGACAGCAGTTGAGGCAGAGTGAATGAGGAGAAAAATAGAGGGAGATAAGGTCACAGAGGTGGTATGGGACCAGATACTGCAAGGCTTCCTTCACTGTTCCACTCTGTAAGACATGGGAACTCTTTGGAGGGTTTTGAGCAGAGGAGTAACAATCTGACTGAAGTTATTAAAGAATCTCTCTGAACACTCTGTTGAGAGACTAGGTGAGTAGAAGAAAGGCAATGATGGAGGCAGGCTATGATTAATATAGTCTGGCTGTGTCCCCACCCACATTTCATCTTGAATTGTAGTTCCCATAATTCCCAAGTGTTGTGGGAGGGGCCAGGTGGAGATAATTGAATCATGGGGGTGGTTTCCCCTATCCTATTCTAGTGATAGTGGGTTAGTTCTCATGAGATCTGATGGTTTTATAAGGGGCTTCTCCCTTCACTGGGCACTCATTCTTCTCCTTCCTGCTGCCACGTGAAGAAGGACATGTTTGCTTCCCCTTCTGCCATGAATGCAAGTTTCCTGAGGCCTCCCCAGCCATGCTGAACTGTGAGTCAATTAAATCTCTTTCCTTTATAAATTACCCAGTCTCAGGTATGTCTTTATTAGCAGCCTGAGAACAGATGAATACAATAATCAACCAACCTCATGGGCTTTTCCCTGACCTCCACTCTCCATCAGCACTTCCATACACCTTGTCTCTGGAGCCTGTGAACACTCGTGCCAAACCTGTGCTCTCCCTGCTAGAGCTGTCTCATAGACCGCAATGAACTGCACCATCTGACTCATTCTGTGCATCCATTTCCACTCACAACCTCATAAAATTCAAGCTCATCATTGTTCAACAGAACATGAACAATTACCTAGCTCAACCACTCATTTTAAAAAATTTTTAAATGGATCGTATATAGAGAACAGTTTAAAATATAATCATAGAGTAAGTACTCATGTGCCATTAATCAAGTTTGTAACAAGAACATTACCAGTCCCTTAGATACCACGTGTGTCCCTTCCCAATCACATGCCCCTCCCATCAGTCCTTCATCCCCACCCAGAAGTAGCTTTCATCCCACCTGCTGTGTTGATCCTTGTCCAGCTTTTCTTTATTGGGTCTCCCTCCTATGCATGAGGAAACAAATAATGTTTAGTTTTGGAAAATGGGTAGCAGCAGAAACCGACATGTTTTCCTGCTAGATAGAGGCCCATGGGGGAAGAACAGGCTGAGCCTCTAGGCCATGACCTAACTTTAGATTCCATCAGAGTATCCAGGAGTCCTTTCTGGGGAAGCCACAGGGCAAGGTCACAAATGAGGCCTCAGAGATGTGGAGTTGACTTCAGAAATCCTACAGCTTGTCTGGCAAGGCTGTAGTGTGGGCCAAGAACTAGACGTATGGAGAGAATCCTGTCCAGGAGAGTGGGCTGCTTCAGAATCCAGTGGCCTGAGTCCTGCTCTCAAGATTAGGTCAAAGCAGGACATTTCTGTGGGTGAAGTAAGTGTCCTCAGCTTACCTAGGCAGCAGCGCATGGAGGAGAGAGCAGGAACTTTCTCAGCCTCTGGTCAAGACAAGCCAGGTATCATTCAGAATCCAGACCAGGCTTTCCTGGACACCCCGTCCTCAGGTTAGCTAGGAACTTAGTGTGGACAGCCCATGGTGGTGCCTCTGTCTTTACTCAGATCTGGGGTTGCCTTCCATGTGTGGACACAGCTTCACTATCTTCCCAAAACACCCATCACCCTCTCCTCTGTCAGCTCTGCCACATGCTGCAGCCTGTGTCTTCCTCATTCTTGGCTGATTCTTTCAGTTTCTTGAAGTACATCCTCCAATGGATTCTTGAGACAATTTTAAGAACTCAAATATCTGAAAATGCTATTATTCTAGCCTCAATTATGATTAACAATTTGGCTAGGTATATAATTGTTAGTTGGATATTACTGACCTATAGAATTTTTGGAGATGTTGCTGTTCAAAAATCTGAAGCCATTCTGATAGCTGAACCTTTGTATGTAACCTGTTTCCTTTTTCTCTTTCCAGAAACTCATAGACTCTTTTCTTATCACAAATACTCAGAAATTTTATGACAGTCTCTATTGTGGATCCTTTTTCCCATCCACTGTGCATAAGGAGACAACTCCCTTTTGATCAGTCAACCCTGTCCTTCAGTCCTGGAAAATCTTCAGTTATTTCATAGATTGTTTTCCACCCTTCCCCTTGGCCTTCTCTGATCTTTGTTTTCTGGATGTCCTTTTGGACCAGTCTTCTAATATTGTTATAATTCTTTCCTATTTTATTTGTGTTTTTGCTCAACTTTTGGTAACATTTCTTCAAATGTATCTTCCAAATTTATTGAGATTTTTGTTTCTGTCCTCATGTTTTTAATTACCAAAACTTGTTTTCCTCTCTGTTTATTTTAGAGCATCCTTTTCTCGTTTCATTCATGTACTATCTTATCTGTCTTAAGAGCATTAATGAAAGATGTTTCCACAATTCTCTCCCTTGTGCCTCTGCTTCCTCTAAGTTGCATTCCTTCTGTTTGTTTGTTGTGGTCTCTCTATTTCATATCAGAACCTTTCCTAATGTCTGATAATCCTTGTTGCTTGTATGAATAAAAGTGAGGAACGAGGAAACTCACTAGAAGCTCTCAACCAAGCCATGCAGTCCATTAGCATTGACTTGATCAGACCATGTGTTAGAAAACTCCCATTATCAGAATCTTTGAATCTGTCTTCTTGGCTGGAGATTAGAGTCGCTAGAGAAGCCTCTTCCCACTTCAGGCTTGGAACACAGAGATCCTGACAGCATTCTGTGGTCAAAGTAGGGGAAGAGGACTGGAGGTTTTAGTGTATAGCATGCATTATGCACACAGCCACTTAAGTCCCTTGTTTTTGATATGGTATCTATACTTTATGCCTGGCATCCCTTAGTTCAATGACCCACAGTTTTTCCCCTCCATAAAATAAGCCTTCAGACTTGCCAGCTATATTTCCATATAAGGCAAGTAATGTTAGCTGCAATGAAACAAATTCCCAAATCCCAATGGCTTAACAAAACATACTTTTCACTACTTCAAGGCCTAATGTAGATATTCCTACTTAGCAGACGGCTTCCCATGTGGTCATTCAGGGATTTAGTTTCCTTCCATCTTGTGGCTCCACCAGGACTCAGAAATTTTTCTATTAAACTCCAAAACTCCATACGGAGAAAAAGGATTACGCATGTGAGGTTTCTATGGGCCAAGCCTGAAAGTGGCACATATCGTCGTTGCCTTGTAGACTCAGAATTCAGCCACATGGCCATTCCTAACTGCAAAGAAGACAGGGAAATGTCTCGAGCTGTGTCCCCAGAACAAAAAGGAAATGGGTTCTGGTGAACACAGAAATCACCACTCTAAGGACCCTGCCATATTGCTCTACCCCCATGGGTCTCAATTTTTTAACCTATAAAATGGTAAAATCGAAACAATACTGCCTGTCTCGCAAAATTTTGGTGGGGATTATATTTGTAAAATGCTTACCAGGCACACAATAAACCCTCAAGGAATAATTGTTGGTTTTGTTGTTATTTTTAATCTTTCATTAGTTTATTTTATTAAAACTTGATATCCACTGAAACATCAAATCTTTCATTGTTAAGGAAGGAATTTAAAAAGCATATACAGAAGAATAAGGATAAAGAAGAGGAAGAAACTTATATACTGAATATCACATTCACTTCACTTATAAAACAAATATTTTCTGAATATCTACTGTATACCAGGTAATGTATTAGAAGTCCAGAGATATTAAAATAAATAAGGTCCCTGCACTTGAGATTACCGCAGTCTGGCTGAGAATCACAACACTAAACATTGTCACTCCTTTGGAAACTTTGGGCCAGTTTCCAAAGGAAAGCTGGGAGTTATCCTAGAGGATAAAATGATCTGAAATGAATTTCCATTTTAGTGGTCAAAACTCAGATTCATCAAGGTTATCAAGTCACCTCCATATTGCTGAACCCAGTAGTTAATTCTGGGTTTTTATGCTACTTGACTTGTATCTGATCATGATCTCATTCTTGAAACAGTGTCTTGACATGGCTTCCAGAACAACACACATCCTTGGTTTTGCTTTTACTTCACTGGTTGCTACCACTCAGTCTCTTATATTGCTTCTTGTTCATTCCCCATTCCTGTTAATGTTGAAGTGCATCAGAGCTCCATCAATTGTTCCTTTTCTCTTCTCTATGTACTCCTCCCTTAATGGTTTCATCCAGGGCAATAGCTCTCAATACCATCTATGAACTGAAGACTCCCAAAATTATATATCCTACTCATGCTTCTCCTGAACTCCAGATTCATATGTCTAATTGCCTACTCAACTTTGGCATTCAAATACCTATTTGCTGAACTCCTGATCCTCTAACCTTTAACTCTTCTTTTTCATACCTCATTCAACCTATCAGTTAATCATGTTGGCTCCGCTTTCAAAATATATCCAGAACCCAAGTACTTCTTACCATATTTACTACCATTGCCCTGTCCAACTCAGCATCATATCTCACCTAGATTGATCCACTGGCCTCCTAATCTCTTCCTGCTTTTTACCATAGCACTTATCACCATGTGTCATAATCATAAGCACACACACACATGATCTCTATAACTAGAATGTAAGTTGCAAGATGATTGTATGCTATGTCCTCTGTTGTGTCCCCACTAGGTAGAACAGTGTCTAGCACTTAGTAGGTATTGAGAAAGGCTGTCTTGTGCATGCAGCCTCTCAACCCCCACTAAACCATGCAAGAATGGGCCTGAGACCTGTAACACTCTCTTACCAAGAGTTACAGAGTCCTCACAGCCTGTGCTGAACTTATCACCTTGTGTGGAAATATCTTTCCTTGGTTAAAACTCCATGTGCACTCCTTTGTTCTGCTTAAATGTGTGTGCCATATGACACCTGCTCAGCCCCACTGCTACATCTGTGCCCTGTAGGGAGAAGAGACCGTCCTTCTGCTGCAGCACAAAAAAGGTGCCTGGGTGCCTGTAGGCCAACTGCCCTGCAGCAGTGGCTAGGAGGGACCCACTGGCCGTGGAGAACCAATGCCCACTATTGAGGCTGATCGTGTTCTGTCTCATCTCTGTGCCAGTAAAATGTTGTTCCTTGCAGTGCTTATCTGCATTGTTTTCCTTGGCAACTCAGATACCAAGATGCGGTGAATAGAAATTCTTGAAATTCTGCTTCTGATAATAGGCAACAGATGCCTCTTGCTCAACAGTAGGTGTTCATTATTTGAATGAATGAAGAAAGGAAGGTGGGCGCTATCTGCAATATACATGATGCAATTTAGAAGAGTCCTTCCATCCCAAAAGAAATCAAAGAGCAGGTTTAATAAGATGTGAGCATTTTTGTAGCCTTCATTTCTTTTGGAGGATGGTCATATTTGCTGGAGCAAGAGCTGGGGCTGGTCCCAAGCAGGAGGAAGGATCTCAGGAGAAGCAGCTCTCTGTGCTCAGTAGCAAAGGTACAGTCTGCTGCTTTTAGGAAAGCACATGTCAGCACAATGATTCCTCCTCCTTATTTCTTCTCCAAAAGAAAGTTAGCAGCCATCCCTTCTAGAAATCCCTGACACTTCATTTGTTGAATGTAGCAGATTTTATGATTCTTGCCACAGACAATGCTGTTACTTCCCTTAATATTCACAGCATCCTGTTAGAGCAACTAATTCATCCAGATTTGCCTGGGACTGTCATAGTTTGAAATTGAGAGTTTCAAAACTTCTACATCCAATAAACCCCCTCAGTCCTGGGCAAACCAAGACGGTTGGTCACCCTATACCTAGCACAGCACCTGTCACCTTAAATAAATGTTGGGTGCAGCTAATTGTGTTAGTTATTTGTTTACATCCCTATTTTCACTCTAGTGCCTGCAATATGGCATATTTTTTAAAATGTGTTTCAGGGAACCCTAGTTCCATATGATATCAATAAAGGTTATTGTTTATTGTAGGTGCTGTTTGATGCCCCACCCAGAAATCCTTTCCTGGGCCAGTGCATTATCCCCGAGCTGCTCATACTGGTGGCTACTAACAACTCACAGCTATGCTCTTTTCAAAAAGGCTTGTCCTTAGCTTACAGGAGTCTGATTTCTCAAGGATTTCAGAGAAATTTTGTCCACCTTCCCAAAGGGCCACTTAGAGCCAATAAGTGTCTTATGTTGACATAAAGCTCACCCCACCTTCTTCCAGATGGGAAAACTGTAGCATCATTTACTCCCTAGGACTCTCCATGGCATTCAGTTGAGGCTAAACTTCAGCCAAACCCATCAAAAACTCTATTGCATACAGGAGGCAATGGCATGTCTCCATTTAATTCATCAGTCTGGCTCTTGGAAAAACTGAATGATACATAACATTAGACTACCATGAACTTAACCAAGTAATAGTCCCAGTCACAGCTGCTGTGCCAGATGTGGTATCCTTGCTACATCAAATTAATATAATCTCTGGCATGGTTTATGACTACTGAGCTAGCAAATGCATGCTTTTCCACACTCACCAAGTAGATTCTAAAGTGGTTCTTATTTACATGGAATACTTCCATGTCCTTAATAGTGTACTTCCATGGCCTTCCTCCAGAGATTATTAATCTTCTAAACCCTGTCACAATATACTGTGAACCATCTGGACTTCTGCAGAATTCATTTTGGTTCAATGTATTGATAACATCATGTTAATTGTATGTAATGGACAAGAAATGGCAAGTGCTCTGAGTGCCTTAGTAAGATGCATGCAGTCCAGAAAATAAGAAATAAAACCTAAGAAACATTATTAATGTTTTTAGGAATCCAGTGTTTTGAAGCATACTGTGACATCCTCTCAAAGTAAAAGACAATTTTTTGTACCTTGTACTATCTACCACTAAGGAAAAATCACAGCACTTGATTCGTTTCTTTGGGTTTTAACGGCAGCATAGTCCAATCTTGTGAATATTACTCTGACATTTTATTGGATGATGTGCCTCAAGAAAGGTCTCTGCAGCAGATTCAGGCTTTAATACAAACAGGCTTGATGATTTGGCCATATGATCAGTAAATTCCCTGACACAAAAAGTATCTTGGTAGATAAAGAGGTCATAAAGAGTCTCCAGCAAGGCCCAATAGAAAAAACTACAGCACAAATTGCCAAGTTCTGGAGAAAGGTTGTGCAGCAGAGCACTCTACACCACTCAGAAGTAGTTCCTGGCACAATACTGGGCCCCAACAAAGACTGAGCTTTGGACCCTCAGATATCAAGTGACCATGTGGTCAAAATTACTTGTTATGAGCATGGTGCTGTCAAATCTACCAATTTATAAGGTCAAGGGGACCCAGGTACTATCCATCATTAAGATGGAAGTGGTACATTTAATACTGGACTAAAGCAAGTCCAGAGGGCAGAAGTAAACTGCAAAACAGGTATTCCAGCCATTGTGTCCCTGGTGCTTCCCCCTTAGCTCACACTTCTGGCCTCACGGAACTTCTCTATAAACCATCTAATACCAGAGATTAAAAAAAAAAAAACCCAAACTGGATTTATGAAGATCAGCTCAGTATATTGATGCAATAACAAATTTCTACTCCTGCACTACAGCCCCAATCAGGGATGACCCTGAAAGGCAATGGTGTGAGGTGAATTCATTTATTTTATCATTCATTTTGTGTATAGAGAGAAGTGGCCCCAAATTAGTATATACACCCACTCATGCACAGTAGCAAATGTCCTAGCTACGGGGTCAGGTGCCTGGAAACAGAAAGATTGTAAGGCTGGGGACAAGGAAGTCTACAGAATATTAGGATGTACCTATGGGTGTAGGCACAAACTGTGAGGGTCTTTGTATCACAACGTGTATCAGAGAACTTCCACCATTAAAGAGGCTCTAACAAACAAGTGGACAGAATGACTCAGCTAGTAGATGTCAGCCAGCCTCTGTCCTCAGACACTGCAGAGATAGGCACATGTTAAGAGTAATCTTAGTGGCAGAGATGAAGGCTATGCAAGGGTTCAACAGCATAGGTTGAACAAATGTTCATAGGATTCTCACAAAGGCTGATCTAGCTATTACCATGCTGAATGTCCAAGTTGCCAGCAAAAGAGTATAGAAGGACAGGTCGCTGATGGCATGGCCAGTCAGCTCTCCCCTCTCCCACCTGTAATTCTCAAGATAATCTGCAGAATGTACTGTGAATGCAATGTCCTGGAATATGGAGGAACTGCCTGGAACAGCCAAGGCTATATCCTCATTCTTCTTGAATAGGATGTTCTGCAGCACTTGTGCTCAGTGGTCCCAGGGGCAACCAGGGTATAAAACCCATAGCAGAATGCTTTCAGGATCTCTCAGTTGTGATACAAAATGGGGTATATGCAGCTCAGACTCCACCTTCCCTGGGAAGCTCTTCTGTTCCTTGCTGGACCAGCTCATGGTGGCTCCTAGGCTTCTGTTTATCCTTGCTGCCTATCTTGGAGTCATAAAACTGCTTTCGCCCAACTTTTGTGTGTGTTCTGTCTCATCATACTCATGCACATGGTAGAGAACCATTGCACAGAGATCAACACTAAGACTTAGACATATCACCATCCTTGGAGGAAATCAACCAGCTACTTAGTGGTAAGATAATTACATCATAATTCATCTACCAAAAGGGCAACCATTCATCCTGACTGGGATTGACACATATTCTAGGTATGGGTTTGCCTTGCCTGCCAGCAAAGCCAGCTAAAAAAACAAACAACAGTGATGTTAGACAACATTACTATGCAAGGACTTAAAGATTATCTAATATAACTGACATGGGATCCCATTTTAACATTGCTTCAGACCAAAGGTCTTTTTCACAGTAAAAGAGGTGTGATAGTGGGCATATAGCCATGGATCCACTGATTCTACCACGTACCACACAGTGCAAAAATTGCTGGCCTTGTAAAGCCATGAAACAAACTCTTAAAGACAAAGTTGAAAATATGATGGCCAGGCACGGTGGCTCACGTCTGTAATCTCAGCACTTTGGGAGGCCGAGGCAGGCGGATCACCAGAGGTCAGGAGTTCGAGACCAGCCTGACCAACGTGGAGAAACACTGTCTCTATTAAAAATACAAAATTAGTCAGGCACAGTGGTGCATGCCTGTAGTCCCAGCTACTTGGGAGGCTGAGGCAGGAGAATCGCTTGAACCCTGGAGGCGGAGGTTGCGGTGAGCCGCGATAGCACCATTGCACTCCAGCCTGGGCAACAAGAGCGAAACTCTGTCTCAAAAGAAAAAAAGAAAATATGAAGCTCTACCCTTCAGCTGGTATGCAATTTAGACCAACAGCCATTATATTGTACAGTGTCCTTGGTAGTTAAATACGTAGGTCCTAGAAATATGAGGCAGAATAAGAGTGGCTCCCTTTACAATCACTTGTAGTAACCAACCTGGGAATTTGTGCTTCCCATTCCTTCTACTCTAGGCTCTACAGACCTAGAGGTTCTAGCTCCCCTGGGGGACACAGTAAAACTTTCATTAAACTTAAATCTATGGCTACCACCTGGGAACTTCAGGCTCCTCATGTCAGTAGACCAGCAGGCCTAGAAAGTAGTTACCATACTAGCAGAAGTAAGTGATTCTGATCATAATGAGAAGACAGGGTTGCTGCCACAGAATGGAAGTAGGGAGGAATATGTTTTGTGCTCAGATAATCCACTGGGCGAGTCCTTTGCTACTCCCATGTTCAGTTTTAGCTGTTAATAGTAAAGAAATCTTGCCCTGATAAAAGCAAGTTAATCATACACTGAGATGGCTCAGAGATGAGGAGCTTGGTCATTCCAATAAGCAACCCATCTAAACTAACAAAGTGACAATGGAAGAGGAGGGAAGTTTATATTGGGTGGTAGAGGAAGCAGTTTATGAGTATTAATTATCACTTTCTTTTCCCTCTATTATCCCTCTTGTGAATATTCCCAAAATTGTGACCAAACAGAATACTGGAGAAGCTGTGCTTGGATAAAGCCATGTGGAAATCATGAAGATTTGAACAGTGCAGGGATGTATTATGGTATACACCATCAGTACCCTGCCCAGACCCCTTTTATCAGGCTAGCACACCCATCTTCCAGCTGCAGTAAGTGTTGGCTACTAAGAACTCACATCTGTGTCCTTCTCCAGAGAATTTTACATAAATAAAAGAAGCCACCTCACCTCTCACCCTCTGAGAGGTGGCTTAAAGCCAAAAACTGATCAGCGTGGGCATGTGGAAGCCCAAATCCCTTGCCTCAAGAAAGGACAACATTGTGATGCCATGGTACTCCAGCTCTCCATGGGACTAGGCTGAGGCTAGATTTCAGGTGAAACCACATATTTGCTTTTATCTTTTATCTTGTCCTATCGTTTTCCCCTTTCTCCTTTACAGGTTTCTCTCTTGTGAGCTGTCCCTCAATAAGACACCTGATCAGGAATCCCTATTTTAGTCCCTGCTTCTAGGAAATCTGACCTAAAGCTATTGGAAACAAAGTTCTGTTCCCAACTATGTATTCCCTCCAGTAAGAGTATTAAACCTTCTTACTCATATTCATGTGACTCGGCCATGCATCATTTGGGAGGAGTATTTATCCTCACCTCGTTAACTCTGGGCTTGGCCAGGTGACATGCTTTGGCCAATGGATCTGAACAAATGTGTTATTTGCAACATCTGAGCAAAAGCTTTAAATGGGAGTGTGAGGTTTAGCTCAAGCTCTCTCATATTCCTAGCATTTGACATGAGCACAGCATATTCCAGTTACGGACTTTTCCTTCAGCCTGGACTCAGAATGAGTAGACCCCCCAGAACACAGCAGACTACAGCTGAGCCAAGGAGAACCTTGCACAATCCACCCCTGACAAACAGACCTATGAATAAGAAAAAATATATATATTTAGTGTTCTAAACTAAGATTTTGGAGGGTTATTTGTTACTGTAGCAAAAATCTGACTAATACACATGGTCAAAGTTTGGGGAAAGCTTTAAAGAAATATAAAAGTATTTCCTTGTGAGATTACTCAAATCCTACAAAGGCTCAGGTGTGTTGTGACCCTCTAAGACAGGTGTCCCAAACTCATTTGGAAAATCCTCATGGGAATGGTATTTGATAGCATAGCAATGCTACATAGTTTGTTGTCCAAAAGATTTCTGGAGTGAATGCACATATGTATGTATGAATGATTCCTTAGTACAACTTCATATAATCATTGGACATATCCAGTGGTCCAAAGACTAATTCTGATGCCTACAACCTGGGGAGAAAATGAGGAAAATATTGATCTAGTAATGAAAGAACAAATTTGCTAATGGACCAGCCAAACCACAAACTCAAACAGCCCAGGAGCAGTCAGCACTTAATATGTCAGCAGCTCATTCACCCTTCCTCCACTCCAACACAGCTTACAAAGGCAGGACATCAAGAAAAATGACTTTGGGGAAACTAATGGAACAATGTATAAAGAAGGGAAGAAAGTCAATAATGAAATTGGTCCAATTTAAACAGCCTGGGCCAAGACCATGAGGTAAAAAACTTATTTCAAGTCACATTCAACCCTGCAAATAAGTCCCTATGATTTGTTTAGCATTCCAGAAGATAAAGAGCAATAAACAAATGCTTCAAGTGCATTACATTATTGTCAGAGTTATGTGCTTCGGTGAGTCAAAGCTGGGCACAATACAATTCAACAGCACACAATAAGCTTTGTTCCTTCCATCCAACTACCTACATGCTTCTACCGTTGCATCAACAGAAAGGCTCCAGCCATCGTAGTAGGTAATTTCTCTTCAGTCAATAGGCAAATTATAAGGGAAATAAATCCAACATTAGCATTAGTTCCAAGAGAAAGACATCTATTTTTCAATAGCATATGTTTGCTGCCTTGGGCTTGTGTCGTCCAAACTCTTCAGAAACAATCTCTACCGTGTTTCCTTGAAGACATCTCTTTCAATACACTTCCAAACCTTGATTGTAGAACACCGTGACTCACACTTGGCAATGCCAGTTGCTCACTCTCCAGTCCCACTGTTACCCAAATGCAGACTTTTCATCTCATGCTCAGACTTCTGCAATAGACTCTTAAGTAGGCGCCCAACCTAACTCACTTGTCACTTGACACTCCTCTTTATACCTTTCCTGGCATTTTGGTTGTTACTGAAGACACATGAGAAAGGACAGGACCCATGATGTGTGAGAATACTATCAACTTTGGAGTCAGACAGACCTCAGTTCTAATCTCAGGATGCCATTTTCTGCTGAGTCTTCTTGGGAAAGTGACTTGACCTCCATGGGCCTTTGCTATCTCATCTTAAAATGAGACTAAGCCACGATCCTCTAGGACTTTGTGTGCATCCTATGAGAATGTATGTAGGGTGCCTGGAACCATGTAATGTGTAGACACTCTATAACTGGCAGCTGTTTAATATATACTATTCCTCCCTCTTACCTTTTCCTATCTTGTCTACTACCAACCCCCTACATGAACCCAACTTTCTAGCCAGATTGGGGTACCTAGAGAACATAGAATATTTGGAGCTGAAAATAACTTTATCTAGTCCAAAGATAGGTTTATTTCTCCAAGTCAGCTTCACTAATTGGTAGTGGCCACTTAGAACTCTGAATTCAGAATCATCCCAATGTACTTTTGTAAATGCTGTAATTGACTGGCCCATGTCATGGGAGAAGGGAGTGGTAGTAAATAAGGCAAATATATCTCACATCTGATCAAGACATTCATTCACACACACCCAGATATATCACCACTATCATCATCTAATTAGAATAGGAGTTTGGGAAACTTGTTTTGAAGCCACGTTTGCATAAATATTACCTTGATTTTGCTTAGATTACAGGGATTTTTTCACATAATTTAGAGGAATGATGCTGATGTTGAAGATTTAATTCTCCCACCACTACCTACCCTTCGGAGTTGAAATGTTATGCAGCAGTAAGAAGCAATGGACTCAGTATACATACAGCAATGTAATTTATCCTAAAACACAGTGTCTAATGAGGAAAAGAAACAAAGTGAGACATACAACACGTCTTTTACAAAAATAAAAAATGTGTGCACAAAAGAACAATGAGATACCACTACACACCCATTAGAATGACTTAAATCCAAAAAACAAAAAAATGTCAATACTAACTGCTGGTGACAATAGAGAGCAACAGGAATTCACGTTGTGTTGGTGGGAATTCAAAATAGTACTTTGAAAGATGATTTGGAAGGTTTTTTTAAATTGAAAAATAAATTTTTTTATTTTAGATTGAATTTTTTTAATTGAAAAATAAAATTGCATATATTCATAGTGTACAGCATAATGTTTCCATATATGTATATACTGTGGAATGACTAAATCAAGCTAACTAACATATCCATTATCTCACATACTTATTATTTTTGTGGTGAGAATATTTTAAACCTACTCTTCATGTTTTCAAATATACAATACATTGTCATTAACTATAATCACTGTGTTGTAGAATAGGTCTCCTGAATTTATTCCTCCTGTCTAACTGAAACTTTGTTTCCTTTGACTAACATCTCCCTAATCCCCTCACCTTCAAGACCTTGGTAACCACCATTCTACTCTCTGGGTTTGACTTTTTTTGATTCCACACATAAGTAAGACAATGTAGTATTTCTATTTCTGTGCCTGGCTTATTTTATTTAACATGCTCTAGGTTCATCCATGAGACAATTTCCTTGTTTTTTAGGCTCAATAATATTCCATTGTGCATAGATACCACATTTGCTTTATCCATTCATCTGTTGATAGACACTTAGGTTGACTCAATACCTTCGCTATTATAAGGAATGCTGCAATGGACATGGGAGCGCAGATATCTCTTCAACATATTGATTTCATTTCTTTGAATATATACCCAGAAGTGGAATTGATGGATTAAATGGTGGTTCTATTTTTAATTTTTTGAGGAACTTCCACAGTGTTTTTGAGGAACTTCCATAGTGTTTGCCATAAGGGCTACACTAATTTACATTCCCACCAAGAGCATACAAGAGTTCCCTTTTCTCCATATTCCTCATCAATGCTTGTTGATTCTTGTCTTTTTGATAATAGTCATCCTAACAAGTGTGAGTTCTAATTTATATTTCCGTGATGATTAATGATAATGAGCATTTTTATATACCTGTTATCCATTTGTATGTCCTCTTTCGAGAAGTGTCTTTTCAGATCCTTTGCCCATTTTTTAATCAGGTTATTTGTTTTCTTGCTAAGTTGTTTGAGTTCTTAGATATTTTGGATGTGAACCTCTTATCACATGTATGATTTGCAAATGTTTTCTCCCACTCTGTAGGTTGTCTCTTCACTCTGTTGATTGTTTGTTGTGCATAAGCTTTTTAGTTAGGTATCATCCTTTTTGTCTATTTTTGCTTTTGTTGTCTATGCTTTTGGA
Organism: Hylobates moloch; assembly: GCF_009828535.3. Classification (NCBI taxonomy): domain Eukaryota; kingdom Metazoa; phylum Chordata; class Mammalia; order Primates; family Hylobatidae; genus Hylobates; species Hylobates moloch. Next base: position 27,052,030 of record NW_026652287.1, on the reverse strand, counting down.
GTCATAGCTAAAATATCTTTGCCAAAACCAATATCAAGAAGCTTTTAACCTGTGTTTGATTATAGTAGTTTTACAGTTTCAGGTCGTGCATTTAAGTATTTAATCTTATTTTGAGTAGATTTTATATATGGTATGAGATAAGGGTCTAAGTTCATTCTTCTGCATTAGATACCCAGTTTTCCCAACACCATTTATTGAAGTGACTGCACAAATGCTAAACACAATCTTACCATAAGATCCACCAGGCATACTTTTAGGTATTTACCCAACAGATATGAAAACTTACATCCACACAAAGATACGTATATGAATGTGTATAGGGACATTAATTATAATCACCAAAAACTGGAAGCAACTAAGATGTACTCCAATAGGTGAATGGATAAAAAAACTATGGTGCATCCATATAATGGAATAATGTTGAACAATAAAAAGGAATGAGTTATCAAGTCACACAAAGACATTAATAAATCTGAACCACATATTTCTACATGAAAGTAGTTAGTCTGAATGGCTACATACCATAAGATTCTCTTATCTGACATTCTGTAAAAGGCAAAACCATAGAAACAGTAAATCAGTAAGTGGTTGCCAGAGGCTCGGGAGTGGAGAAAGTTGACTAAGTGAAGCACAGAGTTCTTTAGGGTGGTGAATCTACCTTATATGACGCTCTAATGGTAGAAACATGGCACTATGCATTTGTCAAAATCCACAGAACTTTATAGCACACAGAATAAACCTTAACATATAATTTTGTTTTAATTATTTAGGAGGTTGGAATGGAATGCAAAATGTGACAAAGGAATCTAAATGTATTACAAATGTATGAAACAACCTCACTGAAGGGGAATGAAAAGAATTAGATCTGGCCAAAGTAAGTTTGAAAATGAGTGGAGTCCATGAGGCTAAAGGCAAAATGAACTCTACATGGACACTGTACTCTAGTTAATAAAGTAGTTTTCCATGGGGTTACAGGTAGTAATTTTGAAACCATTATCCATTACACTAGAACTTAATAGTTAGGCAAATGGATGGCAGATGGCGGGAGCCAGGTTTCTCACTACTGGAGTTGGAGAACACAGATAACCAGTGGGAGTAGCCTAGAATGTGGCAATGGATTACAGTTGAAGACATCAGTATTAACTCATGTTCAGCTTAATATAGACACAGATTGTGTTACATGTAGAAATATTTATAGGTTGTGTAAATACACAGGTTGGTACATGCACATATTTTTTCTTACTCTGTCAGCTAAAGAGGCACAGAAGCAATAACATCCATATAGCAATGAGCATATCTAGTGCCCAGATCTTGAGTTCTAATACTATTCCCCCCAGAAAAGCAACTAGTAACTTTTGGAGAAAAGGCTTATTCTAGGACTGAAGGATGAAGTATACAAGATGAGCCTGGAGTATATTTTAGTGCCAGAAGGTAAGGAGGTGCTCAAAACAACAAAATCCACAATGATGAGGATTTGTCAAAAGGACACAGAAGCCAAATAAAATAGTTCAAAAATAAATGTTTGTGAGTTCATATGCTATTGAATAAATCAATGAAGAGTAGAATTTCATTTAGAATTACAAATAATTTATATAGAGGCTCTGCCCTCAGAGCCTCACCACTTCAAAAGTGGAGGCTATGCATAGTGACTTCCTTCCAAAGAATACAGCATGGAAAGGGGGGAAGGTGTAGAAGGCTGAGAAACACTATCTCAGCAAGGTGGTTAAAATTGACATCAATAGCAATCAGTCATGTCAACAGTAGGTATCCTTAATATGATGTGATGAGAGGGGTACTTTACCTCCCCAAAACACATTACTTTAGACTAATCATGACAAAAACATCAGACAAGTTACAATTGAGGCACATTCTATAAAATATCTGACCAATACTCTTCAAAGCTGTCAAGGTCATCAAAAGCAAAGAAAGTCTGAGAAACTTGTCACAGACAAGTGGAGCCTGAGGAAAGTAAGTTTCTACTTAGTTATGGTATCCTGAATGGGATCTTGGAACAGAAAAAGAATATTAGGTAAAAATAAAGGAAATCCTAATAATGGGTTTTAGTTAATAATACCATATCAATATTGGCTCATTAATTGTAACAAATGTTCTAAGATAATGTAAAAGATTAATAATAGAGAAACAAGGATTAGTGTGAAGTATATGGGAAGTCTCTATACCACCTTTGCAATTATTCTGTAAATCTAAAACTATCATAAAATTGTGTAAACCTACAACTAGTCTAAAATAAAATCAAATTTAAAAACAAAGCCAAAAAAATGCATGCAGACAAATAAAAAATTATATAATAATACATACAAAAAAAGATACACAATAGATGAGAGCAAAGAATGTAGACAAAAATGAACGAATCAGTAATGGAATGACAAGACTTACATGAGCCAATGAAGATAACATTTCTGATCTGAGGTCCAGAAAGGAGAGAAAGTAATACACTCCTCCACAAATCCCCGGCTATCAATGCTTCTTTCATGAATTGGGACCTACATTGTATTCTATCTACCTGTGCTTCCTTCTTTTGAAAGAATCACTTTTTGAGCTAAGGCTTACCGCACTCTCTTTCTGCACTGAAGCCAACAGTGTGATTTATATCAAGTAGAAAACTGGATAAATTATCTTTATCCCTGCATATCAAGAGCACTGTTAATGAGGTGCTTTAACAGAACAATTTGTAAGTATGTTGATGGATATTTAAGCACTGTCTTTATTGCTCTTAAATTCCTCTAATTTGTTATCGTTTTTGTGGTCTTTATGGTATTTGGAAAAAATATATTTATGAAAAGGAAAGAAGTTGCCACTTTTGAATCAATGAGATCTGGGTTCAAATCCAATGCGGACATTAGACCTAAGCAAGTGACTTAATTTTTTGGTGTTTCAGTCCGTTATCTGTAAAAATTTTGATAATAACACTTGAGATAATATATGTATTGTAACCCAAAATGGTGCTTCATCCATGCTAGTGCTTAATTTTCCTTGACTCTTACATTGTTACCTTTAGATACTGAGATAAGTGATGCTATCCTACAGGGAAATGGGAAAATTCTTGACTGAAAACACCTGCTTTGCTAGTTTCATGGATGTGGTCTGTGGTATTTGATTATCCTAGGTAAAGATTCTCTTCCACAGGGGCAATTTAGGAGACTGTGCTCACACTTTGTGAACCAGGAGATGAGGATACTAATCCTGGTTCTGCCACTCACTGTCTTTGTGACCTAAGAACACTCACTTCCTTTCTCTATGCCTCAGTTTCCCTATCTCTTAAATGTCATCCTGGTTGATCTCCAAGATGCCTTGTGAGGAAGCCATCTCAAGAACTTAAAATCAAAATTGTTCTTTACGTTTTCCTGAATGCTCATTTGTGGGTGGGGGACTGTGCCCTTTGTTGAGATTTGGCTTCATGTTGATAGAAGTTGGGGTAGACATTTATACCTCTTAAATCTGTGCCCTTCCATCAAATGATCAGAAACCCAAACACATTATTGAGCTTATTCAAGCTAAAAGCATAGCTTCAAAGTTCCTTTCCAGTTCTAACATTCCATTTCTTATTGGAGTATAAAATAATTTTTTTCAGAAGACCCCCAACATCACTGAACACAAAATTATAGGTAAAAGAGTCTTCTAACATAAGAAAAAGGACTTGAGATGAGTATGAAGGTGCAAACTAGAAGAGGAATGAAGTCCTCAGGACAAAGCCATTCTTAACGAGTTCTCAGAATGAATATTCCGTTGGCTTAAAATGAAGATTCAACTCTACTTAACTCCAGAAACTTCTATTGAACATCCACCATGAGCCAGAACTTATCCTCGGTCTTGGAGATACCAGGGAAGCATTTAAAGGGTTGAAGCAAGAGACTCACAAAATCAGATTTGCATTTTAGAAAGCTCACTTGGGGGAGTGAATTTCAGTGGGGAAAGAGGGAAGGCAGGGAGACCAGAGAGAAAGTTTAGGGGTTTTACTGAAGAAGTTCAAGCAAAATACTGTGGTGGTCTACATGCGGGCAGTGCTGATGGAAGTGAAATGGATAGTTTGAAGAGATTTCCAAGAGGACGACACACCCAAACTTCATGACTGGTTAGAAAAGATATGTGCAATGGGTTTACACTCATACATGTGTGTGTGAGCTCCCATGATTGAAAGGGTCAGGGGATGGACCGGAATGCAAACCATGAGATGCCTCCTAGAAGCTAGCCTTGTCCCTAGCTGAGGTTCAGGGGGTTTCCGTGAATCCTCCTCATAAATCTGTACAGGAGAAAAACAAGAGGCCAGACAAGAAGAAGCATGTCTGAGGTAAAAGGAAAAACATGTTTGGTCCTAATAGGATTGTGGTGGGGGAAGAAAGGGAGGGGAACCGCTCTGCAGCAATCTGCCCTGAGGTAGGGACTGATCTGTGAGGCTGCCAGCATTTGCAGCGAGATGTTAATGGGGGTTATCAGCTGTTGCTGGAGCCCAGGCAGGGAATATGTTGGCAGCTGAAAGCTCTAGCACAGCCAAAATGTGTGTGTGTATGTGTGTGTGTGTGTGTGTGTGTGTACATGTCCCAGAAGAAACACCAGCCTTATTGTCTCTAGACATCCTCAGAGAACAAATGGTCTTGGCAAGGCAAGCTCTGAATACCAGTTACACAAGACAGACACCTTTAATAGAGATCTGGCACTTCTCAGTGGGGACCATTTACATAAAACCATTTCATTCTGTCATCTCTGGCAGGAAGAGGTCTCTTTTATCTCAAAGAGAAGCTCTCTCCACAAATGAGATGACCCCACCCCAACCAGACACACACAGTCATGCACGCAGTCAGTCTCAGAGGTCTTCTCTGTCTTGAAGGCCTGTCCAGCTTCATTTTTTTCCTTCCCCATCCACTTGCCAATTCATATTTACACACCAGCACTTATATTTAAGCACATTTCTCTTAAGTGAAGATTCCCATAAATGTTACTTTGTAAATGTGTCCAGGGCCAGATATCAAATGGTGGAGGCCCAGTGACATCTTTCAAAATGTACTTTGGCATTTTACTCTGTTTGACACCATTGTAAGGGGGTCCAGGAATCAACTTGGTGTTCTGATGGCCTGGAAAATAATCCAACTTCTTCTAGAGGAAGATAGTAAGAGTATTCACTTTGCAGGTAGGTAGACTTGGGCTGAGCCTCAGGTTGGCCACTGACCATAAACCTGTGACTTAATATTTCTGCTTCAGTTTTCTCACCTGTAACATGGGAATAATAACTATGAGCAGGCACTACTATTATTCCCATTTCACAGATTGGGACCACTGAGACACAAAGAGTTAAACAATTGTTCCTAGATGAAGCAGCTAGCAACTAGCACAGCTTACATTTGAACCCATGCAGTCTGGGTCTTCCTGTTCATAACCATTATGCTACATTGCCTGCCATATTACACATAATTTCTTCTTTAATCCTCAAACAATTTCTGTTAATGGGATCTTGGACAAGTTACTTAACTCTCTAAGCCTCAGTTGCCTCAACAGAAAATAGGATTTCGATACTGTAGACCTGAAAAGGATGTCATGGGGAATAACTGGGACACCACGCCTGAGCAGTTGTGGGCATCGTAATAGAGCCTGTAGTCACTGCAGTGATAACACTGATCATGTTGTTAGCATCAAAACATCCATGGTACTTACAGTTATTTAATATTTGTAATTTCCTTTAACTACATGTTCCCTGAGGACAGAAACTGTCCCTTATTTACCCTGTACCCACAGCACTTGACAACCTAACACAAATGGAACATACTCCAAGACATACTCTATTTTCAATGCTGTTTATTGATGAATCAGTAAATGACTTTAATACGTCTCTCTCTTGGATTGCTATAAGGATTAAATGAGATAATGCATGTAAAAGAGCTAGTACAATGTTAGGCTTGAGAATTCCATCCAATTAATGTTAGCTCTTTCCCTTTTGCAACAGAACACATTATTTGAGATAAACACACTGGAATCACATGGCCCAGAGAGTAAAAAACAGGACACCTGGACTCCTCGAGGAACAAAAACATCCCAGCTAGAACCAAGTGCCATGAGACACAGGCACGTGAGCTGATGAGGAGCATAAGCTGGAACCCACCTTGGTGGGAGCACCACCAGGCATCACAGGCAACCATGCTGCAGGCACATTTGGAAATCTTGAGAGCAGGAAAGGGAAGGCACTCTTTGTACTGGTTGATTAAAGCTACTAATTAGGTCCATGCATGGTACAAACACTGGCAGTCCTTTCTTACTGAGACAACAGGGAAGAGGTTGGCAGAGGTGAGCAAAACTACAGCCAATTCCTCTGTGAGCCAATGAGCATCTATAAAGAGAGGATTCGACTGAGTACATTTGGAAATAGAAATTGCCAACAATGTTCAGAAACTCTAAGTAAAAATACAATGGTCAGGTGGGCAAAAAAATTTCCTTCTTCCTGCTTGAAGCTGCTCAGAAAATAGTCAAAGTTGGGGAAACAGACAGTTGGAAAACATGGGCTTGGGCATCAGAGAGACTTCCCTTCCAGCCTTGGCTGATGCAAGTCAGCTATGACCTGATGCAAGTCGGCTAACACTTTGGAGATCTTTTTTCTGATATGCAAAATAGAAAATACCCACTTCGTAGAGGCATGAGAAGCTCAAATAAACAGACTCTACAAAGGGACCAGAAAATAATAGACTAGATCCCCTATCATCATCACCACCACCTAAAGGTAGATGTCTTGATTATACCACCCAGACCACCTGGAATCAGTGCATTCATATCATCCCTCTTAAGCGGCTCTGGTGGTTATATTATTGTGCTATGCTGTGAGTCACTGTCTACTAATATAACTTACCCAGAGCTTGTAACAGGACAACTGGCAAATAAGGATTCATAGATGGAAGGAACCTGGGTCATCCTCAAATAAGATGAGCCACTCCATAAATAAACAACAGGGCACTGGCTGGGTTGGCTGGGGACTAGGGGAGACGAGGGGATGGTATGGACTCAGGAAGCTGGGAAAGCACAAAGTCTGAGAAGAGGGAATGGGAAGAGTGGGGCGAGCTGAAGACCAGCACTATCTGAGAATGCGTGAGAAATAACTGAATCATAGTGCATCACCCAACTTAGTGGTTCTCTCCCAGGGCTGCCCACCCAGACTGAATTATGGAAGGCCAAGCCATGGCAGAGGCAGCAGCCAATGGGAGGTAAGCTAATTCATAACTGACAGCCTTGGAATATCTCAGGAAGTGGAGCAGCAGATACCACAGGAGGTGGGAGGTGAGCCTAGGCTGAAAACAGGGGGCTGGCGGAGCACCTGTATCATGGGAGCCTCAATGCCATAGTCCCCCACATCACTTGGATTCCCTGGATCCAGGAGAAGATAAGTGGGTCTCCTGTGAAACTGAACCCGGAGAATCTCTAGACTAGCCTTTCCAACCCTTGAAATAATCTTAAGGTCTCGAGGAACCTAAATATTATATCTACAGCTCCTGGTATATTAGCATAACCAGTAACTTGTAGATATCATAGTCCAGTAATAATTTGTCAGTGCTCTTTTGAGCAGAGAATATCATCTGTCACTCTATTTTGCTTACCAATTAGCCTAATCTTTTTCTGTGGTTTCCCGCTCCCTATAAAGAATATCAACCCTAATGCAGGCCAAGTATGCAGGTAGAATAAACTTTCACCCCCCACATTCCTTTTTTTTTAACCTTCCTATTTAATTTTTTTAAAAAAAACTTCTTTAACTAGGATTAAAGTCTTAAATATCTGCTATACAAGAGGTGAATGTTATATAATACATAGCCTGTGCAAGAGTAGGTTTTTACCCCTTATTTAAAACCTTTTTTAAGCCAAGCTTTACAGAGCAAAAGAAGCAACTGTACTTAACTTACATGTTTTGAAATTCCTCATTCTTTCCTTTCTATACATCTTTAAAATTCGTAAAGATAATGCAATACATTTCTGTTAAATAATTGGCTTAAGACAAAATGGAACTTAATTTCTCTAAAGGTAGCTTGATATATTTTAAATAAAGGTTGTGCATTATATTGTGACATGTGTATTTACAACCTGAAAATGTATTGACACTTTGTTGAATAGTAAAGCTATTGAAATCACAAACTAAAGCAACGTGAATAAAAATATGGCCTAGGACAATTTATGTAATTCTCAAAAAAAAAAAAAAATTTTCTTATTAACAAAATTAGGCTTAACTTTAGGCCTGGCTGTCTCAAAGTAATTACAGACATGTGTTAGTTTCCTGATTTCATATAGGCTTGTGTGTGTATTAACAATGTTATTCTGACATAAAAACTAACATTTACTTTTTTAATGTGAGATCTGTGCTTTTTTTTTTTTTCAGCACAATTACTCAATTCTTGGTCAAACTTGAAATAAGCGCATACAGATTTTATTTCCATCTTAAGTGAGAGAAGTTCTGTTCCTTGCTCTTGGTGCATGTTAAACAAGGAAAGGCTTAATCACACATGTAGGAAACTGAAAACTGCAGCAAAAATGCCCTTGCTTTTCTTGCAAGAGTATCTTTGGAAGGCAAGATACTCTTCTTCACAGAACCCAGAACTTGAGGAGGGGCAGATCAGTAAACCTCATCTCCAGCGTACAATCTGACTGTGCCTCACCAAACTCTTCCTCTTCTCTCACCTTTGAGTTCTCACGCTGAGCAGAAGATGGAGAAAGAGGATCCCTCACTCCATCATCCACGTGTGTCAAAAGGGAGGGAAAATACTCTTCACTTTGGTACTGCAGATCTTCTAGGTGGTTTATAATAAGACTTGAGGCTTGTAGATATCCTTCCTCTCTCCCAAGCCCAAGCAGTAATAAAAATATGTCAAGATTTCCTTTTGCAACATCATTTTTTCCAAGAATCTTGTCACTTGAAGTCAAAACATTCTTTCTAATCCTTTGCACGGACTTGTCTCCCTGGTGCACATGATGAAAAATGTCTTCTAGGTAGGCTAATCTCTGCGGTCATTCTTCACCTTCAAAAGTCTCAGCAATTCTTGCTATTTTCTTGAAAGTACCCCTTCAGTTCACCTGTCAGCTTTACTACCTGTTAATAACCCTCCCTCTTCTAAGCCACTAAATTTCTTTATGTAGCAGGAGACTGTACGTGATCTTTGTTCAGGTTTCCATAATGTTTTAAACATTCTTGAGTAAATTGGTCTTTGCTTTTTAAGCTAACCATTTTTGTACCATTATCTGGATTCATATCATCTCCAGGAGTTTTTGCCATTAGCATCTCTCTGAAAAAAGGAGTGTGTTGTGATAGTGGCAGGGTTTGTTTTTGTTTTTTTTTTTTTCCTTACAAGAGAGGTTAAACTTTTCATGGAGCCAACCACCAAAGAGCCACCAGCAATACACAGTTCCTCAGAGACAGACTTTGTGTCTCTAGATATAAAGATAAGGACTCGCTATAGATGGCTTTTACTTGTTTGGGGCAAATTTTTTTGGTAACAGAAAAGGTTTCTTTAATAACACCATCATTTACAAATCGTACAAATACCAAATGCCACATCACGGCATTTATTGATGAAATCCGTTGATTCATCAGACAAAATAGAGAAGCGATTGTCTTTCAGCTGATTACACAAACCTCGTCATCATCACCTGCCACATCATCAATATGTTGATATAATCAAACGGCTTCAAAGTGGAAACTTTTCAATTTCTCCTCCTACATTTTGTTCTATCATTTTATTCATTTTAATTTTACTAGCATTATTAGGTTTTCACTCATTGTGTGACTTATTTTGGGGGGGAGCAATAAGTTACCCTGCTAAGTAACTTGCTTCCTGATCCTGAATGTTATGTTTTAGCTAAGTGTTTACCCTGTTTGCTTTCATATTCCAGTAGCCATTTAAAATCCTCAGCCCTGTCCTTGTCTGATGGCTGTCATTTGTAGTTCAAAGTCACATTTTGCTGAAGCTATTGCTGCAGTTGTGAGTTGTTTACCACAGACACTGCAGAGTGGGATAGGCCAGCCTGGATTCCCCAGCCATGTAAACCCATTGATGAGTAGCTTTCATCAAAAAGAAGAGCTTTTATTGTATGCCACTTGCAGCAGTGATACAGAGAAATGACTCCAAAGATTGTAATTCTTTGCTACCAACCTTAACAGAATTGTCCATACACATAGGACTAGAAAAGTTCACATGGAAAAACAGTCAGGGAAATAGTAAAGAAGGAACACTTCAAGGGAAACTAATCCTATCAGACATTGAAATATAAGTAAAACAATGTACTACTAACACGTGAATTGCCAAATAGACCAACAGATGAGAAGTGAAAATCAAAAATTAGACTCAAGTACCGATGGAAAATGAGTACATGATAAATGTAGCCTCTCAAATTGCTGGTGCAAAAATAGGCTTTTTAGTAAATAGTGCTGGACAACTAAGTCAACAAGAAGTTGGACTTACAGAAGCAAGAGACCTTCGGAAGAAGACCTCCACGGAGCTAGCAAAAGAGATTGCCACTTGGCTGGTGCTGATACCTCTGAAACACTGGTGCCAAAGGAAGTTGGAGGCTTAAACCAACTGCTGGTGTGATTCTGGTAGGAACAGCAAGAAAGAGAAAGAAGTCCTTTTCCCCTTCCTTCTACTTTCCATCTCCTTCCACGAAGCCAGCTGATAAGAAAGAAAACGTAGTTTGCAGAGTCCCAGCACAACATCACAGAGCAGAGTATAAAAAGGTGGGTTTGGAGCTGAGCTTAATGGCTGGCATAAGTGTAAAACATTGAGTATTTCCTTAGTTAGCATGCATTCTCCCATAACTATGCTGAGAGAAAGGAGTCAGAGCAAATGAAGACATAGGCTTAAGACAAGAGCACTAAATCTTCATCTTCCTTAATAGAAAGTCCAGATAATACCCAAAAGAGATCAGTCAAGAACAGCAGTGTAAACATAATACTTAGAAAAACAAGGTGAAACAGCTAAAAATTTTAAAAAGTTTAGGGAAAGAGGCTCGAGCAGAGAAGAGTGGAGAAAAGATTTGCTTTGATTCATTAAGAGACTTGTAACGTTACTTAGCTTTTTAAATTACGAATGTATGTTTGACTTACATTTCTGAAAGTTAAAATTTAAATAAGAACATTTTGGTGAAGAGAAAAAGACTATAGCTCTAGGGTGGCATTTGTCGCTTGGAAAAATAAATTCAATATTATAAGGTAACTTTACCATTGGAAAATGAAAGAAGAAACTATCATTTTGATAATATAAACTCCCAAAAGTAAAAATGGAAAATTATTTTAGTTATTGAATTATATGAGAGATGGAAAAGTAATTAGAATTTAAATTGTGGGCTCCATGAGGGCAGGCTGAGTGTTCGAGCCATCCATTATACCCATATTTTATGAACTACTCAATGAAAAAAGATTGAACAGAAGAGTTCACAACAGACATAGCAGCCTGTATTAGTTCCTTCTCACGCTGCTAATAAAGAAATACCTAAGACCAGGTAATTTATAAAGAAAAAGAGGTTTAATGGACTCACAGTTCCACATAGCTGGGGAGGACTCAAAATCATGCTGAAAGGCAAAGGAGGAGCAAAAGCACATCTTACATGGTGGCAGGCAAGAGAGCATGTGCAGGGCAACTGCCCTTTATAAAACCATCAGATCTCCTCAGGTTTATTCACTGTCATGAGAACAGCATGGGAAAACCCACCCCCACGATTCAGCTACTTCCCACTGGGTCCATCCCACGACATGTGGGGATTATGGGAGCTACAATTCCAGATGAGATTTGAATGGGGACACAGCCAAACCATATCACAGATGGCACAGCTGCACAAATCTCAAAGAATCCTGAGGGCTTACTACATATGAATAACATCCATCCTGTGCTCAAGTTGCTAGTTTCAGACAGGTGACCAGATAATTATAGTGTCATGTGGTTAGGACTATTTCAATAATGAGAAGTAAAAAATATATGGATATTAGAAGGTGGATACTATCACTCTGCCTGACAGTAGCTGAAGTTGACCTTGAGGGTTGAGGCACCATGGTTGTTCTGAGTCTTGAAGGGTAAGTAAGAGTTTACCAGGTAAAGAACACAGTGGGAAGAGAGTGGAAAAGGACACAGAGAGGTGACAGGCCTTGATGTGTCCACAGGAGAGCCAAACATCCCGTGGGGATGGAACAGAAGGTGTTGGGAGGTATGTGGTGGGTGGTGAGACTAGGGAGAGAGGAGGACTTCCAGGCTGTGCTCACTGGAGCTTAACCTTTAGACACTGGGGAGCAATCAGAAAGAAAGAGTCTCTTAGACTTGATATTTTTTTTTTTTTTTTTTTTGAGACGGAGTCTCGCTCTGTCGCCAATCTCGGCTCACTGCAAGCTCCGCCTCCTGGGTTCACGCCATTCTCCTGCCTCAGCTTCTCCGAGTAGCTGGGACTACAGGCGCCCGCCACCACGCCCAGCTAATTTTTTTTGTATTTTTAGTAGAGACGGGGTTTCACTGTGGTCTCGATCTCCCGACCTCATGATCCGCCCACCTTGGCCTCCCAAAGTGCTGGGATTACAAGCATGAGCCACCGCGCCCGGCCAGACTTGATTTTTAAGCAAGGTCATTCTGGTGGCACTGTGGAGGAGGAATCCAAATAGCAAAAGAGAATAAACACAAGGCTCCAGGTAAAAACAACAGGAATACCAACAACAGTAAGAGAAGCTAATGTGTGTTCAATAACTTACGAAGTGCTCTGCTCTATGCTAAGGCTTGGCCTACATTGTCTCATTTCATCCTGAATATTACTCTGTGAAGTGGGAATTTTTTATCCCAGTGGCACAGACAGGGATGCTGAGAAATGAGAGACTGGGCTTTTATGTAAGAAGAAAAGTATTCCTTAACCAGGAAGCTTCCGATATGTTTTCTGCCTGGGCAGGAACCATCAGCATGTGGAGCTGGCCTGACGCCAGCAGGTGTGATCACCTGGCAGAACAGGAAGTGTTTGGTCAGGAACGAGGGCAGTTCCTGACAAGTGCAGAATGACATATCTTGAGAAAAAAGTAGGGTTAATGCCTAAATATGGTTATTAAAGACAAGTTCAGGAACATGATGTCAAAAGACATCCTACCAGTCTCCTGACATCCAGGCCTCCCAAAGTCCAGTCCACTCTAACTCTGGGTGACTTCCTGTCTCCACGAAGAGTTCCTAATCATGCCTCACTGACAGTAAGTTACCATTACTCGAAGCTGATACATAGCATACGACATGTTCCGTAAATGTTATTTTCTTTTGCCTACTCTTCACTGGAATTTCCTCCACATAACCACACTCTTATTTAATAAACCCACCATTTCTTTCCAAACAGGTGCCTCCTTCCAATTTCAATAACGTCTTCGTCCATCCACACATTGGCTAAGTGAGAAGTCTCGGTGTCATTGTTAACTCTTCCTCTTCTCCTTCTCCACACATAGTCCCTAAGTTCTATCATGACTCTAATTCCCAAGGCTTTTCCTATCATTCTCTCCTCTCATCTAACCACCTCTCAATTATCCAAAAAGCCTCTTTATGGTCATCCAACCACTAGTTTTGTGCATGCTGAGATAGCCCCTCACAGCCTCTATTAGGGGTCGAATTGTGTCTCCCAAAATATGTTGAAGTCCTAACCCCTAGTACCTTTGAATGTGACCTTATTTGGAAATCAGATTTTTGCAGGTGATCAAGTTAAGATGAGGTCATTAGGGTGGATCCTAATCCAGTATGACCGAATCCTTATGCAAAGGGGCTGTTTGGACATAGATAGACATGCACAAAGGAAGAATCTGTGTGAACATGAAGGCTAAGATTGGGTGATTTGCCTACAAGCCAAAGATTACCATAAAAGTACCAAAAGTTCCAGGAGAGGCATGGAATAGATTCACAGCCCTCAGAAGAAACCAACTCTGACAACACCTCGATCTCAGACTTCTGGCCTCCGGGACTCTGAGGCCGGGACTCCGTTGTTTAAGCCACCAGTTCATGGTGCTGGGTTACAGTAGCCCTAGCACACAAACACAGCTTCCAAGGTTTTCTTTTTTTTTTTTTCCTAAAATGCACATCTGATCACTCCAAACTCTGCTTAAAAATACCTCCACAATAATGAAAAGAATAGGCTCTATTTATTGAGTACCTCCTGAGGAGCAGGTGATCCAACTCTATCATACTTAATCCCTATGACATCCCTTAAAAGAATACATTATTATTCCCGATTTTGCAGTTGAAGAATATGATCTTTGAAAAGGCTAAGTCACTGGCCCAAGCTCACATAAGTGGTAAGCAGAAAAGCTGAATTTTGACTCTCAGGCTCTTTGATTTTTAAAGTTAAACTAGCGTTGCGTGTTCCAGTATAACAGGATTCCAAAAACTTCTTTTGTAAATAAGAGAATAAATATTCAAGGTTTTGCAGGGCATACAGTCTCTGTCATGACCATTCAACTCTGCCATTATAGTACAAAAGCAGCCACAGACAATATGTAAAAGAATAGGCATGAATGTGTTCAAATAAATATTTATTTACAAATACAGATTGCAAGTCAGATCTGGCCCTTTGATTGTAGTTTACCAACCCCACTTTATAACATTATATTTAGCATATAATCTATGTTCCCTGATATAATAATCGCTCATATGCTCACTTCATGCTAGGATCTTTTCATATGTTAATTTATTTAAATTGTCACTCCCATTATCTGTATTTTTGAGGTCACCAACTTGCCAGTATCACAGGAATCATGACAGAGCCAGGATTCAAGCCCCAAAGCCTATGATCTCAGCCATTGTCTGCAAGGACCTTCACGCCTTTGCCAACCATATACTCCACTGTGTTCCTTCATGCCCTACTTCATCTCCTCCCCCAGCACCCTGCACTTGCACAGCTGAGAGGGGAAATGAAGGAAGGAGACTGGGCTAGCCCCACCTGCCTGCCCTGTAACATGCACAAGGCCAAGGCCAAAGCCCTGGGTTTCCCAGAGAACCTGCCGCCAGTGGGAATGAGAAGCGTGAGAAATGGAGCGTGGGGAGGGGAGTACCTACCTCCCTCATGTGGTTGTTGTGAGAATCTAGGGAGCTTAAACCCAGTAACTGAAGTGAAAGTACAAACAATGCTTGGCAAATTGCCAAGGCTTGCTTTAAAGACACTTATTATTCAACAGAATCTGAGCTGGTGCTGTACTACTCGCAACAACTATGCTCTCCTTTCTTTACCAAAAGAACCTTGATGTTGTTGATGGCAGCTAGAGGTGACCGTGTGATATAATTCTGGCCAGCGATACATAAGCAGGAGTATGTTGGGGATATCTTGGAATGTTTCTTTCTTCTGACATAAATAAGCATGTCTTCTTTCCTGGTTCCTTTCTTCTTTCTTCCTGGAGTGTGGCCAAAGAACTGGAAGTGGAACAGCATGTCTGATAGCCACAAGTGACCATGAGGATGAAAGCTCTTCATCAAAGCTGGAGCAGCAGAAGGATAAAGGTGGCTGGGGCTCAGATGGAATCATGGAGGCACTACAGCCAGCTTCAAACTCCCTGACTCCAAACTTCTGACCATGGTGGAAAAATAACCTTCTTTGGTAAAACTACTGTAGTTGGGTTTCTGGTAAGTGTAGACTTACGCAATCCTAACTGAAAGTCCTGGTCAGCAAACAGGACACATCCTCAGCAATCTCTAGAATGTAATAGGTGCTCAGTAAATGCATGATGAATAAATCAAAGAGTAAATGAATGGATTAGCAACAGAATATACAAGTACTAGATCATACAGAGAAGTTGCCCTTAGGAAAATGTAATACTTACAGCTGCATTTACGTGCTCAGCACCTACCATATGCCCTACATTCTCTCAGTAATCTTCACAACTCTTGGAGGTTACTGTTGTCATTTTTATTTCACAGCTCAGGAACTGAGAGGCTCGAGGAGGCTGAGCTAAGTTGCCCAGCAACTCATAGCTGGGATGTGGTGGAGCTAGGGTTTGAATCCCAATCTAGGTAACTTTGAAGCCTGTGCTCCTTCTCTTAGGCCAAGCTGCTGCCATAATTAACTGCTTACTGGGCACTTGAGCCAATGCTAGTAGATAGTTAGAGAAATTTAGGCTGGAACTCCAGCCCTACAACCCCCAAGCTAGATGAGCATGGACAATTCTTTCCTGCTTCTCAGTTTCCTCATTTGTAAGAAAGATAAAAATGGCACCTTCTTCTTCCTAGGCTTGCTATACTAAATGTGACATGTTTATATCAAATGTTTAGCAGAGTGCTAGTAAAGGCTCAAGAAATATTGCCTGTCAGCATTATTTTTATCATCATCTTGAAAAACCCCTGCAAGAATCTATTAAAAGAAAGAGGGCTGGCCCCAAACAAAAGGCTCCAGAGGAGGCTTTGGGGTGGGCCGGGGCCTTGCAGCTGTCGAAGCCTGTGTGTTTTTTAACTTTGGGGACTTTGCGCTAACTTCTCCACTGGCAACCCCTTTAGAGCACAGATCATCACAGGTCTCAGAAATGCCTGTGGGATTTCTCTTCCGTACTTGAAGTTCTAACAATTCGCTGAATTCGTTGTCATTCCATGCTGAGGGAGTGTCCCTTGGAGCCTGGAGGCTCACCCCGTAATCCCACGCAGGTGTCAGACAATGTCTGATGGGCAGAGAACATTGTGCTCCTGTCTGGCTCCCTGCCGGTCCCACCTTAGCACCAGGAGCAGCCTGGGAGTTGGACGTGTCTGAAGCGAGATGTGGGGCCTGATTTGAGTCTGAGATGCTAATCTGCCCAACTGAAGGTTTCACATCTGTCTTGGCATACACAGGCACACGAAATCTAAAGAGTCAGTTACAGCTCTGAGTAGGCGGGGTGGGGTTCCCGGGCATTGAATACAGGTAGGGCTAGATGCCTACCCTGACAAAGCAGGCATGGCAAATCCCACAGGGACCTGGACCACTCAAGAGATTGAGTGTGGGAAAGAATGGGGCAGGAAATTGTTATATAATGCTGGGTCTTTGGAATCAGGGCTCTGTTTGAATGCCAGATCTTATGCTTATTATACTTCAATGGCTTGAAGTATATTACTCAACCTCTCTTAGAAGCAATTTTCTCATGTCAAAGTGGGAAAAATAATAGCACCTACAGTTGTCCTGAGTATTAAAGGAGATTTTTAAAAATTTTTTTACTTTATGTTCTGAGATACATGTGGCGAACTTGCAGGTTTGTTACATAGGTATACATGTGTCATGGTGGTTTGCTGCACATATCAACCCATCATCTATGTTTTAAGCCCTGCATGCCTTAGGTATTTGTCCTAATGCTCTCCCTCCCCTTGCCCCCCACCCCCTGAAAGGCCCCGGTGTGTGAAGAGATAATTTAATAAAGCTTTCAGCATAGTGTTTGGAAAATTGTTAGTGCTCAATACATACTATAATCATATTAGCAGCTACAAAAGCTCTGAACAACTAGTGAGAAACTGTTGTGTGCTCTGGGAGGGATACTGGACTGTATTTTATATTTTTATTGCTGCTTACATATCCCCTAATGGTGTTAGGACTGAGCAGAAATGGTGTTGTAATTCTTAAACATATCTAATTCTTTTTTTTTTATTTTTTTGAAATGGATTTTCGCTCATCGGCCAGGCTGGAGTGCAATGGCGCAATCTCAGCTCACTGCAACCTCTGCCTCCTAGGTTCAAGACACTTCTCCCACCGCAGCCTCTCGAGTAGCCGGGATTACAGGTGCCCACCAACACGCCCAGCTAATTTTTGTATTCTTAGTAGAGACGGGGTTTTACCATGTTGGCCAGGCTGGTCTCGAACTCCTGACCTCAGGTGCTCCACCCACACAAAGTGCTGGGATTACAGGTGTGAGCCACCGCATCCGGCCCTCTAATTCTTAAAGTACAAGTTTTGTCAGTGCCTGCTGTCTACTCAGCACTGTTTGTTGTTCTGAATAAATAAAATTATGTGACATAATCCCTGCTTTCAAAGGATGTTCAATGTAAAGGTAGAAACAACACAAGCAAAGATAAAAATTATATAAAAATGTAAAGAGCCTAAGATAAGTTCTATCACCAAACACTAATCTGGGTGGCAGTGACCATAGTCCCTGAGATAATTCCAAAAATACAGAATTCCGGGAGGAGTGGAAGGAATGCCTCTGCTCTCACTGGCTCCCAGGTGTCCAGCAGGTAGCCTTTTGTACAGTGATTCAGAGGCCCAGGCTTTTCCCATCTGTTACTCCACAATTCCCCTAGGGCCGCAGAGACTTCTGGATCTCTCCTGGAGGACTACACAGGGGGCTTTCAAGGCCCGGCCCAGAAGTGGACACTTCTTTCCACTAGCACTCAATGTTCAGTCACACAGCCATTCCTAACTGCAGGGGAGGCTGAGGAATGCAGTCTAGCCAGGTATCCAGGAAGACCATGGACATCCATGAGCTCTCACAGTCTGTGCCACCCAAAGCAAGACTCAAAACACTCATCCAAGAACAAAAGGGATTGAGACACTTAGCTCTAAAGGCTGACCATATGGAGAGCTGTAGGGTCCAACATCGACAGAGATACAACAGCCTTGGTCGTAATTTTAGAAGTAGGTACCTGAATGGCCAGTTGTACAGATGGAAAACAGCAGTCAAGCAGAGAACTCCAGGCTGTGACTAAGTCATTAGGAGCACCGTAACCGGAGGCTCTTCCTTCCGCCCCACTCCAACCCCCCTGAAAAAAACAAACTGATCCTATGCAGCAAGATCTTTGCCAGTGAGTCACGGAGCGGAGGCACCAGACTGGAGCTTGAAGGATGCTGCCAAGATGCTTTGACCGTAAAAATGTTTACAACATGGCTGGATTCAGCCCAGACAGGAAAGGGATAAAAAGAGAAAACAAAAGAAGTGTCACCCGGTGGCTGCAGCTGCACACAGACAGATCGCCCCTGGCAAATTGCTGGTCCTGAGCAAACAGCCTTGAGAAGCAGGCAGGGGAGGGAGGTTAAGAGGACTGGACCACAGACACCTTGAACTCAGAAGATCCAAAACCACCCTGTATTCCATGTTCTGATAAACTGCACCCCCATCTAGTAAGCTGCCTGATTCTCCACTCAATCACCAAGCCCCATGGATCTGAATCATCTCTCATATCCCTTCCAATCTACCCACCCCTATATCCCTGCCTTAGCTCAGGGTCCCCCACTTCCTCACCTGGGCTAACAGATCTACAACTTGACTCCAGATTTCCCTCCTTCCATAATTCATTTAGTCCTCTAACAGATATTTATTGAGCATTCGGACACTGGGATGGTCACAGATACAAGGATACTAGGATACCTGCCTTCCCAATGTCCCTTATCACCTTCTTCCTTACCAACTGAATCCCAGTTTGGTCAGGAAAGTAACATGCACCATCAAAAAAATATCACCTTCACAGCCTTCTTTGCAAGTAGAGGCTACCTAGGCAGATATCTCTAGAAATGGCATCTTTCCTTGAATGTAAAAAAAAGAGGTGGTGGGGAGGCCTCTAAGGAAAAAGCCTTAGCCCTTTTCTCCTTTAGGCATGGAGTGTGGACGTGACGCCCCGAGATGTAGCACCCACCTTATAATCATGAGGAAGAATGCCACGTGTGGAGGATGGTGCCGCAGGAATCTGGAAAAGCTGGATCCTGGACGACTTGCTCAAGCAGCTGCACGTTCCTCCTGCCACCTACTTCTGGATATTGTGTTAGGTGGGTGTCTTCATTTCCTGCTGCTGCTGTAACAAATGACCACAAACTTAGTTGCTTAAAACAACATATATTTATCTCTTCCAGTTCTAGAGGTCAGAAGTGCAAAATCAGTTTTTTGGGGTTAAACCTAGGTATTGGCAGAGCTGGTTCCTTCTGTTTCCTCTGAGGGAAGAATCCTTTTCCTTGGTTCTTTTGATTTCTAGTGGCCACGTTTGTGCCTCAGCTTGTGGCCTCTCCCTTTATTTTCCGAGTACATCCCTGCAATCTCTGCTTTCATCATCATGCCTCTTCTCCTCTCTGGCTCCTGCTGCATCCTTGTTTTAAGGACCCTTGTGAGAACATCAGGACAATCAGGATACAGCAGGGACATGAAGATAATCTTCCCATTTCAAGATCCTTAATTTAATCACATCTGAAAAGTCCCTTTTGCCATGTAAGGAATCATATTCCCAGGTTGCAAAAATTAGGACAAGGACATCTTTGAGGGCCATTATTCAGTCTACCACAGGAGGAAAAAACAAACGGTTTACTTGTGTCAACCACTATTTTAGGATTGCCTATGGCTCCCAACTCAGAGTTGAAGGCGACCAGAGCTGATACCACTGCCTGCTGTGTCCCAGACACTGGCACTGTGCTCAGTGCTGGAGATGTTCCAACCAGGCTGAGGACCTTTAGCACAGAGTCTGCCATCTGTGTTTGCAGCTATGTACTTGCTTTTGACTGCCTTCTGTGAACTCCACAGGGCAGGAGATGGGTAACTTACTCTTTTCTGTGGTCTCACACCAACCTAGGGCCTGACAATTGCAGTGCTCAAATAATGTTGGTTAAGCAATGAACACAAAAGCTCAGCAATGAACGCAAAAACTCAGCAATGAACGCAAAAACTCAGCAATGAACGCATGACTCAGCTACCAACTCCTAAAGACAGAAGCCTGAGTTAATTCTAAACATCACTGAATAGAAGTGTGGAGGCTATTGATTAAACACTCTGTCCCAGCAATCCCCAAAAAGAATTCCATGGAACAGATGCTGGATAAAGCAAAGGTGGAAGGTTCCCTGAAACAAATATGTTTCGAAAATCCACACATGCCTACCTCTTAAGGTTTCAACTCTGAGATGTTCCATAATGAAGAAATCTGCTTAACTTCAACTCACCATTTCCCAAGCTTACTTGGTACAATATCCATTTTTACCTTGAACACACATTAATCTCCTATGGAAACAGGGTTCCTTGGCACACATTTTGTGGAACACTGCTCCACCCTTCTCAGGACTGGTCTGGGAACTAGGTCAGTCCAAGGCCTGCAGGTGGACTCAGCAGGTGATCAGGCTAGAAGTGGACTAAAGCTGCCAAACATAGGAGCGGCCATTGTCAGGAAGGGCTTTGGGGTGGAGCTGGACTTCCAAGGCTGGGTGGCACTTGTCCTGGCATAGGGGAAGGGGGATACAGTCCGCATTTACCCCAAAGCCTGTTTGGCTTATTCCAAATGGCCCAGGTACAGATTCAATGAACCCAGAGGAACAGTGTCAAGCAAGGGCACCCAAAGGCATTTTTCTTGAATGCCCTGATCCCAAGCCAGCTGACCATTTCCCGGCTACCTCCAGCCAAATGGCAGCCAAAGCATGAGGACCTGATACCCTCCTCCACAACAGCCTTCCTGGATGGGTACTTCCTTTGCTCTGCTGTAAGAATCCATGTGACTCTGTGGCCCCTCTGCATTCAGATCTATCTGTGTTAAGAGAATGACTGCTCTCTGCTTTCACTTAGCAGCCAGCATTGACCAGGCTCCAGGGAAGTCCCCCACCCCTCCCACCTCATGCACAAACATTTTCTGGTCTGCCTCGGGGTTCTGTATTCATTATGGGACATTTGTCTATGAAATAACAAAGGTGATGGGACATTTGTCTATGAAATAACAAAGCTGAACATGATGTTGAAGATCCTCTTCTGTGATTTTCATATTGATATCTGCAGAGCCCTGGGGGCTCATCAGGCACACCCTAGGGTCCACTAATACAGACATGTGGCAGCTGCTGGAGGCTCCACTTTAACCATTTTTGTATTGAACTCCATGAATGTTCATATCAGTGAAAGAATTCATTTGTATCCCATATAAATAACTTTTTAAAAATTTTCAATCCACATTCCCTTGGTCAAGGTCTTTATATTGCAGATAGGAAAACTGAGTACAAGAGAAGGAAAGTAAGCACCCAAGGCTGCAGAGCAAATTAAAGGCACAGTTAGAAGAGACTCCAGGTCTCTTGACTCCCAGTTTCCATCATACTATGCAGTTCCCAGCATGGGTGGCACCAGACCAGAATAGAGCATTTGATGCAAAATCTTTAAGAGACATACTTTTTTCCCAGTTCCCCAAATTCACTACATTGATAAGGAGGAATTTTAACTTTTGTAGGATATAAAAGGTGGCATAAAATAGACTTTCACAAATAAATTTGGATTAGAATAAGGAGCATACTTCCTAAAGGAACTCCCCAGGCACCCCGTCTGGTAAGTTAACTACTTTACCTTCCCTCTATTGGAAGGTTCTACTGGCTATAAAATGAATTTTCATATAAGGATCTCCTTCCATCCTCCAACCCTCCCAAACCCTATCCACATCTCTTCTCACCAGCTTCTTGGTCATTTTTTAGCAACATTACCCTAGCCAAGGAAAGAAAAGTATTTTTAATCCTGAGAAGGCTTAAAACATGGAATATGTCCTGTGTGTACATATTCCAAAATAGTTAAGCACTTTCCATCCCACAAAGAGTAGGTACTAGTCCAATCTACTTCCTGATCCAACCCTTCTCCTCCACCCACCATCTCCAACTCAGGATAAATCAATAAAAAGGACTCTCTTTACTTTTCAGAACACATGGTAAAGAGAATATACATCTATAGGAAATTTAAGACACAGTAATCCTCAATTTGTCAACTTCAGGACTTTTGTCAGGAAAGGCTTTGTGAAATCTCAGTAGGGTCACGGGACCCACCATTTGTTTCAATCGAGCATGCACTCTCTCCTGCTCCTTTCCTGCACCCTTCTCCCTTTGACAACTCTCTTATTTGGGTACAAATTAACCATTTGTTTTCAGGTAAGTTCACTCTCTGAGAGACTGGAATTGTGGCCGTAAAACAAAATGAGGATCTGAAGCTCAAAATGGGTAGGTAACCTACTCAGGGTCACACAGCAAGTAAGGGGTGAAGCCCAAATTCAGATCTGGGTTTCAGACTCCAATGCTCATATTTTCTCCACTTGGGCCTTAGCCTCCAAGACACGTAATATTAACAACATGGTCTAACATTCTTGGAGGTCTTGCTATGTGCTAGGCACTGTGCAAAACTGCTGTCCTTGAAGAAGTATAAAAATAAACATATCTCAGCAAGGAAAAGGAGGACCTTTTGGATTTTCTATCTCTCTCTGTCCTTCAGTTGAGACATGCAAAAAACAATCATCCAACTCTGGAACTTACAATTGAATGGTATAAGATCCACAGACACAGGCAACCAATTGAATAGCCATCTTTACAATCTGACCTCCTGCATTTGAAAGAAAGAAACACGATCCTTTTAACTCTTCAGATGTCTCCCAGCATATCACATCCTGTGCTCTTGCCAGATCACAGAAATAAATGGCAACATCACTTTCACAGTACCTGTCTGAATATTGGATGTGGACTGCCTCCTAGATATTACCACCCCCATGACAATCAAGCATACCAGACATTTTAGGAGAGTTCCAGATTCAGCATCTGTCCTGTTATCCACATAAGTGGCTTGTTGAACCATGCAGTTACCATATAAAAACCCCACAGATCTGCTCAAATAGTTAACGTGAACCTCATGTCACCAAAACCTATAGTTTCAGTATGGGCTTGAACTTGCCCCTGGAATTGCTTGAATTTATGACTGTTTCAGAGGGGTCGGTTTTCAAGTTGCAGTTCAGGATCTCAGAGGCTGGCATGAACCTTTTCTCTCTTTAACAGGTTGGCTTCAGAAATCAAAGATTCCAAAGATTGAAGTGTCATCTGTGTTTTGTAGGCAAGTATCTACTTAATCACTACTTCGTTGCCTGAGGAGAGACTCATAATGTGTGCATGTATTCAAAAAGAATTTGGTTTCCCAGTTGGCAATAAATATCATAAGTTTCCAAACTGGGCATGTTGAGGCATTTGACATATCACGCTGCAGATCTAAGAACAAGACAAAGGGTGTTTGTATGCCAGAACAGAATGGTGGGGAAGCTAAGGACACCCAAAGTTCTCTCATCTAAAGATATTTCACTGCCACCATTTCCATTTTACTACCTTAGTCACCAAAAATTCTACCCACCATGAATGTCCAGGCCCTCCCTTCCCTTCGGTTAAAGCAATCCTAGTGTGTACATCAGTGATGAAGATTCACTAGGCTTCAGGACCCAGGAAAGCCAGCCAGAGGGAAAAGTATTTATACAAAGGCTAAGGCATAGTCAATCAAAAATGAAAGAGTTAGTTTATAGGGATCAGAAGAGAAGAAGCAACTGCACCATCAGTGTTTCTCTAGCTCCAATCCTACTAGAGAAATTGTTCCAATCGTACTAGAAAAAATGCTAGAACTTGTTCTCCCTACACTGTCCTTTAACCCCTTTGGAGTCACTAGACAATATCAGATGTGCATAGGAACAAGTCTTCTATTGCTCTTTGACTTCTGCCTCATCAGGAATATTTGCTGTCCCCACTTCTGCTGTCCCCAAAGCCACCTGTAGCTACCTTGTCATTATCACTGCTAGCCTCAGTCTCCTAGCCTTGCCAGAAAGACCTCCTTCCACTCTATTCTCAGCACTCATTTCATGAAAACCCAATCAAGAGCCTCTCAGTGTCGGGTTGGAGAAGTGATACATATCTGATGTATTGAACATCACTCACCCTCTTATGACTGTCTCATGCCCCCGAAACAAATCTATGCACCTCTACTCTTTATATAGGGTAAATTCTAATACAGAGTTTTTCTTGATTCCTCCTATAACCCACCCCACTGTCCTTCCAAGCTCATCTGAATAATGTTTCCATTATCCCATTTAATCACCACCGCAACAACACAGGGTGGATTATCTCTATGTAGGTCATCCCTTACATCCCTGGTGTTTCTCTAAGACACACCACCATCCTGGGAGTAAAATGAGGCAAGTTAAAAGGATTAAACTGCATGTCTCTGATTCTAGCCACCCCTCCCCTCTTTCAAGATCTCAGGTACTCCTGAGAGTTCCCTCTTCCAAGGGGGCCACTTCTCCCATGCTTACAAACTAGCTTCACCATCCTCCAGTTACCAGACTTCTGCTGCCTTTAAACCAATTTAAAGGACCAGATTTATTGAACAGAATAATGTCAGAGAGGGTGCTGTATTGGCTTACCACTACCACCTCCAATGCTATCTTTCACTTCTGCCCCCTGAATCCTCCCAAGCTCTTAGTGCCTGCAATGGCCATCAAATTTGTCAACATGCCACAATGTCAGCCATCAGGAAATCATGATCAAACTAGCCAGGATTCTTAGGGTGGCAAGTGACAGACACCCAAGTCAAGGTGAATAAACAGAGAAGGGATGTTTTTAGGTCACATCACTGAAGAAACTCGGGGTAGTGCAGTATTCAGGAATCTCAGTGTCCTCTCCCTATCTCCTCTCTGCTCTGCTTTATTCCCAAACTCCCTCCTTATGGTGGCAACACTGGTCAGTGTGACTGTCAGCTCCAAATTTATTTCTATGCATAGCAGGAAAAGGGAGAAAATAGTTCTGGAATAATAGTCATGGCAAGGTCTCTGATTGCCTCAGTTTGTGTAACATACTCATCCTTCAACCAATCACTGTGACCAGAAGAAGATAAACTTTAGGTCATCTGCCCACCCCTGGGAACACACATGATTACAGCAGAGTGTTGGTTTCACCTAAACTAAATAGAATAGTTTCCATAGAGGAAAGAAAGATTCTGTCACTAAAATAAGAGGGAGAAGAATGCCAGGAAAGCAAAAGCAAGATATTCCCAAATAGACTTCATTCCAAGCTCTTACATCTCTCATTACTCCTTTAGGCTTGCTGAGAAACTGGGGTAAAACAAGATTTGTAAGTATGGGAGTGAGGACATCAGTGGATGCTGTGTGAAGAGTGGGACCTGGAATATCAAGAGAAAAAGTAGGGACAGCTGTTGATTCCAATTCAAACTGGCCTTGGACAAGTTTCTCTACCTGGGCCTCTGATCCTCATTCATGAGCAGATTGGTCTAAATCATTGCCTTAACCCATGGCCCTTG
This sequence comes from Hylobates moloch, assembly GCF_009828535.3. NCBI lineage: Eukaryota > Metazoa > Chordata > Mammalia > Primates > Hylobatidae > Hylobates > Hylobates moloch. Next base: position 27,026,070 of record NW_026652287.1, on the reverse strand, counting down.
ATCTCGCCAAAGCTTCATAATTGCACTATGATCAAACCTGGGCATTGAAATATTAAAACCTATTTCCATGCTGCTCTTCTTAACTATGCCCAGATATGAACATTTTAGCAGCTCAAAAGCAATGCCAATAGTCTTGCTGACAATCTTCCAGTCAAAAATTTGTCCTCTGAGTTAAAAGATGTTTATCACATCTTAGAATCAATAAAGCAGTTCTCCTTTTCAAATACGTTGATATATATAAAATATATATAAAAATATGTATATGAATATGTTCCATAGACCTTCACAATTTTTCTAAGTTGGTCATCAAGCAGAAACGTTGTTCCAACTAAACAAGATGGCCTCAAATTCCTTCCTTCTCTAAAAAATCTATGGTTTTATGGGGTTTTTTTTCAGTTGGAAAATGGTGTCACCTCTCAGTATTCTACACCTATGAGAAAACCAATTTTTATCATAGAATCATAAATGAACACCTCAATCTATCTTATGGCAGTTTAGCCAATTAAAAGTATGATGCCGTTAAAAAAGGGAAAAAGCAGGGTGCCTAAACTTCATACTTAGGAGGATGGCTATAATTTAAAAAAAGACAGATAATTTAAGTGTTGGGGAGGACTGGAACCTTCATACAGTGCAGGCAGGAATATAAAACAGTGTAGCCACTTTTGTAAACAGTCTGGCAGTTTCTGTAAATGTTAAACATAGAGTTACCATATCAGCCTGCAATTTTATTCCTAAGTATAAACCTAATAGAAATCAAAACATATGTCCACACAAAAACTTGGACATGAATGTTCAGAGCAGCATTATTCACAATAGCCAAAAAATGGAAACAATCCAAATGTCTATCAACTAGTTTATTAATAAATAAAACATAGTAATTCATACAATCAAATACTATTAGGCCATAAAAAAGAATGAAGTACTGATACGTGCCACAGCATCGATGAACCTTGAAAACATTATGCTAAATAAAAGAAATGAGTCACAAAAGAACACATATTATATGATTCCATTTATATGAATTGTCCAAAACAGGCAAATCTATAGAAACAGAGAATAGATTAGTGGTTTCAGGTGCTGGACGAAGGGGATAAAGAGTAAATGACTGCTGTTGGTATGAAGTTTTTTGGGGGCAGTGATGAATATATTCTAAAATTGATTGTGCATTATGCTGGTGGTTGTACAGGTCTATGAGCATACTAAACACCATTCAACTTAACACTTTCCAATGGCTGTGCTGCATAGTATGTGAATTACAGCTCAAGAAAGCTTTTTTTTTTTAAAGTATTGTGACTAAGATCTGGTTGGCAAACAAATTAATACTGCTTATCAACTACATTTAATTAATGAGAGGATATGAGGATTTTTTTTCCCTGCACAATTTCCATTCCCCCTTCTGCTATGCTATGATATATTCTAATTGCCTCTTTTTTTTTCCTTGTAAGTTTTTATTTCTATAGGTTTTTGTGAATAGGTGGTATTTGGTTACATGAATAAGTGCTTTAGTAGGGATTTGTGAGATTTTGGTGCACCTGTCACCCGAGTGGTATATACTGAACCTGATTTCTAGTCTTATTCCTTACCTGCTTCCCACCCTTTCCCCGAGTCCCCAAAGTCCATTGTGTCACTCCTGTGCCTTTGCATCCTCATAGTTTAGCTCCCACTTATGAATGAGAACATAGGATGTTTGGTTTTTCCAGTCCTGAGTTACTTCACTTAGAATAATAGTCTCCAATCCCACCCAGGTTGCTGTGAATGCCATTCATTCATTCCTTTTTATGGCTGAGTAGTATTCCATCGCATAAACGTACCACAGTTACTTTATCCACTCATTGATTGATGGGCATTTGTGCTGGTTCCACATTTTTGCAATTGCAAATTGTTATGCTATGATATTGTCTGGGAGGAAGCACTGCACAGCATTTCCCATTTTATGTGTTCCCTGTGAAGCTGCCTTCATCATTTCTACCCCTCTAGACGCTAAGGAGGGAACACATGACCAGGCTAAGCCAGTCAGCACATACCCTTCCCTTGGTGACGGTGATTGGTTCAGCAATAAGCACATGATGCTGTGGGTGACAGTGATTGGCTGAGAGACAGGCATGTGACTCAAATTAGACCAATCAGAGCTAATGAGACTCATCCAGTTGATTTTATTTGAGCTCTTGGGGGTCTCACTCTTCTCTTTCTCCAATGGCTGTGAATCTGAATGGATGTACAGGGTGCAGTTAGCAGCTCCTTGCAAGCGTGAAGAAGCAGCCTGGGAATGATGGCAATACAGAATTAAGTAGAACTGAGAGAGGGAAGCAGAGCTCTGCCTGCAAGTCATTTGAGCCCTGATTCCTGCCATGCCTGCAGCCAGATCTTTCCCCTGTACTGTCCCATTATATAAACTATAAAGTTCCCCATTCTGCATAAACTAAAATGGGTTGGGTTTTCCATCTCCTGTAGCCAAGAGAATCCTAAGTGAAAGAAATAGAGAATGGCTTTCCTAAGCACTGCCTTGAGAAATTGAAGGACACCTTTCTTATGTATTGAAAGAGGGCTCAACTGACTAGAAATTTCTATGCTTGGGGTAGGACCAGAGCTGGGGACAGGGAATGTTGGCATCTATGCCACATAGTGGAGGAAATAAAGCCAAAACTGTGTGGTGGTAAATGTCTTTAGCACCACAGATTTTCGATAATTGATCATACTCCAATCTCCCCACAGAGAAAATGGATTTAGAAATATTTCCAACTCCCACTGCCCAGCAAAATGTGGTTGGCCAGTGTTTCCCCAGGATATCAGGAAAGCCTGTGCAGTCAGATTCAATCTGATTTGCAAAGCACCAGGTCTTGTGAACACTAATGTGCTGATCAGCTTTCAAAGAACCAACCAAGCCACAAGCCAAAAAAAAGGAGACCTACATGGGCTTTATGAATCAGTTATCTTTCTGATTAGTATCTAGTTGCACTTTGAGGATTAATTCCTTCAATACAAGTGAACACTTGTAATCCATATGAATATACTCACTCTATAAGGAGATTTGTATTAAGGTAAATACCCGAAGTATTCATTATATTGTGAAACTCAAATCTCCCAAATGAACAATTGAGGTCTTATACACAGCTCAGGAGATAAAGCACCTCAATGGCCTTCTTTGAGGTATAAAGGCTGTGGGCCTATTCACCTTCGAGTTTTGGATTTGACTCACCTTTGGGATTTGAGGATCTAAGCCAAGTTTGTCTACATACAAAACCACAGCTTCTTCACCAGTGTTCTCTGTTGCCTGAAACAGTTCCTAGAACAAATTAGGCAGCCAAAAAATGTTTTTAGATTTTTTTCCCTTCTCTTCTAGAAGAAACTCCAAAGGTCAAAAGGTCTGTTCCCTGACACTCAGACCGATCCTAGATGATTAGCCTTTGGAAAATCAAACTAGAACAATAAAGAGAATTCATTAGCTCATGTAACTGAATGGCCCAAGGATGGTAGAAGCTTCTAGCAAAGCTTAATCCAGGACTGTATTTTGAGATCAGGACCTGGTTTCCCTCTGTCCTTTTTTTTTTTTTTCTTAGATTATTGTTAGTCCATTTTCTTTGATGTTGGTTCCATTCTTAAGTAGTCTCTCCCCTCATGGTGTCAAAATGACTGAAAACAGCTCCACAGCTATATGATCCTTCATTCACATCCAACAGAAATAAGACACTGTGTCTCAGCATTTCCAACAATAGTCCTAAGATTTCCTTGGATTGGATTGGCTTAGATCATGTGCCCATATCTGAACCAATCATGATGTTTACAAAGAGGGCTGCATGCTGATTGGCCCAAGTCAGATTCTATTCTTGAAGCTAGGAAGAGTGTCAGTCTCACTCAGACCACATGACTGGGGAAGTTGGGGTACAGGAGGCAAGGAAAGTGGGGCATGATGGGTAGCCCCATTTTATATATGAAGCAACAGAAAACCAGAGAGGTTTCATCACTCACCTAGAAAGGCACAGTGAGCTCAGCAAGAGGAGAAACTAGACCTCCAGCCCACTGCCCAAAACAGTCTTATTCTTTCCTCTCTGTATTTAACTTACTCCCAACCAAAACTGTACAAATATCATCCTGTATTTTTCTACTTCTATCATTTTATGAAGAAAAGACAGAAATACTTTAAGGTGTTTCTAGGGGAAAGTAACTTACTTGCAGGTGCACTCCATTCCTTAGGATCAGGTTCAACAATATTCAAGAACAAGCAACAACAACAACAAAAAGTTCCCAGGAACCCAATCCGTAGACCAACTCAATCATCCCAGCCACACAAAGCAACACAAAATGACTGGCAGGGTGAACAAAAGAAAGCCCCCACTAGGGCCCTGGGGCTGACTCCAGATTTGAGGGAGGAGGCTGGAGGCCAGAACTGCCTTTTCTTTGTTCCCAATTCTCCACGAGGCTATTTGCATTTCATTGTGGTCCTGGATGATTTAAGGAGCTCAGTGAAAACCCTTGGATGTGGTTAGGACATTCATGCTCCAGTGATAAATAATGTGACCAATGTGTATGGCCTAGAGTCACTGTATTATCAAAGAGCTCCTTGGAAACTGGGCAAATGGTAGGGCTTTTTTTTTTTTTTTAACTCCTGCTTGTGACTGGTTTATTTATTTATTTATTTATTTATTTATTTATTTATTTATTTATTTTTCATCTGCTTTATGAATTGATTTCTTATCCCTTTCCAAGCATATAATACCGTCCTAGGGACTGACACCCATCCTGTCTTTACAACCAGATCCTTTCAATAGCTGTTCCGCCAGAGCTTTGATCAGCGGGTCAGAGTTGAAAGAAAAAGATGAAGGCCCCTTTCCCATCTTTTTCTCCTCACCAACCTCTCCAGACACATTTCCCACCCCCACTCACCTCCCCCACACCCTGCCCAAAGAAATCTCCTGGTTTACTTCCAAGGCAGGTCTGCATCCAAAAGAGATAACATTGATGGGGAGTAGGGGTAGAAGGGAGAAAGTAGAGAGGAAAGAGAGGGGTCCCTGGACAGGGAGGGAAGTGAGACAGATGGGCACAGAGCCTGCTGTCTGAGCCTAACTTGTCACTGGGAGGCAGGCCAGGCTGGGAGGACTCAGGCCTTCATATGTGAGGAGGCGTGACAGTGAAAACTCAGCAGTCCAGGCTTATCTTTGCTGGCAGAGAAATCGGGTTTGGACAGATCTGAAGAGAATGACTACTGGTTATTTCTGGAACAGCTTCTTAGATTTGCTGCCATGTCTGTCATGGTGGTTAAGAGCTGGGGTTTGGGAGTCTGGGTTCAAATTCCAGCTCTTTCACATTTTAAATGTATTCAGTTGAGCAAATCTTTTCTTCTCTAAGCCTCAGACTTCTTGTCTCATCTGGTAGAGGAGAGCAATGTCCTTCCTGTAGTCCCATCAAACCAACAAATAGGGTGAACTGAGCATGCTGCTTTCCAAAGACAAGGCTACCATTGGGACCAAACACCTCACCCTCTTTCTGTATGGATATGAACATCGGTGAGGAGAGAACTTTATCTCCTTTGATGACCTGAAGTCTTCCAAGCCTCAAGTTGTCAAGAGAGTGAGGATGCAGGATTGAGGAGGAGAAAACTTGCCAGAAGGAAAGGACTATCATGAGGTACATTCACAGATGGATGAGGATGGAGATAGGCCAGGATCTGAGCTGACACTTTCAACTTGAATTTTCACCAACTCTTCCTCATCACTATGAGCCAGATGAAAGAATGAGCCAAACTAGATTCTGCATTTCCAGAATATCCACTCAGCTACAGCAGGGGTAGAGCACCAGATCCTCAGTTACAAGCAAGGGCCTGACACAACATCCGAGAAAGTCTTTAGTCCACTAGAGCTAGATATTTCTGTGTGTCCGAGACAAGGTAACAAGTATCCTGGACATAGGGATCATAACAGTATTGTCTTCTTATAGATTTTAGGATCCAGTAAGATAATGTGGGCATACAGCACTTTGAACCATGCAAGGCATAGAATGCATACTCAAGAAATGGTAGCTGTCATTAACGTTTCAAGAGCTTTTGTTTTGTTTTGTTTGAGACAGAGTCTCAACAGACAAGGTCTCGCTCTGTCACCTAGGCTGTAGTGCTATGGCAAGATCTCGGCTCACTATAACCTCTGCCTCCCAGGCTCAAGCAATTCTCCTGTCTCAGCCTCCAAAGTAGCTGGCATTACAGACACCTGCCATCATGCCTGGCTAATTTTTGTAGAGACAGGGTTTCACCATGTTGGCCAGGCTGGTCTTGAACTCCTGGACTCAGGTGATCCACCCACCTCAGCCTCCCAAAGTGTTGGGATTACAGACGTGAGCCACCACGCCCAGCTTTCAAGAGCTTTCAGTGTGCTTCATTTAAATGGTAAGTTCCTTCAGAGCATTCTCTTTTCAAGGTGGAAAAATTAGAACACAACTCAGACTTCAAATATATCCCTCTCTCATTTCATATGGTGGCTTTTTGGGCACTGACGCTGGTAGTGTTTTCTTTTCCACTGTCCTATCATCATAGAACTTGGCTTTGTGACACTGTAAAAGTCTTTTGTGCCAGGACAACCAATTAGGCATTGAAGGATGGAGGAGCCTGGCACTCAAGGGTTTATTTTTTCCATTTGTCTTTCAAGGGCAGTGATGGTTGGTTTCCAGAGCCACAGTGGCTTCAGCTGTGTTAGCCCCCCAAACGAATGATTTACAGACATGTTTTTAGGGGTACCTTGCCCACTCTGTGGGTTCAGCGTTGCCTAAATCGCGTGCTGACTTATTTTTGCCATTTGTTACATACCTGGACCCTTTGTGTCCTTCCCCTAAGCTGTCATCCTGTGGTTACTCGGCAATTGCCAACTGGTTTTTCATATTAGCCCAAGAAAAACATCATTAGGAAGGGCGAGTCTGTGGCCAAATCTATTGCTTAATGGTCTGCAAAGCCCAACAGAAATAAATTGGAGGTATCTAAGCTGAAGGCCTCTCTGCTAGCAGGAAAAGTGAAACTCGACACTTGAAACATGAAATATGGCAAGGCTGCTATTGCCACACTGCAGAAAGTTTCCTCTTAATAAAGTCACTTATAGAAATGTACTGTTTCTCCTGAGGTCTTCTTATAAAGCTGTTCTAAAAAGGAAGGCCATTTTCTCTGCAAGGTAAAGCAATCATGTTCTCGGTTTTCATTAAAATCCTCATTCGCCACAGAACTGACTCTATTTCTTCTTAATGAGGCTGCAAAATTATAAAGAAGGCAACTCAGCACCGTCTCCCATTGGGTCGCTCTTTCTCTCCTTCCTGCCACTCCATTTCTCCCTTCTTCAGCGCTCACCCATCTTTCCATCACTGTCCCACGCCTGCTTCCACCACCCCTCCCCTCACTGCACTGCCTCACTCCTGCCTTGCTGTGGCTTGAATGTCTGTATTCTCCCAAAATTCATATATTGAAAATTTAATCCCCAGTGCAACACTATTAAGAGGTAGGGCACTTAGGAGGTGATTAGGCCACGAGGACTTACCCTCATGGATGGGATTAGCAACCTTACAAAAGGGCTGGAGGGAACTAGTTATGCCCTTTTTTGCCTTTCTGTCCCTTAGACATGTGAGGACACAGCATGCATCCTCTCTGGTGGGGAAGGCCACGAAGCATCATCTTGAAAGCAGAGAGTGGGCCCTCACAGGCATAGAATCTGCCAGAGCCTTGATCTTGGACTCCCCAGCCTCCAGAACTGTGAGAAATAAACCTCTGTTCTTTATAAATTACCCAGCCTCAGGTGTTTTGTTATAGCAGTAGGAATGGGGTAAGACATATCTCAATTGCCCCAACTGTACCTCTACCACCTCACCACTACCTCCACCACCTTATCCTTACCTCTACCATCCCACCACTACCTCCACCATCATTCACACCCACTTTCACTGCCACACAATCTCATGGATACAAAAGCAGAAAAACCAGTTCCCTTCAATGGTAACACTCAGGCTGATATCAAGCATCTTAATAATATAACGCAGAGATGACAAATTCTGAGGAAAGAAATGATGACCCAAGAATTTTATGACCAAGGAAGTTGTACTTCAAATTCAAAGGCAACAGCCAAATCATAACACACACACAAACACACACACCACACAAATCAGAGATGTAGCACTAATGAGCCCTTTGAAATAAATAAAAAAGATTTATTAAATCCAGCCAACCAAAAGATGAATCAAAATAAAGAACTCAGAAAAACAGATTTAAAATGTTTTAAAAGAATAGGTGGCTGGCTGGGCGCAGTGGCTCATGCTTGTAATCCCAGCACTTTGGGAGGCCGAGGCGGGCGGATCACGAGGTCAGGAGATCGAGACCACGGTGAAACCCCATCTCTACTAAAAAAAAAAAAATACAAAAAATTAGCCGGGCGTGGTGGCAGGCACCTGTAGTCCCAGCTACTCGGAGAGGCTGAGGCAGGAGACGGGCGTGAACCCAGGAGGCGGAGCTTGCAGTGAGCCGAGATTGTGCCACTGCACTCCAGCCTGGGCGACAGAGCGAGACTTCGTCTCAAAAAAAAAAAAAAAAACAAAAAAAAAAAGAAAAAAAGTTAAAAAAAAAAAAAAAAAAAAAAAAAAAAAAAAAGAATAGGTGGTGAACACTAATATATCAGAATATAAAACTAAAGCTATTTAGCTACAATGATTGCCACTTAAAATAGTATATAAAAAATAATTATATAACATAAAAATTGAGACATCGAGTATGTAGGTGAAGTGAAAAAGTTATAATTTCTTAGAGTGCCATGTTAGGGAATTTATAGATAAGCCTAAATTTAAAACTTAAAAAAAATCTGCAACCCCAACATGTTCATTTGTTTAATAATCTTTATGTTTTAGCTTCAGTAGGCTCTTTTGGGAACTTATCACCAGTTGTATCATAAATATTTATTTGAAATTTTAGTAATTCACTGTTTCCTTCCCTTCTATGAAATAAGACTATTTAATTTAATACATTTTGTTTTAATAAAGACATCCATGGAACATTCCTATATTTTTCTTTCTATTGTTTTATCCATGTGTGGAGAGAGGATGAAATTATGATTACAGGGGTTGAAGGTGCTTATTTCTATGTGATGAGATTGGGGATCACCTTTAGTTTTCTTCTTTGCACTTTGCTGTGCTGTGTGACTTGTTTTAGTCATTATCATGTACCATTTTACAAAGATAATACCATTAAAGAAAATTAAAATGTGAAATTTAACAAAGAAGAGTGACCAATGCCTTCTCTCCGGCTCCCTGGACCCCTCTCCAACATGCTAGAGGGGCCCTCGGGAGCCACAGGGATTGTCAGGATGAAGGATATTCTGTCTGAACATTGTCTCCTGAACTATTTCTGTCTGCACCAGAGATGGATTTCCTAGCAACCATCAACTCCCCCTTGCACGCACCAACATGGACTTGGAAAAGTTAATGTCTAATGTTTCTACGTTGCAGGAAATTGGCATGAGCATACACATCCATTCAGAGGAGGTGAAAGTGGAGTGACTGAGGCTAGAATCCCCACCTTCTGAGTCAACGGTCCAGAGAACAAGGCCAAAACAGCCACAAACACTTTTCAGGCTTCAGGATCAAATTTTTTATTCTTGAATGATCCAAACACTTTAAGAAAAATAAAGCCACCCCAAATCAACAGAATATACATTTTTTTCAGCACCACACCACACCTATTCCAAAATTGACCACATAGTTGGAAGTAAAGCTCTCCTCAGCAAATGTAAAAGAACAGAAATTATAACAAACTGTCTCTCAGACCACAGTGCAATCAAACTAGAACTCAGGATTAAGAAACTCACTCAAAACCGCTCAACTACATGGAAACTGAACAACCTGCTCCTGAAAGACTATTGGGTACATAATGAAATGAAGGCAGAAATAAAGATGTTCTTTGAAACCAACGAGAACAAAGACACAACATACCAGAATCTCTGGGACACATTCAAAGCAGTGTGTAGAGGGAAATTGATAGCACTAAATGCCCACAAGAGAAAGCAGGAAAGATCCAAAATTGACACCCTAACATCACAATTAAAAGAACTAGAAAAGCAAGAGCAAACACATTCAAAAGCTAGCAGAAGGCTAGACATGACTAAAATCAGAGCAGAACTGAAGGAAATAGAGACACAAAAAACCCTTCAAAAAATTAATGAATCCAGGAGCTAGTTTTTTGAAAAGATCAACAAAATTGATAGACTGCTAGCAAGACTAATAAAGAAGAAAAGAGAGAAGAATCAAATAGATGCAATAAAAAATGAAAAAGGGGTTATCACCACCGATCCCACAGAAATACAATCTACCATCAGAGAATACTACAAACACCTCTACGCAAATAAACTAGAAAATCCAGAAGAAATGGATAAATTCCTCGACAAATACACCCTCCCAAGACTAAACCAGGAAGAAGTTGAATCTCTGAATAGACCAATAACAGGTTCTGAAATTGTGGCAATAATCAATAGCTTACCAACCAAAAAGTGTCCAGGACCTGATGGATTCACAGCCGAATTCTACCAGAGGTACAAGGAGGAACTGGTACCATTCCTTCTGAAACTATTCCAATCAATAGAAAAAGAGGGAATCCTCCCTAACACATTTTATGAGGCCAGCATCGTCCTGATACCAAAGCCTGGCAGGGACATAACCAAAAAAGAGAATTTCAGACCAATATCCTTGATGAACATTGATGCAAAAATCCTCAATAAAATACTGGCAAACTGAATCCAGCAGCACATCAAAAAGCTTATACACCATGATCAAGTGGGCTTCATCTCTGGGATGCAACGCTGGTTCAACATACACAAATCAATAAATGTAATCCAGCATATAAACAGAACCAAAGACAAAACCACATGATTATCTCAGTAGATGCAGAAAAGGCCTTTGACAAAATTCAACAACCCTTCATGCTAAAAACTCTCAATAAATTAGGTATTGATGGGATATATCTCGAAATAATAAGAGCTATCTATGACAAACCCACAGCCAATATCATACTGAATGTGCAAAAACTGGAAACATTCCCTTTGAAAACTGGCACAAGACAGGGATGCCCTCTCTCACCACTCCTATTCAACATAGTGCTGGAAGTTCTGGCCAGGGCAATCAGGCAGGAGAAGGAAATAAAGGGTATTCAGTTAGGAAGAGAGGAAGTCAAATTGTCCCTGTTTGCAGATGACATGATTGTATATCTAGAAAACCCCATTGTCTCAGCCCAAAATCTCCTTAAGCTGATTAGCAACTTCAGCAAAGTCTCAGGATACAAAATCAATGTACAAAAATCACAAGCATTCTTGTACACCAATCACAGACAAACAGAGAGCCAAATCATGAGTGAACTCCCATTCACAATTGCTTCAAAGAGAATAAAATACCTAGGAATCCAACTTACAAGGGATGGGAAGGACCTCTTCAAGGAGAACTACAAACCACTGCTCAATGAAATAAAAGAGGATACAAACAAATGGAAGAACATTCCATGCTCATGGGTTGGAAGAATCAATATCGTGAAAATGGCCATACTCCTCAAGGTAATTTATAGATTCATTGCCATCCCCATCAAGCTACCAATGACGTTCTTCACAGAATTGGAAAAAACTACTTTAAAGTTCATATGGAACCAAAAAAGAGCCCCCATTGCCAAGTCAATCCTAAGCCAAAAGAACAAAGCTGGAGGCATCACACTACCTGACTTCAAACTATACTACAAGGCTACAGTAACCAAAACAGCATGGTACTGGTACCACAACAGAGACATAGATCAATGGAACAGAACAGAGCCCTCAGAAATAATGCCACATATCTGCAACTATCTGATCTTTGACAAACCTGACAAAAACAAGAAATGGGGAAAGGACTCCCTATTTAATAAATGGTGCTGGGAAAACTGGCTAGCCATATGTAGAAAGCTGAAACTGGATCCCTTCTTTACACCTGATACAAAAATTAATTCAAGATGGATTAAAGACTTACATGTTAGACCTAAAACCATAAAAACCCTAGAAGAAAGCCTAGGCAATACTATTCAGGACATAGGCGTGGGCAAGGACTTCATGTCTAAAACACCAAAAGCAATGGCAACAAAAGCCAAAATTGACAAATGGGATCTAATTAAACTAAAGAGCTTCTGCACAGCAAAAGAGACTACCATCAGAGTGAACAGGCAACCTACAGAATGGGAGAAAATTTTTGCAACCTACTCATCTGACAAAGGGCTAATATCCAGATTCTACAATGAACTCAAACAAATTTACAAGAAAAAAACAAACAACCCCATCAAAAAGTGGGCAAAGGACATGAACAGACACTTCTCAAAAGAAGACATTTATGCAGCCAAAAAACACATGAAAAAATGCTCATCATCACTGGCCATCAGAGAAATGCAAATCAAAACCACAGTGAGATACCATCTCACACCAGTCAGAATGGCCATCATTAAAAAGTCAGGAAACAACAGGTGCTGGAGAGGATGTGGAGAAATAGGAACACTTTTACACTGTTGGTGGGACTGTAAACTAGTTCAACCATTGTGGAAGTCAGTGTGGTGATTCCTCAGGGATCTAGAACTAGAAATACCATTTGACCCAGCCATCCCATTACTGGGTATATACCCAAAGGACTATAAATCATGCTGTTATAAAGACACATGCACACGTATGTTTGTTGCGGCACTATTCACAATAGCAAAGACTTGGAACCAACCCAAATGTCCAACAACGATAGACTGGATTAAGAAAATGTGGCACATATACACCATGGAATACTATGCAGCCATAAAAAATGATGAGTTCATGTCCTTTGTAGGGACATGGATGAAACTGGAAAACATCATTCTCAGTAAACTATCGCAAGGACAAAAAACCAAACACCGCATATTCTCACTCATAGGTGAAAATTGAACAATGAGAACTCATGGACACAGGAAGGGGAACATCACACTCCGGGGACTGTTGTGGGTTGGGGGGAGGGGGGAGGGACAGCATTAGGAGATATACCTAATGCTAAATGACGAGTTAATGGTTGCAGCAAACCAACACGGCACATGGATACATATGTAACAAAACTGCACATTGTGCACATGTGCCCTAAAACCTAAAGTATAATAATAATTTTTAAAAAAAAGAAAAAAATTTCTAGAGGAAATCAACAAAAGTGAAAAAAGAAACTTGTTTCAACCAAAATTTAATGACACATGAGGTGTTTGGGTGCACCGTATTTGGGACAAGTAGAGAGCGCTCAGCACCTGCTGTTAGGGAGGCCTCCGGTATGTCTCAGGTGCCCAGATGTTCCGGGCAATGTGGGGGCAGAGATTCAGAGGCATGATCAGAGCAGCCTTCCAAGAAGAATCTGTTAGTGCCCCCTACAGAATCCCAACATGAGGAAAACAACGATGTCTTTAATGCATGCACTAAGCACTTCATAGTCATTAAATCCCATTCGATCTTTACAACATCCTTACAAGGTCAATGCTACTATTGTCTCCATTTTACACATACAGAAACTGAAGCTCAAACCGTTTAAGCAATGTAGCCAAGGTCACACAGCTAATATTGGTTGGCCTCAGGATTTAAAAACAAGTAACTGGTGACCTACTCAATCTTGAGAGCATTCCTAGAAAGGACAGGAGAGTGAATTCAACAAAACTGACTAGCTCAGAGAGGAGCACAGTGGTAGCTGGGGTCCAATCAGACAAGAATCGATCCTGGGCAACAAAAGCCCAGAATCAGGGAATTCTGAACGGCAGCAGGGACAGCCACAGCAGGCAGAGATGTAGGCCCCATTTCTAACCCAAAGCCCAATTTATACAGCCTGATGGGTCAGAGAGAGGTATCCTATTCCTCATGATAGCATGGTAGCTATAAGGACATCAAAGCTCCCCACCTGGATCCGGCCCCAGTGAGGCAGAGGCCAAGATTATCACATGACCTAAGAACCTTCTTGAACTTTCTGGAGCTATAAACTCCATGTGGAATTTAACATAAGCCCTGTCTTAAATTAAGCTTCACTCCAATAGCATACATTAAAGGTGGCTGGATGGTTGGGTCACCCAAGGCTGGGTCATGAGGACAAGACTGGTATGTCTTGTTCCCACAGTGAATTGCAGCTCTCAAAATTGCATTATCCAAAGGTGCTGTCTGTCCATTTGCTGTAGCTGTTGTGATCCCATCTCTCTGGCAACCTTAAGCATGTTGTTCCTCACAGCCACAGCTGGGCAGGGGGAAGCCAGCAGTCACCCTGAGAAGACAACTCTTCTAGCACCTTCCTCCTGCTGGGGGAACATCCTGACTCCAAAGCCACTACATATTGCCATGGTAGCTGAGAACTGAACAACCCCAGGAGGTGCCATTCACAGAGACTGAAATGGGAATGATGCCTCTTAGAGCTGTGCGACATGGTGGCCCTGGATTCTTGCCAACTTCTGCAAAGCCAACCTCAATTCATCCTTCATGACCCAGATCAAGTACCCTCCCCTCTCTAAACACTCCCCTGGCCTCCACCCCAGGCAGTAATAGTAATAATCATAATAACTGGCATTTACTGCACACTAGGTAACTGCCATGCAGTGCACTAAACACTTTACATGCATTAGCACATATCATAGTTATCACTATTTTCTCCATTTTGTAAATGATGAAAGCTGGAGTTACTTGCCCAAAGTTCCAGAGCTAGTAAGAGGCAGGATTCAAATGGAACAGGCTGACTCTGAAGCCCAAGCACTCACTGTCCACTCTGCCAGCTGTGCCCTCTTTTTACTGTGCAATACAGTCGAACCTCTATATCTGCATGCTCCGTATTTGTGGATTCAACAACTGCAGATAGAAAATATTTTTAAAAAGAATAAAACAAATAAAAAACAATATAGTATAACAACTATTTACATAGCATTTACATTGTATTAGGTATTATAAGTAATCTAGAGATGGTTTAAAGTATATGGGAGAATGTATGTAGGTGATAAGTAAATACAATGTCATTTTATATCAGGGACTTGAGCATCCACAGATTTTGGCATCCTCAGGGATCCTGAAGCCAGTGCTCTGCAGAGACCAAGGGACAACTGTACCTACCTGGAATCCACCCTTCTCCTAGCACCTATCATACTTGGATGCACTAACTTGTTTATGATCTGTCTCTTCTACTAGACTGTGAGCTCTTTGGGATGAAGGATCCTATCTTATTCTATCTTGTATACCCTGGTGTCTACTAAAGATTTGGAACTCCAGAACTGTTTGATAAAAGTGTACATGCATGTGTGGTGATGGCCACTTGGCATAGACCATTTCTACTCTGATTCCATTCTGGGCTCTGGTCCTCAGGTTGCCTGAACACAAGACACAGAGTCTCACTCAAAGATGCTCAGGAGATGACAGAGGATGGAAAGGGGTATAGCAGGGCTCTTGACCCCATTTTGTTTTAATTAATTACTAAGGGATACAGGAAATGTTGACTATTAACTTGGAGGCCAGTGGAAGACTCAGAGGCATCACTTTCTGAACCAGGAATCACCCTCCTCTCTTGATCCTGAGACTAGCATCCCTAAAGCTGAGCATTGCAAAGTGGCTTTTACTTTCTTGAACAGAAGAGAAACTCGCATCTGTGCTGATCAGAGCCTTTGCACAGCCACTTGTATTCATGTTCAAAGGCCTACAGCCATGAGCCTTGGAGATGTGCCGGTCCAGTAATTTTCAAACGCTGCTACCAATAAAACCTTCTTGTATGGAAGGCCAATATATAAATCAGATAAAAGATGAATAGCTGGAGTTGAAGTGGGGGGCCTGGAGCACCTCAGCTCAGCTTCCTCTTTGCCTACCTCCATAGCACCTCCTGAGGCACCTCTCTGATACCCCTAGGGCTTCACTGAACACAGCATAGAACCACTGATTTTGCCTCCTTCCTCCAGCTTGTAAGTGAAAAAAGAGGACCAGAGAAAAGAAGAGATTCACTAAGGGTCTCAGGCACCTGTGCTGCTGCTTCTTTGAGCATCCCCTAGCATACAAAGCTGATTCAGCAAGCAGTATCTTTACAATGACTGGGCCTTGCTGCAACTTGTTCTGCAACAGGGACGAGCATGTTCTGATCCACCCTCACTTTCTCCTGTGTCTTGGGGAATGTGTTTCTGGAGCACTCCAGTGCGTGGTGAGAATCTTGAATTCACATCCTTCCCCAATATAAGCCTCATGATATAGTTTGGATCTGTGTCCCCACCCAAATCTCATGTCCAGTTGTAATCCCCAGTATTGGAGGAGGGGCCTGGTGGGAGGTGACTGGAACATAAGAGCAGAGTTCTCATGGATGGTTTAGCACAATTCCCTGCTTGGTACTGCATACTGAGTGCGTTTTCATGAGATCTGGTTGTTTGGAAGTATTTCACCCATGGCGGAAGGCAAGGCCAGAGCAGGCATCTTACATGGCAGGAGCAGGACCAAGAGAGAATCTGCTCTGGTTTTGCCTTCCACCATGAGAAAAAGTTCCCTGAGGCCTCCCCAGAAGCAGATGCTGCCATGCTTCCTGTACAGCCTGCAGAACCATGAGCCAATGAAACCTCTTTTCTTTATAAATTGCCCAGCCTCAGGTATTTCTTTATAGCAGTGTGAGAATGGATGCATACACCTCATATTCATTTCTGAGACCTGCTGTAACAAATCACCACAAACTGAGCAGCTTAGAACACCAGAAGTTTAATCTCCCACAGTTCAGGAGACCAGGTGACTGAGTCAAGATGTCAAGGTTGGTTCCTTCTGGAGGCTCAGAGGCTCCCATGCCTCTATCGTGGATTTTGTGTTTGCTGGCAATCCTTGGAGTCCTTTGGCTTGTAGACACGTCACTCCAATCTCTGCCTATGTCTTCATATCCCTTAATTCTCTGCAGGTCTCTCTGTGTCCTCTTCTTTTAAGGACACCAATCATTAGATTTAAGTACACCAATTATTAGATTTAGAGCCCATCCTAAATTCAGGATTATTTCAACTTGAGATTCTCAACTAAATTACACCGATAAACACCTTATTTCCAAATAAGGTGACATCCTGAGGTTCTGGATGGACACGAATTTTGGGAGGACACTATTCAATGCATTATAAGCCCCAGGTGAGTCACCAGGGGACTCAAAACCCAGCACTTCAGGTTCATTAGCTAGCACAGGGCTGGGTCCCTCCAGCTGAACCAGTGCAGTCCCTGCTAAAATAGCTCTTGATTGACAACACAGGCCCCTCAACTCCTCTGCCACATCCTGTCAATGGTGTCAGCAGGGTGGGGTCCACACTTCCTGTGCTGGTAGAGATAACCTAGAAAGGAAATCCTGGGCTGCCCAGATGACACAAGAAATTTTCCTCAGAGGAGGGTGGCCTAAGTTGTTTCTCCCATTGCCCTTTGCTCCTCAGTCAGCAATGAACATAGGAAAGGGCTCTCCTCAGCTTCTCCTGTCATCAACTCAAATGTTGACGGTGCCTATAAACCAAGAGACAGAGAGCTTATCAGTGACATACCAAACTCAGGAAATGCTTACTACACTTTCATAGCTGGATCTGGACGCCAACATTGGTAGTATCCCAGAGCACCTTCAGATTATGTCCAGTGCACTTCAAGAAAAAGAGAAGGCAGCTTTCTCTGCAGAGAAACCTGGCAGGCAGGGTTGGAGGTATGTAGTTGCTGGGTGATGCAATAGAAGTTTCAGAGAAGGTCCCAGCTGAGGCTTCTACAGACGAGGCTTTGGTGAGAGTTGTGAACTTGAATGAAGCCAGTTACCATGAGATAGCACCTTAGCCCTAGATGGTGACAAGTCTGAACACGCTGAAATTGAGATGATGCTTTGGTTTCTGTGTGCCTCTTTGCTGCATTTTGGCTTTTTACATCCAGGACTGCCTGCTTCTTCACCTGTACTTTGCCCCAACAGTACCTGCTCTCCCTCTGTGTTAGTGAAGTTTTTGGGGTTATAACTGTTAGACTGAGATAAGAGCGGAAGTTTTGGCTTCAGACAAACCTGAGTTTGTGTCCAAGCTCTGCCACTTAAGAACAGTATGAGTCGCTGCAAATTACTCTGAGCTAATAATAATACTACCTAACAGGATTGTTATAAATTAAATAATCAATTCATACCAGGTATTTAGCCCAATGATGGCACACAACACGAACTCAATAAATGTCAGCTATCATTATCATTATTATTACTATTGTTATTCACAATATCATAAGGAAGAGAAACTTACATGCTCCCCCTGTAAAATACACTCTATATGATACAGTTGAAGAAGAGTTGGTGTTATCTCATATTTCCAATGATCTTTGCCCTGCATTTCCTGTGGCTGAACAGATAATATTAGAAGCTGCTAACATTTTTTGAAGGTTTGTTGCATGTCACCTATCGTTCTAAGTGCTTTACTTCAACCAACAACCCTGGGAGCTGTAGATACTATTATTATCATCTCCACTTTACAGAAAAGGAAGTAAATTGCAGAATAATTATGCATTGCCCAAGATCACACGTCTAATAATGGTGGAACTAGAATTAGAACCAAGTCAGTCTAGCTCAGAATCTGCAAGCTTAACTATCCACTGTCCTACCCTCCTGATAGAAGTTAGTGACCCCTCCAGCTAGGATAGATTCCACTTCCAGGGACTTCAAAGAACTCTCAGCAGGAATTTTTAACTGACAATTTGATTTGACAGAATTGTCTTGCCTCTATGCTAATTGATCCCTTCAACTTAGGTTCAGAAAGAGTGCATGGGTTGCCTGAAGTCCTGAAGCTAGTCTCTGACAGATCCTCAGGCAGCCCAACTGGAGCCAGGTTTCCATGAAAATTCAAAAGAAAGGAAAAACCCAGATTGTAGTAGATTCTTCCCAAATACCCACAGGTCTGCATTTTAATTGATTATTGGGCTTAGCTACCAGGTCCAAGGTTAATTTGCACGATCGATCCTGCAGGGGCACTCTGCAGTCCCAGGGCAGAGCCCAGCCACAAGAATATGGGCTGAGGATCTGCCATTATTCCTGGGAGAAGGAATGGGGGGAAGTGAGGACTGAAATCAGATCTTGGAGGAATGCAGTTACTGGGTGATGCAATGGAACTGACACCAGGATGGAGATTCTTGAGCTAAGCAGGACAAAAACTGTTCTCAGCCCCTGGGGGTTATCCCACTGAAGTCAAGACATTCATCCCAGAAAAGGAGGAGTTGAGATGGGTGGATTTCACTCTGAGTTGGGAGAATGATGTTAAATACTACACTGAGTGGTACTGTACAAACCTTCTTTGACCTTGGCCCAGAGGGTATATCTTAAAGTTTCTTTAGAAGAAGAGAGTATCATATGAAAGAAAAGAGGCAGACCATTCTCTTGGCATCTAGTGATCAAGCTATATCTCTAGGACCAGGCAGGCTGGGGGAAGAGAACCATCCTCTATTTCTGTCACAGTTGCAAGTTTAACATCATCAGAAGTGTCACAGTCACTGAGTGTCAAGTGATGGCCGCCCACAGTGGCAGCCACAGAAAAGCTTTAATTCCCATCCAGAGAAACATGAGCCACCTCACTCCACCCCCAGGACACTGCCTGGGGTAGAAGAAAGAACCGAAGGACTGGAAATACTAGCAATTTTCACAAGAAGGGGCTCTAAATCCAATACAGCTGATGGTGTCTTTAGGCCACCTGGGAAAATAAGACTATTATCCTTGTAATCCTCTCAACTATACCAATAGACAGTTAGTCTTATTACTTCCAATTTACAGATAAGGAAACAGGATTGAAAGATTAAGTGGAAACTCCTCGTCTGTGTACTCAGGAGAGACTTCAGGCTTCTTGGAGGGATTGAGAAGAAGCTTCTACCTGTCCCTCCACCTCTCATTTCCTCCTCTCAAGACAACATATCTAAATAAGGAACAACAAATTGGTTTTCCTTCTACATTCGCACACCTCTCAATACTTCACTCTGATGATAGATGCGTGGGTTTTTCCCACACCAACCAATTTACCAACTGTCTGTGGACACCAACTGGATGTCCTAGAATTTAACTCAATTTGACATCAGATCTCACAGGTTAAGGGCTCAGTCCCACAAAACTGCCTCCCCCGTGTTGGTGTGTAGCTAGTCCCCCATCAGCCACCACACCAGGAATGTCAGCAACCATCAGGTGATGGTCAGGCAGCTGTTAACTGTCTCGCTAAAATAATAATTGGTCTCAGCCAGTGCCAGGAAAAGGCAATCTTCTAGTAGATAGAAACACCTGAAACTGATGACCAGCAGCTTCCTGATAAGATCTCAGGAGGTGGATGATTGGGCTCAAACATGAGCATTAACAGGTAAAATGGCAGCATTTAACTGATATATGACCTTATAGGAACATTAGACTGGCAAAGGAAGAATGCCTCAAGTGAGCATGTGTACAACTCCAGTAAACACACTGTTCCTGCGGCCCCTCCCAAGTGCTGGCAGCCACTGCACAGGCAGACAGCCCAGCCCAAGGGAAGAATCAGGGGAGAAGGGATGCAAGACCCCAGAAGCATGCCAACATATAAAACCCCATGCCAAAGGTCAAATCGTGCACTTGCTCTTTCAAGTTGCCCACTTGGCCCTCTTCCAAGTGTACTTCCTTTCATTCCCACTCTAAAGTTTTTGAATAAACTTTCACTCCTGTTCTAAAACTTGCCTTGGTCTCTCCCTTTGCCTTATGCCCCTTCATCAGATTCTTTCTTCTGAAGAGGCAAGAATGGAGGTTGCTGCAGACCCATACAATTCACTGCTACTAACATACTTTGGTGCCACATGACTTGAATACATTCCACTGCTAACTCCCCTACCAACTTCAGACATCAATTGCAAGTCCAAGCTGTTACCTGTGCTTCTGACCAATTGGCTATAAATTGGAGGTTCCTGGTAACCCTTGCTCATGTTTGACTATTGCTAGAACAGCGTACAGGACTCAAGAAAACAGTTGCTTATTAGATCACGGGTTTCTTATAAAAGGATACAAATTAGGAACAGCCTGGAATGAACGAGGTGCTCATAGCTGTAATCTCAGCACATTGGGAGGCCGAGGCGGGTGGATTACTTGAGCTCAGGAGTTTGAAACCAGCCTGAGAAATATGGCAAAACCCCAGCTCTACTAAAAAACACAAAAAGTAGCTGGGTGTGGTGGTTCGTGCCTGTAGTCCCAGCTACTGGGGGTCTAAGGTGGGAAAATATCTTGAGCCCGGGAGGCGGAGGTTGCAGTGAGCCAAGATCATGCCAATGCATCTCCAGCCTGGGCAACAGAGCAAGACTCTATCTCAAAAATAAATAAATAAATAAATAAATAAATAAATAAATAAATAAATAAATAAATAAATAAAAATCAGGAACAGCCAGATAGAAGCCATGTATAAAGCAAAGTGTGTGGGAAGTGGGGAAGCTTTCATGCCCTCTCTGGGCACACCAACCTCCAGGAACCTCCACGCTTTCAGCTGTCCTGAAGCTTTCTAATGGTGTTCTTTTGAGTTGTTATAGAGGCCTCATTATATAGGCATGATTGATTGAATCATTGGCCATTGGTGATTGACTCAACCTTTAGCTCCTCTCCCTTCCCCAGAGGTTGGGGTGTGGGGCTGAAAATTCCGACCTTCTAATCATCTGGTTGGTTCCCCTGGCAAGTGGACCTCCACATCCTGAGGCTATCCAGGAGGTCCCAGCTACTAGTCATCTCATTAACATGCAAAAAGTTGTCACTTTCCAGAACTCTAAGGGTTTTAGGAGTGTGGACCAGGAAACAGGGATGAAGACCAAATAGATACACGTTTATTATTATAAATCCCAATATCATCGTATCTAATTAGGGAGACTGATAAAAGTTGGGAGTGCATGAATTTCATTCATTTCTAGACATTTTCAGAGTAGCCTGCCTCTACTCCCACCCCCAGCTCCTAAACACACACACATTCCCCTCCATCTGGTAAGCCAACTGCTACCATAGGAGGACTCCTGCAGTTCTTTACCAGCTTCAAACACCTGGGTAAGATTCACCCCATGGATGGATCCAGATGTCTAGGCTCGGGAAACCTGATTTTGCCTGCAGGTTCCATCAAACTTTATTAGTAATAAAGCTGATAAATTAATGTGTTAAGACTCAACTGGCTCCAACTTCATAGAGAACAGAAGATCTGGGCACTTTAGAAAGCCCAAGGGTTTTCTTCCAACAATAACTTGCCCCAAATCAAACAGCTAGGAAATGTGTAGATGGTATTCACACTGCCTGCTGAATCCAGGCAGTCTGACTCCAAATTCTGAGCTTTTAACCACTGCGCTACATTGACGATGAGGAGTAAACTGAGGCCAAGGAGGTAAGGAAGGAGTCATGTCACAAGAGCCTTGCAGAACATGGAAGAAGTTTAGATTCCATGACAAGAGCTGTAGGGAGCCACACATGTGTTTCAAGCAAGGAGAGTAGACACTACCATCTGCAACAGCCCTGGACCAAACTACAGTTAAGACTTGAGGTTAGAATTTTCTTCCAAAAGAAATCGTATCTGAGAAAACAATACTGTTACTGTCTTTGAAAGCTATTCGTGACATGTGAGGCTGGGGAATGGGAGGGTTTATTATTGTTGTTTGTTCTTAAAGGAGAAGCATTTTGGAGTGAGTGGGTTGTTTTGTCTTTGTTTTGCTTCCTCATTCTTGAGAAGTCAGGCAGGTCAGGATGATTGCCAGGGAACGTGTGTGGTCCACCTTGGCCTCTGCAAGAGAGTGCACAGAGCCAGACTTCACTAGTACCTGCTGGGCTCTGCTAAGCACAGAGTCAAGCCTGAGTACACAGTTTGATTATCATCAACTTCCTCATCATCATTAACAATTTCCTCTATGAACCATGTCAACATTTACTGAGCTCTCAGGATGTGCTGGCCACTAAATGTGGTCAATCTGAGACAACTTCATAACAAGCCTATTAGGTAGATAGTATTATAACTTCCATTTTACAGGTGAAGAAATTGAGATGCAGAGAGCTTAAGTAATTTGGTCTGTAATAAACAAGCAGGAATTAGACAAGCAGGAATTTGAACCTAGGTTAATTTGACCTTCAAGGTTTTAACCACAAAGCTACACTTTGCCACATAGAAGGTGCTCATAGTTGGTGTCAAGACTACCAGAAGCAACCTCTTGTGCTATGTTAGGCACGCAGTTGGAGAGGAGCATAGCTTTGAGAGCAGTAAAGTGGTTCATCTGGGTCAAACACCCTGGTGCAGAGGCATGTGGGGAAAAATCTCTCAAGTATTCATTACTACTAATGGAATCACATAGTGCTCCTCTAAGATAGAAAATGTTCTCTATAAACTTCAAGTCTCTGCTCACACAGAATAATGTGGGGACACCAAGTTAGTCATCTGATATACCAAATAAATAAACAGACAGGAATATTTGTATTTTTATCTTTAAGCATAGTATGCACAACAGAACTAAGTGCAAATGGTTGTTCAATGCAACTTAACATTTACAGAGTTTGTATTGCATGCAGGCACAATACCAGACACTGGACACAGAAATGAATCAGACACAGCCATTGCCCTAACAAGACCTGCAGAGTTCTGTAAGGGCAGGATGTTTGGCACCAACTATAGTGTAACACCCTGTTAAATGCAACATATGCAATAGGAACAGAGCTTTCATTGGAGCACAGAAGTCTGAGCAGTTATTTCTACTCAGAACTCAAGCAATAACATCCTGACCTGCCTGACTTCTCAAGAATGAGTTGTAAAAGCAATGAGAATAACCACTTGATGTGCCTTTTTGGAACCAAGCACCAGTGTCAGGGTGGAGATTGAATGGTTCAAGTTGTTATGGCAAGGACCTAAATCCCAGCATTGGCAGGAGAAGCAATGGAGAAGGGGGACAGTACTAGATTGATATGTCTGAGGTTGAAGGGACAAGGTTTGGTGACTAATTGGACATGGAAGTGAGTGGAAAGAACCAAAGACCCTAGGTCTCTAGCATTTGTGAAGAGGATTAATGGGTAATGGATAATGATCTCATCAAGACAACCCAGGAGGAGAAAAAAGGGTAGGGGTGGGGAAGAGAATGAGTTCTGGTTGGGATGTCTTGTGTTTGAAGCATTGCAGAATAGACCCAAAATTGGAAAGTAGTTGGAAATGGAAGCTGAATCTCTGAAGAGAGAGATAGAAATGTGTGAGTCATCAGCATTTCATGGTAGCTGAAAGTCTGGGAGAAAAAAGATTCCCAGAAAATACAGAAATTGCTAGAGGAGCAGAAAGGGCAGAACCCTTGGGAAGATTCATATTTATTATTTCTATTAGAGAAAGAAGAGCAAGGGAAGGAGGTCAAGAAAGAATAGCTAAAGAAGTAGTAGAAGCAGTAAGGGAAAGTGGTATGATGGGAGGATGGAAGATTGCAATGCATGTGTCGAATGCCTCAGAGAGACTGGGCATCCGTGTCCTCATGAATTACTTGGAGATCTTGTTAAAATGCAGACTTTAATTCAACCATTCTGGAATGGGACCCAAGATTCTGCATTTGTAACAGCTGCCAGGCAATGTACTGGATGGTCCATGGTCCTCACTTTGAAGTAGCAAGGGGTCAAGAGTGAAGACTGAGACAGAATCATAGAAGTTAGCACTCGGGAGGTCATAGGGGACATTTGAGGGGTTTCAACTGGGTGAAGAGTGATTGGAACACAGAGGAGAAGTAAAGGCAAGGATGGAAGGCCTTCCAGAGGCTCAGCAGGTGAAGAGAGATGGGAGGCAGTGGTTGGAAAGAAAGGCAAAGTCGGGGAAGATTTTAGAGGCTTGGGGAATATTTGAGCCTGTTTGTAGAATGGTAGGGGAGGCAGTTCCCTTTTTCTTTAGAGAAACAGAGGAAGTGGAATGATTTTTCCTTCCTTACCTATAATGATATCCACAAAGGAAGTGGATGATCATTACAGGCAAGGAAGGAAAAAATGGTACAAAGTGTTTGGTCCTTGCCTCCTCACCTCCTCCTAAGATACTTCTGAGACAAAAAGGGAAGGCAAGAAGGCTGGGAAAAGAAACAGGTATATTTTTGAGGAGAGAAGAGCATAAATTTCATAACTAATGTCCTTTATTTTTTTTCACAGAAGTGAGAACTAAAGCTATCTGTGGAACATAAAGGGGTAAATTGGTTTTAAAGGGCAGGAGAGAATAGTAATGATTTGGAATGGCCCCTGTAGAGAATGGGGATAAAATATGCTGCTGAAAAGAAAATATGAGATAAGATAATAAGAAGAAAAAATGAAGTATGAGAAAAAATGGTAATTCGTAACAGTCCTAATTATATAACAGTCCATCACACATGTAATATTGTATTTAGCATGCAAAAGTCAGTTGTAGAACCCCAGAGTCTAGAGAATTTTAAAGTTGGAAGGGATCTCTTAATGTGGAAACAGAATTTCCAGAATCATACAGTAAGCACTGCATAAGAAATACACATTTACACCAGAGGAAGCTGGCCTCACATGATATCTTCAGCCACTCAGCTCCGAGCTCTGGGCTTAGACCTTCTGGACCCCATGGATGAGAATTTTCCTATACTTCCTTATTTCATCAAACTGAATTTAGATGCCAGCCAATTCTGCTATTTGCAGCCCATTCTGCTATTTTATAACAGGCAAAATTTTTCCTTGCAATCTTCCCTTTTGGAAAGATCTATAAATAATAGGGTGCCTATGAGATGAATTGTATGAGTGACACCATCCTCTTCTCTATCTAGATGAAGGGAGGAAGTCACTTTGGAAAAAACTTTTATTTTGGGTTCTGAGAACATATTACTCAAGTGGCCTCTCTTTACATGTGCAAGACCCATAGGCTTTCACCCTGACCTTAGAAAAGGTGAAACAGAAGCATTTGTGGCTGTTGTTTTCTTGCTTTTCCAAAGCTTTGTGGTGCCTCTGCTTCTTTTGGCACCAGAGCTCTGGAGTAGGTGCTGATTATATTGCACAAAAAGCCCAGAAGTCTCCTGGAAGGAAAGGTCCTGAGACCTCTAACTCCTTTTCCATAAAATTCGAAGTCAGTAATATGCTAGAGTGGCCCTCACAAAGGACTACGGAAAAGAAAATGTCACCAAAATCCCTCGAAGTGTCAAAATCTATCTAGAACTGAACCACTTTTTGCTGCTTTTACCCTTATCACCCTGGTTTGGGTAACCCCTCAAGTCTTCTCTGAATTATTGCAATTGCCTTTGAATTGGTCCCCATGTTCAACCCCTGGACCCCAACACTCTATTCTCAAGACAGCAGTAAGAGTGACGCTTTTACAACTTTAAAACTCAAGTCCCACTCCAGTCATTCCTCTGCTCACAACTCTCTTATTCCCCCCTTCTCACTCAGAGTAAAGGCTGCAGTTCTCACAACAACCAACAAGGTTCTAAATGAGCTGGACCCCCACCAACTGTTTTACTCCATCTCCTTCTACTGTCTCTGTATTAATAGTCTGGGTTCTACAGAGAAACTAAAACGATAGGATATATACACATACATACAGCATTGTGTTGTATATATATACACACTGTGCATATATGTATAATTATATTGTGTGTATATACTTTATATATGTAGAGAGATAGAAATATATGTAGAGAGATAGAAATATATAGAGACAGATATATATAGATATATATATATATATGTGTGTATGTATATGTACGTATATGTATATACATATATGGAGAGAGAGAGACAGATTTATTATAAGGAATTGACTCACACAGTTATGAAGTCTGAGAAGTCCCACAATCTGCAGTCAGCAGGCTGGAGAACCAGGAGAGCCAATGGTCTAGTTCCAGTCCAAGTTCTAAGGCCCAAGAACTAGGAGAGCTAAGGGTGTAAGCTCCAGTCTGAGTCTGATCCGAAAGCAGGAGGCCAACTACTATCACAGGATGGATCATTCTATCCACTTGATTATTAAAGCTCTCCTATGCTGAGGTCAACCTTTGGTGAGCATTTATGTTGAACACAAATGTCTTCACATTTTTTGCCCATTCAGAGGGGTCTGTCCTCTTCCCCAAATTTTCTTCTTATCAATCTTTCTATCATATGCCTTCAAAGTCGCTGATCATTCAGTCAAATTATTGGCCACAGCCCATGAATCAGTATATAATGATACATCTGGCCATTTCTCTTTCCAAGCAAAGTAGATGGCCAGGTGAACTTCTTGAAGCTCTGCCCACTGGAAGGATTTCTCTTTACCAGTGTCCTTCAGGGATGTCCCAGAAAGGAGCTATAGTAGTACAGCTGTCCCCTTTCAGATGATGCCTGCATATCATAAAGAACCATCTGTAAACACCCCCCAAGCTTCTCTTCCTCTGTCAACAACTGTAGGAAACTTCCCACAAGGCCATAGGTACACGCTGGGGGAGAAAAGGCAGTGGAGCAGGAGTGGGGACCATGGGCATTTGGGCCACTTCTTCATGTAACTTGTTTGTGCCTTCAGGACCTGTTCATATCCAATCATATAAATACCAGTTCCATTTGATAATGGAATGCTGCTGTGCACACCAAGCTTTGTGGCTAGGTGGCTCAGATAATATCCAGTTCATGTTAGGTAGCTCAGGTTGCATGATAACTTGAGGTGATTATAAATGCAGGTGGTCCATAGTTAAGTATTTGATCTCTATTTAGACTGTATAGCAAGCCCAGAGCTGTTTCTCAAAAGGAGAGCAGTTATCTGTGGGTAATAACAGTGCCTTGCTCTAAAACCCTAAAGGCCTGTGTTGCAATTCCCTTACAAAGGCCTTCCGAAAGCTCCAAAGAGCATCCCTATCTGCCACTGACACTTCAAGGACCAATGGATCTACTGGATCGTATGGACCAAGCAGCACAGCAGCCTGCACAGTGGCCTGGACCTGTCGCAGAGCCTTCTCTTGTTCTGGGTCCCACTTAAAACTAGCAGCTTTGCATGTCGCTCAGTAAATGGGCTGGAATAACACACTCAAATGAAGAATATGTTGCCTCCAAAATCCAAAGAGGTCCACTATAAACTGGATCCCGCCAACTGTTTCACCTCCTCTCCTATTCCTACTCTTCTTTGCCCACTTTGCTGGAACCACATTGTCTCCTTGCTAACCCTCAAACTGGCAAACATGCTCCAGGCTCAGGGCCTTGTGCCACTCTGTTCCCTCTGCTTGGCATGTTCTTTTCTCCAAAATGCAGACGGATTAGTTCTTTGCTCAAATGTCATCCTCTTCCTGAGGCCATCACTAACAACCTGTGACACTTTCAACCCTGCCTTGCCTGATACTTCCAGTCTACCATCCCTGCTTTTATTTTTCTCCCCAGCACTTTATTACATTTAGAATTATATAGTTACATGAAGAATTATATAACGTACTTATTTGGCTTATTGGCTATGTCCCCCCATACAAAATGTAAGGTCCTGGAAGTCAGGATTATTGTCTATTTTGCTCACTTCTGCATTCACAGTGGAAGGTACTTGATATGCATTTGGCACTCGATAAATATTACTTTAACAAATATACGGAGAATCCAAGCCCAGTGCAAAGGCCTATGGCACAAATTGAAAGCACAGATGCATTTAGGGTCTAAACAGTCACAAGAACACTGTAAGTGGCAGGAAGTGGGATGTACCAGAGACCCTGCCCACTGAATGCTCGCTCAGCTTCCGCTGACTGTTGTTGCAGAAGAATGTAGGCATAAGTAGACCACATCTTCACCTTTTTTTCAAAAGAAACAAATATTTTAATGCAAAAATCTAAAGATTTTGTTATTGACGACCAGGTCTCTGGCCTAAGAAGTCAAAGAAAATGGCCTGGCCCTGTGTAACATGTGGCTGACTCCAGTAATCCCACCAGACCTGGACATCCTGTCCAAATGGTGGCCTTCAGAATAATATCTGAGCCCAAGCAAGCCCCACAGAGACCCCCCCAAGGCCAGCACCCTCATCCCAGAGGCATAGGACATTTCTCTCTAGGTTATGTAGGACCAATATTCCACAGAGATCTCACTGGGAAGCACAGAAACAGCAGTCCCAGGAACCAGATTCAACTTTCTAGTTTATTCCTCGCTCAGGATTTGGAAGCAAGGCGAAACACTTTGAACTTATAAAGCCTCCAGGGACCTCAGATCATTTGGATGAGGGCAAAGAGGGAGGAATCATCAATACAGAACTTCTACTAATGGGGATATGAACAATTATTCACTGGAAGAATGCAGGAGATTTGATTACACTTGCGCTCTGAAAAGAAGTGGGTCATATCATGTATATAAATAAGAAATATTTGGCACAGACTCTGAAGTTGTCTGACTCCACTTCTATTTTCGTAAAATGGGGATAATAATAGTGTTTACCTCATAGCACTGTTATGATAATGAGATAAATGAATGCATTTAAAGTGCTTAGAATAGTGCCTGACATATAGGAAGCATTTAATAAGTGTTGAGCATTATTTTTATTACTGTTATAATTCCATTCAAATAGCTTAATCTTCTATCTTGCTGCCTTTAACTTTATTCTCATAAACATCTAAAAATCTAGCTGCCAATATCCCTTATAAATGCAAAAATCCTCCACAAATACTAAAAAATCAAATACAGCAGTATAGAAAAAGGATAGTACAATCAAGTGGATTTTGTCCTGAACATGCAAGCCTGGCTCAACAATAAAAAATCAATGTTATTTGCCATATTAACAGATTAAAGAAAAAAAATCATGTGATTATCTCAATACATTCAAATAAAGCATTTGAAACATTTAACATCATGATCAAAACTCTCAGTAAACTAAGAATAGAAGAGAACTTCCTTAACCTAATAAAGGGCATCTACAGAAAGAAAAACCAGCTAACATTATATTCAGTGGTGAAAGACTGAATTCTTAGCCTGTCTGAATGGGAGCAAAACAAAGGTGAAAATGTCTTCTCTAACCATTCCTTTTCCTCCTACTGGAAGTTCTGGCCAGTGCAATAAAGCAAAGAAAAAGACTATGAGGCATATAGCAGAAATCAAACTCTCTCCTCTCAAAGTATGTGATTACTCACATAGGAAACCCCAAGGAATCTGCAAAAATGCTACTGAAAATAAGGAGTGAGCTTAAGAAATCTGAAGCGTACAAAGTTAATACTTAAAAAAAATCAATCTTATTTCTGAATACTGGTAATAAACAACTACGAATTGAAATTAAATAAACAGAACCCTATATAAAAACACCAAAAATAATAAGATACTTAGGTATAAATCTAACCAAATTTTGCAAGACCTATATGCTAAAAGCTAAAATACACGGATAAGAGAAAAAGAACTCTCAGTAAATGGAGAGATATGCTGCATTCATGGATTAGAACACTTGATCTTATTAATATGTCATTCTCCTCAAATTGATTCAACACACTACAGATTAAAATCCTGGCAGGCTTTTTGGAGATGACAAAAGGCTGATTCTAAAAATCTTTATAGAAAGGCAAAGAAGGTAGAATAGACAAAATAATTTTAAACAAGAAGAACAAAGTAGGGGAGTCCACACTACCTGATTTCAAGACTTCCTACACAGCTACAATAATCAAGACATTGTGATCTTGATTGGCAAAAAGTGGCATTGGCAAAAAGTTTGACACATAAATCAGTGGAACAGAATGAAGAATCCAGAAATAGACCCACCCAAATATGGTCAATTGATTTCTGGCAAAGGTGCAAAGGCTATTTAATAGAGAAAAGATAGTCCTTTCAAGAAATGGTGCTGGAAAAATTGGATGTTCGTGTGCAAAAGAAAGTGGACTTCAACTATCTCACACTTTATACAAAAATTAACTCAAAATGAGTTACATACCCAAGTGGAAATGTAAAATAATAAAACCTTTAGAAGAAAATCTTTGTGACCTAAGATTAGGCAGAGTTCTTAGAAATGACACAAAAGCATGGTAAAATGGACTTACTTAATCAAAAGTAAAACTTTTTTTTTTTTTTTTTTTTGAGACGCAGTCTCGCTCTGTCGCCCAGGCTGGAGAAGAATATCTGGAAATTATACTTCTAATAATGGACTGGGAGGCAGAGTATATTAAAAACTCTCAAAACTCCACAGTAAGAGAACAAACAACTCAGTAAAAAGTGGGCAAAAAATTTACGCCGACACTTCATCACAGAAGATGTACATATATATATGTATATAACAAATAAGCACACAAAAAGATGCTCAGCATCATTAGTCATTAGATAAATGTCAATTAAAACCACAGTGAAATACCAATACATACCTATTAAAGTGGCTAGTATTTTTTTTTTAAAGACAGCCTGACAATTCCAAGTACTGACAAGAATGCAGAGCAACTGCAACTCTCATAAACTGCTGGTTGAAATATAAAATGGTGCAAACGCTTTGGAAAAACAGTTTGGCGTGCACTTACCGTATGACACAATCCCACCCCTAGGCATTTACACCCCTCCCCCAACAAATATGTATCTACACCAAAACCTGTATGTAAATGTTTACAGTAGTGTTTATACTAATTTTATTCATAATTACTAGAAACTGGCAACAAGTCAGATGTCTTTCAACTGGTGGATGGATAAACAAATAAATCTGTATGTTGGGTTACAAGTCAGCAATTAAAGGGAATGAACTATTGATACATACAACATAGATGAATCTCAAATGCATCATGCTAAGTGAAGAAAGCTAGACTCAAAAAGTTGTCTGATTTCATTTATATGACACTTTAAAAGGGAAAACTATAGGGTTGGACAGTGCATCAGTGGTTCAGGGACTACAGGTTAGGGGATGAGGTCAAGAGGTTTGCACATAGTGGGGCAGCAGGAAGGAATTTAAGGAGACGATAGAATTCTTCTGTATCCTAAATGTGATGGTGGTTACATGACTTAATTTGTCAAAACTTACAGAAATGTACGCCCCCCTGCAAAGTTTTTTTCTTTATTTAGATTTAAAAATTAAAATAATACATTGTTCTAACTTATCATTTCAGTTTATTTTTCATCACTTGCTCGTTTCCTCCTCCATCCAACTCACCCCTTCTGCATCACTCTTGCCTAAACACCCCATAAGTTTTATGCCTCTATTCCTTTGCTTATACTCTTCCCTCTAGGGAAATGTCTTCCTCATTCACCACCTCCCCTAGCCCAGTCAGTGAAAAACTTCAATGCAGTATTCAAATCCTGGTTCCAAGATCAGTTCAGTGATGTAGTCCTCCCTGACCCCCCTGGCTTTTACTACATGACTGCTCTCTCATGAGCTTGGAATCCAAGAAAGCTAGATTCAAGTCTGGTTTCTGCCAGTAACTGCATGATGTAAAGCAAGTCACTTACTCTTTCTATGCCTCAGTTTTCTCATCTGTGGGACAGAAATAACAAGAATATTATCTCATAGGACTGTTGGGATAATTAAGTGAGAGAAAGCATGAGGAGTGCTTAGCAGAGCACCAGGCAGAGTAGCAGCATACAAACATGATGGTGATGGTGGTGGTGACGATGGGGAGGATGGTGATGGCGATGATGAGGATGACAATTATGGCGATGTTGATCGTGTTGATGATAAGAATTCCTCCCTTCATATCAGCCATCTGCTTAAATTGAATTACATTCAATAGTGATGCCCCTCTCTTGGTGGGCCTGATTCTTTGCCCCAACAACAAATCAGTAATGCAAGTACAAGACAAATTTGGCTTCTATGCTGACAAGTGCCCTCATGCCTGCTTTGCTGCCAAGGCTGTTCAAGTTTTTAGTTCAAGGAATGTAAGAAGGAAAAAGGTGTGAGGAAGGTGGGCAGACCTGCCAGGGCTTGCCGCATGGTAAAGAGTTCTGGGCAACAAGGAGCCCTTGGAGGATGTTCAGAAAGTGAGCTGCAGGATCAGACTTGCACTGCAAGAAGATGATTCTGGCTATGTTGTGGAGGAATTGGACGGGGCAAGTGTGAAAGTGAGGGGGCTAGTCAGAGTTCATGGCCATCATCCAGGTGGGGGAGGATGGAGTCTTGGGCTGAGGTATCAGCAGTGAAGTTATGGAGAGGTAGGAAAATGCTGAGATGTATTTTAGACACAGAGTCAATAGGATTTGAAAATAGGTGAGTATTAACTATTTAAAATATAGGAGAATAATGGAAGGGGGAAGCTGAAATGAAAACCAGGCTTAAGCCATGGAGACATGACAGCACCAGTTACCGAGATGGTAGAGGCTTGGGGGTGAGGGGAGAATGTGAAGGGAAAGATGGAGGTTTGAATTTGTGTGTGTTAGGTTTGGGAGGCCTGGGAAATGGTCAAGTGGAGATGTCAGGTCGGCACATTGGTATGAGTTTAGATCCTAGAATCACTGAGTCCTGTTGGTTTTATCTCTAAAGCATTTCTTTCCTATCCCCTTTTCCTACTCACGAACATCACCCTAATTTGGGGTCTCAGTAACCTGGACAATGAAAAAATCTCACAAAAAAGAACTCTCAATCTCTCTGAGCCTCAGTTTTTACATTGGTAAATGGAGATAAAGATAGTACTCACTCCATACTCTAAGAAGATGAAGTATAATGAAATAACACAGGTATTGCACCCACCACAGTGGCTGGCACACAGTAGATGCCCAATTGATGATGGTCATGTTACTTGGGTCTTTGTTCAGGCTTCTCACTTTTAGGTAAAGACAAAGGTTTAGCATAGGACTTGACACATACTAAGCACTATGTAAAAATTGTTCTACTGCTACCAAGACTCAGTATTGTATTGTGGTCTGAGACCATTTGTGTTCAAATTCCATTTTACAATTTTACCACCAATTAGCTGTTTGGCAAGTTACTTCATCTCTATGTGCCTCGGCCTCCTCATTGATAAAACAGGAGTAATAACAATCCCCACTTTCAAGGTGTGGTAGGCAGAATAATAGCCACCCAAGAAGGTCCATGTAATGCCCAGAACCTGGGACTATGTTACACTATATGGCAAAAAAATTCAATTTTTCCTTAATTCAGGAATTAAGGTTGCTCATCAATTGACCTTAAAGTTGGGAGATTATCCTGGATTATCCAGCGGGCCCAATGGATTTACAAGTGTTCTTAAAAGTGGAAGAGGTAGGTAGGAGAGTAGGGTGAGAGGGAACAGTAACAAGGGAAGAATGGTCAGAGCGATGCAACATTGTTAGCTTCAAAGATGGAGGAAGGGGCCGTGAGCCAAGGAATATGGGCAGCCTCTAGAAGCTAGAAAGCCAAAGGAATGAATTCTCCTCTACAGCCTAGAAAGGAACACAGCCCACAGCCTTACACCTTGATTTTAGCAAGACCCATGTTGGACTTCTGACCTACAGAACTGTAAGATAATACATTTGTGTTGTTTTAAGCTATGAAGTGGTAGTAATTTATTCCAGCAGCCATAGTAAACTAATGTGCAAGGGTCAATAAGTCCAGAGTGCTTAAAATCATGCTGGGCACTAGATAAGAGACCACTAAGCTGTCCTTATTTTATAATGATGATGATATTGGTGATTATCACTTCTATTATTGGTACCACCATTCCTGCTTAGCTCTACATCAAGTCACAGCATCCAAAGCTACCTCTCTAACACCTGCACTATGCTAGACATGAGAGATACAAAACAAAAAAGAATACTCCCTGGGTCTGAGGAGTTCGCCGTCTACAGAGAGAGCCACATTTGCAAACAAGTCATTTTGTTACAGAATGGTAAGTTCTAACAAAGAAGGCTTTGCTTTCTGGTGCTCCTGCCTCATCTTTCCCTAGAATCGCTGTTAAGCAAGATGTATTGGCTGAGCCAGGATTAACTCTACCTGGTGTGAAGCAAGAAAAAAAAACTGTGGTTTTTCTGGCACAATGAATATTTGTGTTTCTCATGGGGAGTCCATGCTATGTGGGAGAGCTGGAGCAATCCGAACTCAGAGCTGAAATCAAAGCTCAACACAAACCTTAAATTTGTTCCAACAAGTGCATTGAGGAGGATCAGGAAAGATTAAGGGTGAACAAGATGTATCAGGAGTCTGGCAATCTGCACTGGGCACTTTATTTCAAACCTTTCTTTGTAAGCACAGTTGTACCATCTCCTCTCCAAAATGAGGTACGAGAAAAAAAAATAATAATAGAAGCGGCCGGGCACAATGGCTTATGCTTCTAATCCCAGCACTTTGGGAGGCCAAGGTAGGTGGATCATTTGAGGTCAGGAGTTCAAGACCAGCCTGACCATATGGTGAATCTCCCATCTCTACTAAAAATACAAAAAAATTACCTGGGTGTGTTGGTACACGCCTGTAGTCCCAGCTACTCAGGAGGCTGAGGCAGGAGAATCACTTGAACTTGGGGGGTGGAGGTTGTAGTGAGCTGAGATCATGCCACTGTGCTCCAGCCTGGGCAACAGAGGGAGACTCCATCTCAAAAAAATAATAATAAAAATAAAAATAGAAGCTAGGGCATGCTGTGTGCTGACGGTGGTGTAGACAATAAATATTCAGAAGGTAAATCAATCAGGTTGGGCTGAGACTTGACTTGATACTTCATGGTGTCTTGAGCTACCTTTATAAGGACAGATTTATCTAAGATGCACACATGGATAGCCACACATACGCACATCTTCACATACACATGCAGATACCCACCCTGACTCTTGGTCCCCTCCCACATCTCTGCCATTTACAGCCATGGGGGAAAAATTGGTGGGGGTGTGGAGAACAAAAAGAGGGGGATGCTTTACAGCTGGATTCGTTCATTCATTTAATCACTTAAGAAGCATCCACTTTTTCATGCCAGGTACTGTCTAGGCACTAGAGATGGACAGATAAACATAACAATATCCACCTTCAAGAAGCTCTTCAGGTAGCAGGAGGAGCAAACAAGAAAGACCAATCACAACACCAAGAGCCCAAGGCCAAAAGAGCTGTGAGAAGAACTACTACAGGAGCTCAGGTTGAAGATGCATAGCAACCTGGGGTAGGGGGTAAGGGACGCTCTGCCAGAAGGCGAGCTTTGGCCAATTCTTGAAGGACAAGAGAAGTTGGACAATCAATAGTAGACCCAACCAAAGTAGAGGAGCACACAATTTATGGAAAGCCAAGGTATAACCAGAGTCCATCCTCTTCCCATCACCATCCTCCACTCATAACTCTGCTCTTTAGTTCACACCTTCTCAGAATAATTCTCTAGACCACACCACACACAACTGACCCAGCTCATAATGATAATGCCAAGTGTGGCGTTGTGGAGTGGCAAACATATAAGCAGACAAACCTCAATGGGCCATGCTAATGATTCTCACAGGTGCACAAGCCTGGGAGTTAGAGGAAAGGGCCTGGACTTTGGACTCAGACCAACTTGAGTATGAATCCTAGCTCTGCCAGTTTATAGCTGTGAGACCTGTGCACGTTGTCTTTGCTTTCTAAGTCTCAGTTTTCTCATCTGTTAAAAGAGAAAAATAGGAGTATTGTGAAGCAACAGTGAAGTGCACATAGACAGAGGTGTTGTAGGAATGCTGTATTAACATTCAACACATCATAGTTGAGAACAACCGTAATGCATTCTTTCAGGATCTGGAGCTACATTGGTACAGACAGACTAGGTTCTAATTCTTGTTTTTGCCCCTAAAGGTCTTCATTAGCCCTGAGATGAAGAGTTAATGACTCCAGGCTCCATCCATTTTCTAGAACTGAAATAGGGAACTGAGTAATTGGGGTAACCAGCTACAGCCTTCATCACCCTTTGGTAAATTCTACGTGAAAGTCAGCCTGTCTCTCCCACTGGAGTCAGCCACGAGACCACCATAGTGAAAAGAGTATTGGCCAGTTGGCTCTGGTCTCAACTCAGCCCCTGAACTGTCACAAAGGGTTAGAGATGTAATTCAGGGTCACCCACTCCCTGGATTTCCATCTCCTCATCTACAAATGAAGAAGTTTGACTAGATGGTATCTACAGTCCTTTCTCACTAGGGGAGTTCTGATAAAGCACCCACCACATAACCACATGGACTGAGGCAGAGATGGACCAGCCATGACCCCTCTCCTTAAAGAGCTCACAGCCTAAGGGGCAAAGGTAGAAACAAACCCATTCAGATTAAGTCGTAGTATAAGACAAGATGTACCTAGTACAAAATGGAGAGGAGGCTTAAGAATGTAGGTGTCACCATTGGGTTCAGAGAGGATCACTGTGAGATAGGGTGATCTGGGAAAGCTTCCAGCAAGAAGTAGATTCAAGATTCTATTTTGAACAGTAGAGGACTTAAGATCAGGGCTGTGGGGCATTAGGCAAACTCCTAACCACCAAGCCATTTTCATTCACTTAACAAATGTGTGTTGAGTACTACTTATGCTCTCCTTCTGGGAAAAGTGAAAAAATCCATGTTGTTGCTCATTCCTCTGGAAAAATACCAGACTTCCTTCTAAGGGAATCCAAATTTTAGTCTTGTTGTGTTGGTCCATTAGCTTCAATAATTGGCCCCTCTTTCTCCACAAAGCCTTCCCTGGCCCCTTCTGTGTGCACCTATAGCCCTTGTGTTTACTTTTAGTGTGAAGTACAGTGTGGTGTTCTTGTTTTTGTTTGAAATGGAGTCTCACTCTGTCACTCAGTCTGGAGTACAGTGGTGCAATCTGG
Organism: Hylobates moloch; assembly: GCF_009828535.3. NCBI lineage: Eukaryota > Metazoa > Chordata > Mammalia > Primates > Hylobatidae > Hylobates > Hylobates moloch. Next base: position 26,988,544 of record NW_026652287.1, on the reverse strand, counting down.
GCTCACTGCAACCTCCACCTCCTGGGTTCAAGCAATTCTCCCATCTCAACTTTCCAAGTAGCTGGAACTACAGGTGCGCACCACCATGACTAGCTAATTTTTGTATTTTTAGTAGAGACAGGGTTTCACCATATTGGCCAGGCTGGTCTTAAACTCCTGACCTCAAGTGATCCACCTGCCTTGGCCTTCCAAAGTGCTGAGATTACAGGCGTGAGCCATTGCACCCAGCCGCAGTGTGATATTTGTCTCTTTATTTGTTGGCTTCCCCCACTGAATGAGCTTTGCTTTGAAGGCAGGGGCCATTTCTTACTCATCTCCTTATCCCCAGAACCTAGCAATAGGCTTTGGAGTCAACACACTTGTGATGGGAAAAGAGACAAAGAAAATGCAATGAAATGCTCCCATTCCCCCTCATTCTACAACCCCTCCTTCATCAGGAAAATTCTAACTATGGCCATTTGTCATCTTCTCCTTTTCTAAGATGTATTTTCAGTCTTTCAGTTGAGTTCCTGGAAATTATTAGGTGGGTCAGGATAATCAGTGGGGTAAGAAAATAAGAAATAGGAGCAAATATATGTTTTTATTTGCTGTTAGAGAAAGAGCTATTAGGAAGAAAAGGAAAGCAGAGACCCCAAAGGATGGGAAGAAGGAGGGAAAAGCCAAGAGCTGTGTGGGTTGGGTTTTAGCAGAGGTTTTGGTAGAAAGCTGAGAACAAGTAAATAAAAAAAAGGGTTTGGAGATAGCTCAAAATTAAGGAGGCATCTAAAGTGATGGAAATGGTAAAAGAGGATTTTAAGAAATTTACTGAAATTTACAAACTGAATTTCCTGTAATATCTTTAAAAGATGCAAGTAGAGGATTGAAATAGCTTTTAAGAAATGTTGGTGGCCGGGCGCGGTGGCTCACGCCTGTAATCCCAGCACTTTAGGAGGCCGAGACAGGCGGATCATGAGGTCAGGAGATTGAGACCATCCTGGCTAACACTGTGAAACCCCGTCTCTACTAAAAATACAAAAAATTAGCCGGCCTGGTGGCGGGCGCCTGTAGTCCCAGCTACTCTGGAGGCTGAGGCAGGAGAATGGTGTGAACCCAGGAGGCAGACCTTGCAGTGAGCTGAGATTGTGCCACTGCAATCCAGCCTGGGCAACAGAGTGAGACTCTGTCTCAAAAAAAAAAAAAAAAAAAAAAAAGATATGTTGGTTGTTGGTTGGGCACGGTAGCTCAGGTCTGTAATCCCAGCACTTTGGGGGACCAAGGTGAGTGGGTCACCTGAGGTCAGGAGTTTGAGGCCAGAGGCCAGCCTGACCAACATGGCAAAACCCAGTCTCTACTAAAAATACAAAAATTAGCCGGGGGTGATGGGCCCCTGTAATCCCAGCTACTCAGGACGCTAATGCAGGAAAATCGTTTGAACCCGGGAGGTGGAGGTCGCAGTGAGCCGAGATGGCACCATTGCACTCCAGCCTGGGCAACACAGCAAGACTCCATCTCAAAAAAAAAAAAAAAAAGAATTGTTGGTTGTTAAGCTGTGTTTCATTGATTTTGATGCCATGCAAATACAGCAAAGATTATAAGGCCGCCGGCTTATCTCTGGGCAACATACATTTAAAGCCACAGCACATGAATGAGTAATGTAAAATGAATGAGTCCAGCGTACAGCAGACTTTACTTCATGTGAACCACTCATGCTTATTGCAAACTATCAGACAGACAGTGTTTAAGAACTTGAGCTCTGGAGCCAAATTCCCTGTGTTCCAATGCATACTAGCTGGGTATTCAATTTAACTTCTCTGAGCCTTTATTTCATCATTCATTGAAGGAATAAAAAGAATATCTACAAGATAGGGCTAACATGCCGATTCTATGAGTTGATATATGCAAAACTCTTAGATCCTGACATAGAGCAAGCACTTAATAAATGTTCATTTTTATTTGCATATGGTTGTCATTATTACCCATATCACAGTTTACAAAAACACAGGGCTCTGTAAGTTTGAGTTTCTTGCTTGTTGGTCAAGCCACAACTTTGTCCCCATGCCAGTATTGACCATCCTTCTATGCCTACTTCCATCCTCATTTCTTTCTCAGTGCCTTGGCAATATTTTCTGAAGCACTCATTGGATATGATTCTTTCTGTCAGGTATTGTTCATCTTGCTTCTCCAACAAGACTGAAAGCTCTTTTAGGAGCATGAAAATCATATTTTTTGCAGCTCCTGTCCTCAGCCTGGAGCAGTTCAGCTGAGCACATACTAGCCTTGGAATGTTCTTTGGTTGAGTGGAATGGACTGGAGTTGGGTGAATCACTTTGTAGACATTTAGCTTTTGTGTTAATATGCTTCTTACTGACCTCCAGCTCACCCTCATGTAGCCTACTGTCAAACCCAAGAAATGACCAGATGCTATCATTCAGAAAGTTCTAAAATGCCATGACAATGTGTGCTTACAACTAGAACTACATTTCATTTAAAATGTCCTTAGCCTAATAGCTAATAGGTAGGCTTTTCTGTGTCTTTCCGAGATCACAGGCAGTGTGGTGTAGTAGAAAGAACACAGAGTTAGAAGGTAGAAAATGCTCTTCTAGCATCCCCTGGTTGTGAGCCTTACATTTCTTAACTATAAAATGGGACTAATAGAAATGCCTGCCACATAGTCTTCTTGGTCAGACTAAAAGAAAAAACAGGTGGGAAAGTTATTTGAAATGGTAAATATATATATTTAGTTATTGTTTCTATTATCAAATTTGAGAATCTACCAGAGTGAGGACGCCTTCCAGAAGAGGCACAGGGCGTTGACCTCCTAGCCTGTGTTCAGCCTCATTAACATTCACCAAGACAGATTCCGAGACTGCAGGAATGAAAAGGATGGAGGATGTGGGGGAAGCAGGTGGGAGAAGAACAGTTGGTGATGAAGAAAGAAAAATCTAATCTTTTGCTAATACTAAGGGCCCCAGCTTAAGAACACACATGCAAACAGTGAAGCGTGGTGACCCGGGACCAGCTGGAAGACCTCCTGTACAAAAGCCGTTAACAATACTGCTTTCAGCTCCACAGCTCACCAGGGCCAGCTCAGGCCATAACACAAAATAGTCTATGATGAAAGCTCTCTGATAACCCCATTTCGCAGATGTGAATCTGGAGCCCAGGCAATCTGGCTCCAGAGGCCATGCTCTTGACTTTGACCCTATGCAGTCTCTGCCATGCCAAACCTACCAAGCCTTACACCTGTCCGCCCCTCCCACCTGGGCGCTCTAAAGCAGGGGCCATGTCCTATTCAGTTCCTTGTCTTCAGAGCCCAGCCCCATTCCTGACACAAGGTGAGCCTTGAAAAAGGCTTGAACCGTTGAGCTGAACCCACTGTCACCAGATGCTGAGGTCTCAGCATGCCCAGTGGTGGGGACCCATGGATCTATTAAGCACTGAAAACTGGGAGGCCAGAGCAGGGGCTGAGATGGATTGGGGCAGGGAGATGCAAAAACAGAAACAACCCATTTCACAAAGCCTCGCTTGTGGCTTTTTGAGTCCAGGGATGAAGGCAGAGCTGAAATTTGGGAAGTGGAGGCCCCAGTCCTTCGTGACCCAGTGCACATGCGGCAGACCTGCCCTCGGGTGCACTTTTGTGGCTCTGAGGGCAGGATTTGGGCTTTAGATAATAATTGCATAGATTTGCTCAGTAAACACAGGGCAACCGTAAGATAATTACATGTTCTTACAGAGATGGGGCTCCATAATTACCTTCAGTGGCCCTAAAGTATTATTTAACACATATTCTGGTTTATAAGACAGAAATAATGATGAATTTGCCTGGTAATTACACAGCACTTCCCCACTACATATCCTGCCAGTAGCTGATACTTAGCCCATCATTAAGGGGCTAGCAGTTGCTTTGGTAAATAAGAAGTTCTTCTCATTATTGGTCTCCAGGCACATAAAGCATGATTAAAATGCCATTAGTGACATTTCTCCAAAGGGCAAATCCACAAGTCTGTGTGAGAAGCCAACTTTCCTTAGATTAAATGTTTTATTTCTGTCTTTCTGACAGGAGGAATAGAAAGGAATCAACTCTAACTCAAGCATCTGCTCCCTGAAAACTTGTCCTTAATGAAACAGAGCAGACAATGCAAAATCTGCCCTGGCTCAGGGTCACAGGAAAGGAGTTGCCACTGTTTTCAAGATGAAGATGATGCTTTAACTCATCCAGATGGTTCTGCCCAGTTGAGGAGGAGCCCAGGCCTGGCGCCACCACCCTGTGGTGGGCTGGGTCAGCACATTGAGGGCCAGGGCAAACCGCAAGCTCTGGATGGGTCTTGCTGGCAGCCTCCTCCTCCTCCAAGGATGGGGCCTCAGAGGCTCACAGAGAGCTGGGGCTCTTTAGAGAGGGGGGCACCCTGGTTCTTGGGCCACTTGCGGGTACACATGAGGAAGGAATGTACACACATCAGATACCAAAGCAGGGAGATGCAAGCCTGGAACCAGTCTCTTAGTCCATGACAAGGACCCTTGGGAAGGCTGCCTGACATATTTAGTCCGGAAGGCAGTAATTTGAGGGGCCATGGCTCTGCTCTAACTGCCCTGAGCTCAGCCACTTGCATCAGAAAGAAATTGACTCTTTGTAATCAATAGGGGGCTTAAAGAGGGTGGTCAACCACTATGGCTGGTGGGCAGGACAGGGAGTGGGCCCTCTGGAGCAAACAGGGCTCTCGTTACCATTCCATTCCAACCTATCCCATTACTGAAGGGAACGATTCAACAGCAAATATGAACTCAATTCCAAATCCCAGTGCCAAGGCAAATGGCCAGTCCCAGCAGCCTTTTTCTTTAGTAATGAACTCCAGGCCTCTGGCCTTGACTTTGGAAGTGACTTGACTTACCATGGAAGCCAGCAGAGAGTAGCTGGGAAAAGTTCAGAGTTAAAGTCAGAAGATCTGGATTCAAATTCCAGCCCTGCTCTTCAATGGCTGTGTGATATTTGGCAGTTACCTCTATCGAACTTCAGTTTCTTCATTTGTAAAACAATTTGAAAAGACTATTAAGTTCCATTAGGCCAGAAACCACGCCCATTCTATTCATCGCTGAAGTCCCCACACCTAGCCCAGTGCCTGGCACCTTCTGAATCTATAATCAACATTTTTAATTGAATAAGACTGGGAAATTTATTGCACAGTTAATTTACGTAAATCCATTCATTTGCATTCAGTAAAAAGCAAAGAGAGAGAAAGAAAAATAACAATTTAAAATAATGATTTAATTAGTACAGAAGATGTTGCTTGATAATCCACTCCATGCATCTGTGCCCCAGAGTAATACCAAAGCCAGAAATGTAGAGTTGCTCTTCTCTAACTTCCTGTTTGTGAGAATCTTGTACTGAACCCATAAAGGTATAGTTCAATATTGCACTGTAGAATATATGCTCTCACTAAATAATATGCAATGTGTCACTATATCCATCCCACATAATTTACAAGTATTACTGCATTTGGCTGCAATCTGAAAACTTTTTAAATTCTACTTTATGGATGATTTATAGGAGATTCCAGGGACGTTTCGATTATACCCAATTTTTGCTTTAGATTTGACCTTGAGAGCCTTACCCTGAAGCATTTGCGTTAAGTCACAGGGTCACTGCAAATGAACCGGAATGTAAGTATTGTGATAAAAATAGCTGGTATCCTGCTCAGTGCTTTTCTGCACAGCTACTTAGCCTGGTCAAGGTCAAGAGGCTTGATTACAACCCAGACCTCTTGACTGCCGGCTTGAATGCTGGCAGACACAACACGATTTCCCTCAACAAAAACTTGTTGAGTAATTATTAGGCACTCAGCAAAGTGCCAGCCACACAGTGTTGTGTGAGAGAAATATAAGGCAGAAAGCACTGGCCACCAAACGCTCAACGATTTGCACCGATGAAATAAGCACCCAGCTGGCCCCAAAGTATGCAAACCTAGGCATTCTACTTGAAGGCAGAGGCAGCTACTGGGGAGCTTGAGGTGAAGAAGCAGTCATTAACATGCGGGATCACCCACCAGTCCTTGCCACCAAGACCCATTTCTTCCCTACCCTAAACTGCCTGTTAACTGTTGAATTTTTTTTCCCAATTCAAAGCTTTCTTGTTTCCATTTTATTTCACTGTGTTTCAAATGAAGAAAGGAAATACAAGGTGACTTTTGCCTTTCATATTCTACCCACATCCCACTTCATGTCCTCTACTGCCCAGGAAGGCCCTCCAGACACAACCAGCAAGGCAGAGGAGGTATGTACAATCCTACATTCATCTATGAAGTGCTACAGTGAACATAGAGGGGGACATGGAGTCAGGTCACCAGGAAAACCTCCATGGGAAGGTCAGAGTTATAGAAAGGCCTAAGATGAACTTGACCTTGAGAAGCAGGCTATGAATTATATCTGTTGATTCTTCTTGTCCCACATCCATTCACCCTCATTCTCATAATAGGATTCTGATATCCTTTGGGGAAAGACCCCATTGCCTGGCCCTAAGAGTGAGCAGGGAACCCAGGCATGGAAAATCATGGGAATCTCATCCCCTTGACTACTGTGATTAGCTCATGGATGAACATGTTTGTGTCCCAAGGTGGCCTAATCAGTCCCATCCCCGGGACTATTGCAAAAGAAGCAATCTCTTTCTTTAAAGTTGCTAACCTGGTAGCCTGAAGCAGCCAGGGACAGGTCATCCAGTACCTACCTGAAACTGAAGCCAATAAAGAAGAAGATATATTCTAGACATGGAGAAATGGACAAAACCAGGTCCTAGAAAAATCACTGGAATCCCTGAATCCTGCAATACCTGACTTTGATGTCAAATGGTCCTGGATTTTAAGTTACATTTTACTCAATAACTGCAGTTTGGGGATTGTTTTTTGCGGTTTTGCTTTTTGCTTAAAGCCAGCCCAAATTGGGTTTCTTTCATTTGCAGTGGAAACAGTCCTAACAAATTGACTCATAAAAAAGAGAAATGGCGGAACAGACATGGAGAACAGCAAGAGCAAGGACCTAGGGACAGGGATATGGGTCTTTTTCTCAAGCATATACATTGAGAGTCATAGAAGATAAGAGGCCAGGGAGCATATTATGAAAATATCACGTGATAGGAAGAGGCATTTGGACTTCCCCTGAACTTTTGAGAAGCAAAATCCAGAGCTGAAATTAGGAAAATACATGCCTAGACCCAAAGGTATCTCATGAACTGGCTGGTCCAGTTGCTGTTCCTCTCACTCAGAGAAACATCTGCCACATGCCAGATGCTGTACATCTGTGGTTAGCATTGTTCCTTTAAAGAATAACACAGATTCTTCTCCAGGCAAGCCAAACATTTTCATTAGCTGTGGTCAGGGAGGGAACCAGGCTCCTTCAGATGAGTTTCAGCTGACACACTGCTGTGGGGCACGTCTTTCAGGGAAGCTGACTCATCTTCAGTCGGTCAGCTGTGAGGGATGCACACCTGTGTCCTAGGATGACTTTGGGGGAGGGGGGTGCAAAAGACCTTGCTGGGCTTCAGCTGCCTCTGCAGATGCTCTTACACTGGGGCTGACACAAGTGCAGCCACGCCCAGCGGGTAGCCAGCTCCTAGGAACCCCCACCGGGAGCTCTTCCTCTGAGTTCTGTCCCAACCAACAGCTGGAGTTGGGGAGACTGACATCTGGGCTTGATTTGATGCCCCACTTATCCTCCTTTCAGACATCCACACACTACATTCTTCAACCATTGCAGAATGCAAGTTGCTCAAAGTTGCTTTGATGGTCAGGGCCCAAACAGGGATAGAGGTGCAATCACATCATGCCTACATTTGACAAGAGAATTCTGCTCCATGTGCTGAGAGAGACAGAAAACAAAGTAGACTGAAAGAGAACAATATAAGGTGCATGGCCTCAGTGACCTGAACTTCCATCCCACTCACAGGGCAGACACTATAGTGAGTATGAGATGGTGTGTGTGAATCTGTGGTTCCCACGGTAAGTCTCGGTTTCTGCAAGCCTCTCGCTGCATCAGCAGCTTGCCTGGCTGAGTATACCATCGTGTTGTTTAATGATGGGGATACATTCTGAGAAATGAGGCGTTTGGCACATTCATCACCATGCATATATGATAGAGTGCACTTACACAAACCTAGATGGTAGAGCCTACTACATACCTAGGCTGTATGGTCTAGCCTATTGCTCCCAGGCTGCAAATCTGTATAGCATGTGACGGTACCAAATGCTGTAGGCAATTGTACACAATGAGAAGTATTTGTGTATCTAAACATATTTAAACATAGAAAAGGTACTGCAAAAATACGGTATTATAATCTTATGGGACCATCATCATACATGCGGTTTGTTGTTGACCCAGACATGGTTATCCACCACATGACTGTGTTTATCAAAATAAGTAGAGCTAGCTGTTGGAACAAACAATGCCAAAATCTAAGTGGCATAACACAATAAAAGCTGATAGTCTGCCCACTCTTAACACTGTGAAGTGAATCGAGAGGCTCTTCTTGGTGGCTGTGCTCTGAGCAGTACTCAGAGGACCCAAGATCTTCCATCTGTGACACTGCCCTATCAAACACCCTGGAAGGGGATGAGAGCTGCTGCTGGTCAGATTCCCCAGAAGCAGACTCTGAGATGGAGGTCAGAATGCAGGGCATTCATTAGGGAGTTCTTCGGGGATTAATGCTTATGGAAGGGAGATAAGGATGCAAAACTGGGTAGAGGGAAAGGTTGAGTTGCCACGCAATCCCCCAAAATGGTTTCTGCCAGCTCTCTGGGAACTATGGAGCTAGGTGGCCTTTCATAATTGTCCTGAGTCAGAGCAAGGTGATGATGCCATTAAACCTTTAGGTTGATAAGTCATTGGATGCAGAAGAGGACCATCTTCCAGCAGCACTCCCTACAAATGAGGAAATAACTTTTTCATCACTAAAGGGAGACCCAGGTGACCATCAGAGCAACCACCACAAGAGGACTGGAGGAGGGGTTGACAATCTCGTAGTAAATAATTTACGCTTGGTAGTTCATGCCATCACTGTCACAACTACTCACTCTGCTGTTGCACATGAAAACAGCCATAGGCCGTATGTAAATCAATGAGTGTGACAACGTTACAATAAAACTTTGTTTACAAAAACAGGCAGTGGGTCATAGTTTGCCAGCTTCTGAACTATAGGATCACAGAAGTATTTAAGGACAAGCCTAGAAGTGACTTTGGTCATTCCTATCCATATTCCATTGGCCAGAGCCCAGTCACCCAGCCCCAGTTTAACTGCAAAAGGAAAGGAAATCTTTCTGTGAGTCCCAGAAGAAAACAAATGGAATTTGTGAGCATCCAGCCAGACTATGCCACAGTGTGATTCTTGTGTCGAAAACCATTTTTTCACTGTGATACAGCCCTGAAATATATTATACATTTTTTACATATCTATTACTAAATAAAATGATATGCACTTTAAAGGAGACTTATGAGATTTTCAAGGATACTTTTAATCATGTGTGAATTTTGCTCCACGCACTGATTTTAGAACCTAAGCCTCATGTGTCTGTGACGTTGCATCAAGTGAAGAGCATAAGACTAAAGAGTTGGACAGACCTGGGATTACAGCTCAGCTCTGGGTGGCCAGGCACATTTCCTTCTTGATCCTCAGTTTGCCTATCTCTAAAATTAGATGATAATAGTGCTCACTTCGTGTGGTTTTTGTAAGGAAAAAAAGTGCTACAATATACATAAGGTGCTTAGTGGTTGGCACATTGTAAGCACTCAATAGTGAAGATAAGAAGAGGTACAGTTCGTGACCAGCCTGGCCAACATGGTAAAACCACATCCCTACTAAAAATACAAAAATTAGCCAGGTGTGGTGGCAGGTGCCTGTAATTCCAGGTACTGGACAGGCTGAGGCAGGAGAATCACTTGAACCCAGGAGGTGGAGGTTGCATTCAGCCAAGATCATGCCACTGCACTCCAGCCTGGGTGACAGAGTGAGACTCTGTCCCCTCCCCACCCCCAACAAAAGAGGAGGGACACATAATTTAGGTGATCAAAGCCTGCTGTGGTTGGTTGGATGTGGTGGCTAATGCCTATAGTCCCAACCCTTTGGGAGGCCAAGGCAGGAGGATTGCTTCAGCCCAGGAGTTTGAGACCAGCCTGGGCAACATAGTGAGACCCCCATCTCTTTAAAAAAAAAAAAAAAAAATTACACACCGGCATGGAGATGAAGGCCTGTGGCCTCAACTACTTAGAAGGCGGAGGAAGGGGGATCGCTTGAGCCCAGGAAGTTAAGGCTGCAGTGAGCCACGATCATGCCACTGCACTCCAGCCTGGTGACAGAGTGAGACCCTGTCTCAAAAAAAAAAAAAAAAAGTCTGCTGTAGTGACCTTATGTAAGTTGTGGCATCTCCCCGGGCCTTGATTACATCCTCTGCAAGAATGTGGATAATCAGGTGGTTCCCCTCAGCACACAGGCTTCAGATGAGTAAGAGTTTCTGTGGCTCCTGTAATTAAAAATAAATAGAAACTGATAGTAATATTTATCTGACAGGGTTGTTGGGATGATAAAGTTCATCTCAATGAAAATGTGTTGAGGGCAGATTATGTGCTAGGCAGCATAGTTGGCTCTAGGGAAAACAAACAAGAATAAGATACTGTATCAGTGATCTACTGTCCCAGAGCTTAGCAGTTTCAAACAATTTTATTTTCCACAGCTCTGTGGGCTGGCCAGGTGGTTCTTCTGCTGGTTTCACCTGGGCTCCCTCACACAGCGCAGTTACCTGGTTGCTGTGGATTGGGCTCAGCTGGGATGGCTGGGAAGCCTGTGTTCCATGACAGCAAGCCCCAGGGAAAAGCACTTCCCCAGCCTCTGATTGTATTATGATTGTTGACATCCCATTGGCCAAAGCAAGTCACACAGCCAAGTCCCAAGTCAATGCGGGAGGAGACCACACAAGGGCACAGATACCAAAAGGAGGGATTCATTTGAGGCCATTACTGTAACCATTTACCACAAATATCTTATCTGTCCTTAAGAATGCTGCTGTGAAATGTCCATCCTGCCCCTGCTAGATGTATCACTCTCCATAGCCATCTCCCCTGACAGCTCCCAAGGAAGCATTTATAAGATAACTGCCCGGTGAGCTTATGCAACATTGCATAAGTCTTACTTTCCACTCAGCATCAGACATCATTAGACTCATCTACATCATTAGACTCATCTACATCATTAGATCACTCCTACTCACATTCCCCTGGCCAGAATCCAGTCACATGGCCACACTACAACTGCAGAGGAGGCTGGGAAATGTAATCTTTCTCCAGGTCCCAGAACTGGGGAATGGCACGGCCCTCACAGAGACTCCTACATTGATACTACTTCTGTTTCCACAGTGTTCTTCACACTCTAGGAGGCTCACAGAGGGATTTCCCTTTGCCCTTTGGCACTACATGGCTGACAGTTGTAGTCGGGGGGAAGATGGTGGCATTCACAGGGGAGATGGTGGCATTCACAGGGGTTGGGCTGCTGACCAGGCCTAGAGTAGGATGGGTTCAAGAGAGGCCAGACATTGTACTAAGGTTCCAAAGTCTTGACATGAGCCTCTCGTATGGACACTGGGTGGCACAGCCCTGTAGAGTGTGTCTCTGCTTACCTTTTGAGAAGACAATGTAGAGAGAAAATTGACCTTATCATTTTTCTAGGAAGGCAGCATTTTGTGGATTGTTCTTCCTCAAAACTAGACATTGACTAGGACTTGTCTCCTCTCACTACACAAAGGACAACGTCTCATTTCTTGGGCTTTGGATATAACCTAACCTCTAGGTCTCCAGGAAGTGTCCTCCATGGGCCCTCCCCTTGCCCTGTCCCCTATGTCTCTTGTCTCTCCTTGGTCCTATAGTAGTTCTCCCTCTTAAGATCTTCCCTGGATGTATCTCTGTACTGCCTTTTTCTTTTTGGGGGACATATCAACCCTCCTTAAAGAATGAGGGACTGGGAAGGGGCTTCACTGAGTGGTAGAATTAAATGATATGAAAGAAAGCAAGACCATCCAAAGACCATAGTAATTCAGGCTAATAAGACTCAGAGGACAGACAGAACAGATATTTAATTGGCAGACACAACAGAACTGCTGAACCATTTCCTTGATCAACTACCCAGGGCCAGCTCCATAATCCGAAGGACCCAGTGTAAAATGAAAATTTGGAACTCTTTGTTCGAAAAACACAAGGAAAGAGCCACTGGAGATATTGAAATATAAAGCTTTTCCTTCCACAGTCTCTCTTGCAACTTTTCATGATACTTTTTATTTGCTATTTAACGTCATTCTCAGTAAAGTTAAAATTTTACATTATTAGCATACATTTTACCATTCACCTTTATGCTGTGCACTGACAGTTTTAAGTGCAAGTATTAAAAGCATTTAACTCACGTGCTGAATCCCCAAAATGATACAATTATGCAATTCTTATTTCCTAGCTCTTACATGCATGTGTATTTCATTCATACCAGAACAATAGAAATGGTGCATAAAAGTAACATAGGGTTAGGTGTGGTGGCTCACACCTGTAATCCCAGCACTTTGAGAGGCTGAGGTGGGTAGATCACTTGAGGCCAAGTGTTTGAGGCTAGCCTGGCCAGCATGGCAAAACCCCGTCTCTACTAAAAATGCAAAATATATATATATATACACAATAAATACAAGTACAAAAAAAAGCGAAATAAAAACAACTCCTTTTTTTTTTTATTTTGTTTTGTTTTAGACAGAGTCTCACTCTGCCACCCAGGCTGGAGTGCAAAGGTGAGATCTTGGCTCACTGCTACCTCTACCTCCAGGGCTCCAATAATTCTCATGCCTCGGTCTACTGAGTAGCTGAGGACTACAGGCACATACCACCATGCCAGGCTAATTTATTTTTTATCCCTCCCAAAGTGCTGGGATTACAGGCATGAGCCACTGCGCTCAGCCTCATTTCTTAGTATACACACATTCTACCAATACTCTCCACCTTCAGCTTAGGGATGAGTAAAGAAGGAATGAAAGGAAAAGTAACTATGGATTTCCCTCTCTTTCTTTTTCATTCTATACCTTCATTTTCAGCATAAGAAAGGATATGAGAAGGTTCCTTGGTGTTCATGTTTTCTAGAACACCACTGCCTTCTTTTCCTTGTTCAAAGCAAGCTCTGGCTTGAATGGAAAGCATGGCCCTTGGGGTTGTCAGTGTCCCCATTTATCCACCACAGACATAACACACATACCTTGTACTCACTTGAGCCTCACTGAACTCATGCCTCATGAGTCTCCCAGAATTTGTGCTCAGGGTACATCACAAATACTATATGCAAATGGGGTGGCAAGCAACAGCAGACAGGCAAATTAGGTATGTCTTCTGCTCACACACATGTGCCGTTGTCCAGCCAAACTTCACTTACAAAATGCGAGTTCAAAGATCAAATTATCAAGAATTTCAAGATGGCAGCAGCAAAGCATTAAACCAAGTATAGGGAGCTTCTGAGCCCAGGGCCCTGCACATGCCCATGAAGCTGAAATAGCCTTATGGAATTTTCACAGACATTTCCAACTAAACATGTTCCAAAGTCATGTCATGATTGTCCCAGAGAACCACCATCAAATATCCTCCTGACCTTCTCTGCCCCATCTCAATAAACGGTTCCCCAATTTGCCCTCTTGCTGATATCATACACCTGGTGTTCATGCCAAACACCCCTCTCTCCCTCACCACAGCCCCTTCCCTCTACCACATTTAATTTATTGCCAAATTCCATTGATGTGTACCCCCAAAATATTTCCCCAATCTGTCCATTTCCATTTGCCCCCACTATTCCTCATGAAAGCCACCATCAACACTTGTCTAGATAACTGTAAGAGCCTCCCAACTGGTCTCCATTCTTCCATTTTTGTCCCTTACAATTCATCCTCCACAAACGTTTTAGAGTGATAATCCTAAAATGTAAACTGACTCCCTTCAACACTTGTTACTGAAATCCCTTCATTAATTGACTCCTTCAGACGCTTCAAACTTCAGCTCAAATACTGTTTCTTCTGAGAGGCCTTCCTGGAGCACCCAAAACAAGGTAACCCTGCCCCATATCCACCCCCATGTTCCTCTCTTAGAGAGTTGTTTCTTTCCTTTACCACATCTATCAAACCTGTGACTGAATTTGTGGGTGTTTATTGAGCTACAGTGCAAATTCAAAGACAAGACTGTTCATTCACTGTACTATACCCAGCTACTAGCACAGCATTTGGTCCATGGTAGGCACTCAGTTTTTAAGAAATTAATAAGTGGGTTCATGAAGAACGGAGAAGGAAGCGTTGACACTAACTCCCCAGTCTCTGGCTTAGATGACAGGGAGCTTGTGGGGGCACAAATAAAGAGAGAAATTCTAAGATGAAAATAATTCCCTTGGAAAAAGAATGAGCTGATGTGTATGAGATTTCTTTGTAAGCTACAGGCACCCATATAAATGTGCAATTGGAGGTAACAGCACCAACTCCAGTTAGTGTAGGCTGAAGTGACTGTACCTTCAAGCCAATGCACTTTGAGGGAATGGGGCACTAGAAATAGTCATACCCCGATGATTGGCATGGACCAGGACTGGCCAGGCAACAGGACATATGGTCAACTCAGGAATAGATTCTAAAGACACAGGCCCCAAGAGCAAGAGTGCAGGGACTTGAGATCATTCTAGAACTGAGAATAAGAAAGTCCTTAGGAACATAGGCAAAGTTATCTCTTCTTCTTTTCTTCTTCTTTTTCTTCTTCTTTCCCTCTCTCTCTCTCCCTCTCTCTCTCTTTTACACCCTCACTCTCTTCTGTTCTTTCCCAGTTCCAGATTCCCAGGGAAAGACTGTGATTGGCCCAGCTTTGGTCAGGTGCCCACCCCTAGTGCACTCAGCTGGGACCCGGGGGCAGGAGACTACTTCACAAACACAGTGTCCAGGTAGTACATAAAGCCAGGCAAACTCTCTAAAAGAGATCAACTACAAACTATAACATTAAGGGGTTCAGACTCAGCTGTCCAGGCATGATGACATGTCAAATGAGTGGTAGGGTCAAGCATTTTTTAAAAGCCCTGAGCAGGGAAGGTCAGTCAGGGAAGACTTCCTGGAAGAGGTGAGCCTTGAGAGACTGTCAGACTTTGGATGGAGCCGCTGGCAAGTGTTTCAGGAGAAAGGAACAGCATGAACAAAGGCCAGGGGGCAGAACAAATGAAGCTAAATTGGTTATCTCATTTCTCTTCTGATATTCCCCCATGTCACCTCATGGATCTTTATTGTGTGATCATTTTTTTGGTAATAATCTGTTTGAGGATTTGAAATCCTCGCCATCTTCCCGCTCCCTGTTCAGTAGACAACAGTGAGCACCTGGCTATTACTGACATCATCTGTAGGGTTTGGGCCACAAGACTAAAAGTGAATCCATTTTATGAGAAGCTGTTGAGACCATTTACAAAGATTTCTCCAGCAGAGTTTTTGAGATCATGCTATTAATGGGTCAACCAGTACATTTTGTAAGTGACATAAAATACAATGGAATAGAACATAGCAGAATTCATTATAGGCAATAAGGGTAAACAGATTTGTAAAACTTTTGTTTCAGTTCCATTTCTATGGATGTGCAGATCATGGGGGAAAATATACAAGAATATTGCACTGACAGGAACCTCAATCAGACTCTCCCTTTATTACCTTCTCCCTGGGCAATGGCTTTATGAGACAGACTGAGTTGGAGGGTAAGTTGGAGGGTCAGTGGTATTAACTGGATGCTTTCCTAAGATTTGAAATGTGGATGGAAGAGAATCCTCCAGCTTTGCGGTTTTATGTTTTAAAAATGTGCCAGAAATGTATGGCATGCTAAAATATAAACTGCTTCTCTCATCTTCCTCTCCTTCTTCACTCCAACTTCTTCCAACTAAACATATTCCAAAGTAACGTCATGATTGACACAGAGCACCACCATCAAATATCCTCCTGACACATCTCAATAAAAGGTTCCACAACCTGCCCTCTTGCTGACATCATACACCTGGCGCTCATGCCAAACATCCCTCACTCCCTCACCACAGCCTCCTTCTATCCATCAATAGAGCTATCAACAAGGAACAGACAAAAGAGAAACAGGCTGATATGAAATATTGACACTTGAAGGAAATAGGATTTGCTGTTCCTCGACTTCAGTGTAGATTCCCTCTTGGAAACACCTTCATGGTGACTGGTTGTGACCCTTAAACTGTCTCTCTAAGATACAAAATGACCAGACTGCCCTCCCATTCGTGAACGGACAAACCCAAATCTTCAGACAACCACACGAAGCATTTGAGTCCACAGACTGCTCAGGATAAGTCAGTCCCTGCTTAGCAAGCTAAACAAATATTCAGGTTCCCGGCTACTTGGTAAAGTTCCTAAGAGCCCACAGATCTCGCTGCACCCTTCCCCGCCCATGGAAAATTGCAGTGTTTGGATCAGTGCAGCCACTGAACAAATGGCTAGTGGGCCTATGAGCTGCACCTTGATCATTTCACTGTGGGAGGCCAGTTTCTTAACAATCCAACGTTAAATTCTCCGGTCCCTCTTTTCTTATTATACAATCCAGCTGTTTCCTGCAGCCGCCTGCAGGGATGACAGCACTGGGCTGGGAGACCGGGCTCCAAGATAAGTCTCCAGTGCTGTCTTAGCCAGAGCTCAGTTACTAATCTTCTGTCCCCTCGGAATTTCATTTCTTCATCTGCAGAATGGGAGAACCTCTTCTCGCTTCCCCTACAGGGCTGTGGAGAGGATCGGCTGGCGTGACTGCCACTTCTTTTGTTAAGCATAGGGTGGTGGTAATGTTAGAAGCCGCCCTTCCTGGCGGGAGTGGGGTGGGAGTCTGGAGGTGGAGGGGGAGGGAGGGGCCAGGGTAGGCGCTCAAACCAAATGCTGACCCAGTGATACCTTGGTTGTACTTGGCCCTTGGCCCACCCACAACTTTCCCAGCAATCTTGCCGCTGCCGCACCTTAAAACCACCCAGCAAGAAAAGGGGGGAACTATTTCTCTCAGTAAAGCCCTCAGGTCCTCCCTCTGAAACCAGAGCTTCGGGGAGAGCAACAAGTGAGTAGTGACTCAGTGTTTAGTCTGTAGCCCTGCATGTGCACAAGACGACTTAGGAGGGTCTCACTGAGCTCCCAGGGCCGCTAGTCAGAATCTGTGTGGGAATGAAGCAAGTTAAAAGGGCAGCTGAGCAAAGATGCTGGTTCGGGGGCAGTCGGGGGAAGTGGGTGAGGATGGAAAGGTTTGAAAGGCTGCCCTGGGCACGGGGTCAGCCCTGGGATGGGCTGGGGTCAGCCGGGATGGCATCCAAGCAAAGGCTTCTGGAGCCAACATGAGGATGTTTGGCAATTAGAACGCTCCTTCCCAGTGGATCCTTGGAAGGGAATGTAAACAGCGCGTGGGCTCCCCGGGGCCCCGTGCGTGACCAGAGCCGAGTTGGGGAGGACTGCTGGCTCACCTCGGGCTTCTGGTCAGACCCCCCACCTCGAGCCCTGGGGGCGCCAGGGATGATACCCCCATGTCACAGCCATTCCAGAAGTGGAAAATGTAACGTGAGAAACATCTGCTCCTCTTCATGGGAGTAATTGGGCCTCGGTGTGTGCATCTCTCCTTCCTCCTCACGCCTCCTTCTTCAAACTCTCTTTCCTCTTGACATTTATAAAAATAAAATGTGATGCCAGGGCTTGTAAACCAAATCCCAGAGATAACTGGGCTGTGGGTTGAACGCGTGCTTCACTGGATACCACGAAGGCCAGCCTGCCAGGGGGAGGTGTGTCCCCGAGAAGAGGGAGGGAAGGGAATAGGAAGCAGAGAAAGAGTCGGAGGTGTGGAAGGAATCCAGGGAACAAGGATAAGCCGAGCTCACATCTTGGAGATGTCACCACCTTCTCAGTCCATCTGCCTCATGAGAGCTGAAGAGGCTTTGGTTTCTTTCTTCCTTACCTTGGAACTTCCTCAGCCCCAGCCGTGCCTTCCGCCTGCATCTTATTTCTTAGGGAACTTACTGCCAGGACTCAGCAAGTCATAAATAATGGTAAAATAAAGAATATCTAGTGGATGTTAAATAGTTCAATGAATCAGGCTAACTACATGTCTTCCTGCTTTAACCGAAAAGGGACCAGTCAGGGCAAAATCAGCTGTTCCCTGCCAGCTACTACCAACTCAAGCCATGCATTTTGACCAAGATTTGGGTCAAATTGAGCGTCCCTAATTATTTTCTTCTACGTTATGGAAAAGTCTAGCTATTCTCTTAGGTCTCACCTCTTATTGCCCTCTCACTCAGTTCCTGGCTGTGTCAGCCACTGTGCTTCATAGGAGAACCAGAGACACTCAATGCTGATTACTGTGATGTCTTTTAGGCATACACTATTGATTCAGAGAATAAAATGTGAAAAGAGAGCAGTGACTTGAACAAAGAGGTCAGTCACTTGCTGCTCTGGATGTGGAGGGATAAAACCAAGAATAAAATATTCTTTGTGTCATAGCAAGAGCCAAGATGCTCAATTCGCTTTCTTCATAATGTATCATTTTATAATTGCCAGACACTATAGTACATGTTTTATACGTATCTCCTGGCTCTCCCACTAGAAGATAAGCTCCATGAGGGGAGAAACCTTACCTTTTGGGGTTGATTATTCATCACTGTATTCCTATTTTGCAGGACAGTGCCTGGAACATAGTAGGCATTCACTGAATATTTATTCAGTGGATAGAGGGTTGAGTGAATCTCCCTGAGCAGATTAGATCATGGATGAAGAAGTGAAATATCTAACTATACAAATACAATGGGCACAAACAGATATGCACACCCCCACAGAGGGGACTGTGAAGGTTTGTGAGTGAATATGATGGCAGGATAGGAGTTCTCTGGCTCTACCCACACACGCACACATTCACAGAAATCCAGCTAGTAACTATCCATAGAAAACAAAACCTTTATGAATATCTCAGAACTCTGGAGTGAGGCTAAGACACCCTTTGGGACTGCAGAACTGAGGAACGCCTCATTTGAAGGGTAAGAGTGATGGTTTGTATTTGACCTCTTCAACCCTCCCACAAGAAGGCATTGCACCACACACAGGATTCCCCTGGGCCCATGGTGGACATTCAGGTTTCCTACCATTTTGGACCCCCTGCAGGAGGCTCATCCCTGTTTCATCCCATGGGGGACATTGGGTGTAACAGCAGAGCTACACTACCAGTCAAAAAAAAAAATAGTAGTGGGGCCTATAGTGACAAGAACCCAGATCTTGGCAATGGCTCTGTATTCCAGCCAACAGTGGAGCCACATAAAAGAGACTACCCAACAGCATAGCTCTGCAGGAAGCACTGCCTACAGCTCTGCAAGCTCAAGTCCCTAGCTAGCTTCCCCACCCAAACTTGATACTCTCCTGAAGCCTTCTCCAGGCTGGGTGGAAAATGCAGGTCAGTATTTACCCATGGAGGGAGCATCTGGCCCTGCACAACCCAGAGGCTGAGCTGTGATCCAACAAAGCCCCAGCTCTCCTCAATCCCTCTTTAGGCTGAGAAGCAAGTGCAAGTCAGCATTTACCCACATATGGAACATCTGACCCCACACAACCCCAGCAGCTGAGCAGTGACTCCACCAAGCCTCAGTGCTCTGCCTGAGGCTATGTTAGGCTGGGAGGCAAACCCAAGCCTACACATATCTGTGGACATAGCCTCTGGCCCTGGCCACCCCATGTGGCCAAGCAACAACCGCAGAAATCTCACCCAGCCTCAGAGCCCAGCACGCAGCCCTGACCAACTACAGATTACAAACAACAGTACCACCCAGCCAAAGAAGGCAACCTGCAATCCTGCCCAGTTAGAGATGACCACAGAGCCCAGACAGCAGCTCTGCCTGACTACAGAGTCCAGCCAGTGGTCTCAACAGACCGCGGAGGACAGCCCACAGTGCCATATAACCTTAGAGCACAAGAAATGGCGCAGCTCAGCTATAGAACCTGACACCAAAGTCTGTCTATATGGGATCACTACCAACTGGCCATCCAGAATCCAAGGCTAGATTAAATAGTAAAGGTCTATCACCACCAAAGAACACCTGAAAATGCCAGAAGAAGTGGTTATGGCCTCAGATGAACAAGCGCCAATGCAAGAACACAATGATTATGGAAAATCAGGGAAATATGACACCATCAAAAGAAATTAATAAAGCTCCAGTAATGAATGCTGAAGAAATGGAGATCTATGCAATCACTGACAAAAAATTCAGAATATTCCTCTTAAAGAAGTTCAGGAAAATTCAAGATAATAGAGATAGAAAATTAAATAAAACTTTGAAAACAATTAATGAATACAATGAGAAGTTTGACAAAGAAATAAAAACAAACAGAAATTCTAGAGATAAGTAAAAGAATAATTGAACTAAAAAATTTAATAGAAAGTGTCAACAACAGATTTGATCAAACAGAAGAAAGAATCAGTGAGCTTAAATATAGGATATTTGAAATTATTCTATCAGAGGAGCAAAAAGAAAAAGAATAAAGAAGTCCTACAGGAATTATTGGATACCATCAAAGGAACCAACTTTCACATAACAGGAGTTTTGGAAGAAGAGAGAGGAAAAGGCCCAGAAAGCATTTTCAGTGACCTGGATGAGATTGGAGACTATTATTCTAAGTGAAGTAACTCAGTAATGGAAAACCAAACATCGTATGTTCTCACTGGTATGTGGGAGGGAAGCTATGAGGATGCAAAGGCGTAAGAATGATACAATGGACTTTGGGGACTTGGGGGGAACAGTGGGAGGGGGTGAGGGATAAAAGACTACAAATATGGTGCAGTGTATACTTCTCAAGTGATGGGTGCACCAAAATCTCACAAATCGCCACTAAAGAACTTACTCATGTAACCAAATACCACCAATAACTTATGGAAAAATAAAATAAAATAATAAAAATGTTAACAAAGGAAAGAAAATAATGGCTGACATTTCCCTAAATCTGAGGGAAATGACAATATCCAGGTACAGGAAGCTCAGGGATCTCCAATCAAATTCAACCCAAAGAGGAATTCACCAAAAAACAAGATAATCAAATTATCAAAAATCAAAGATAAAGAAAGAATACTGAAAGCAGCAAAAGATAAGAACATATCACATTCAAGGGAGCCCCAGTACAGCTATCAGTAGATCTCTCAGCAGAAACCCTGCAGACCAGGAAGACAGTGGAATGATATATTCAAAGCGCAGAAGGGAAAAAAAATGCCAACCAAAGATACTTTGCTTTCTCATAAAATTTAGGTCTCTTGTAAGCATGTGAAGTAGATACTGATTTTATTCCTATTTTATGGAGGAAGAAACCAAGGCCTGGGGAGGTTGAGCTACTTGTCCAAGTTCACACAGCTCGTAAATAGCAGAGCTGGGTTTTGAACTCAGTTCAACTAGCTTCCCAAGTTCTTAACCACCATGACTGCTTTATCTATTTTTATAGTATCCCAAAACTACTGGTTAATACATTATTACTGATAGAATAATTATAAACACGGTGACCATATCATGGGTGATTAGTTTGCTAGGCATTGTTCTAAGAATGTATTTCTTATTTAATCTTACTTAATTCTTATTCTTATTCCTTATTTAATCTAATCTACTTGCAAAATGTATTCCTTTCTGCAAGTGCTGTGGAGTGAGTACTCTTAGCCACATTTTGCGAACAAGAAAACTAGGCTAATGCAAAGTAAGTGGTAGAGCTGGGATTTGAACTCAAGCCTACTAATTCCAATGGTTGGATATCTCCAACTCCCTCATGGTATTCATGTCGTTAGCCATTAGACTGTCTGCAATTCCTATTTTGACTTTGCCTTTGCCTTTGCTGGTGGAATAAATACCTCTTCTACTCTCTATGTTCTGTACTATATATTTCTTGAGACCTACGGTAAGGAAGATTATTGGGAAAATACAAAGAATTAATGTTGATGCTGTCAACCTCTACCTTCTAGTATATCTATCAAGGATAGCCCTGGCTTTCTGCCCTTTTCTATAAAATCATCAGATAACACTCCCATAAGGACCTTCAAATTAACAGACACTGTTAAGAATGCTGCACTGCTAGAATACCCTTGGTTAGAAAAGACTGTGAACTGGGGTGTAATCCCATTAGTGAGAAGAATGGCTTCATCAAGTGGAATCTGTTTGAAATCATCCCTGTAAACAACCTCTAAGCAACAGAAGGAGAAGGAAACACATGCAGAGAAAGAAGTCCAGATGCTAAAGAGAATGCTTTTTGGCATGTAGGTTTAGAACCTCCAAATTAGATCACAAAATCTGAAAACAACCACACACACAGTCAGAAAATGAATAATTCAGAGAGATGCCTCTAGGTATTTTCCAGAAATAAGTGTGTTACACTGTTCCCATTAGAATCAACATTGTCAGTGTGAGGCTTTACACACTAACTGAGCTGGTAAATGCTCCTGCGTATAATTTAAGCGATCAAGGAATGATAGTAATAGCCCCTAACATCTGCATAAATGTATGGTGTGCAATATTTTTTTGCATATATTATGTTACTTTATCTTTACCACAATCCATTGAGATCTACAGGACTTCCATTTAAATATAATAAAACTAAGGTTCAGATTTTAGGTTTCTTGAATTCAATCCATTTTTTAAATTATTATTCTTAAATGCAAATAATAATGATAGTAACAATAACAACAATAATAAAGGATGCTAAGGAAATGGCGTGGGAAAGCAGATATACTCCCTCCACAATTCTGCCTGGGTTGTGCCTAGTGTATTGGCTTCTTGTACTTAATAAGAGATGATGAAAAATGAGTTAAATGGTTGTGATTCCTCCCTTCTGTATGATTACAGTTAAATAAGGCAATAGTACTGCCCATGTAAGGAACATACACTTATTTATTCATCAATACAAGGATAGAGGGCTTTGCTAGCACATAAGAAACTTTTGTGCAAATTACAGAAAGATGCCTTGCCCACTAAACTGAAACAATGCCAGGCAAAGACACAACTACTAAGAAACACAGCACTGGTCAGATTTTAGCTCCCACTTGCCCTGTAGGCCAGGAACACTGTCCAGTGCACAAATTGCACAGCCAGAGGCACAGACTCACCCTCTAGAGGAGTAGACATATATGAATATTATTATAGCTGTCTAATAAATATCATTAAAAGAGATTTGAGAAAGGCACCCCAAGAGGTAGTGAAGGGAGTGGAGGTCCATTTAAATGTTTGCTTTCAATACTACCATTGGGGTTTGAGAAAGCCCAATTCATGCCACCCTTTTTCCCTGCTTCTGAATCAATTGAGAGATAAAATTTTAAAAGAAGCTAACATTAGAGAAAGGTCTGTGGCCAAGTAAACGTCTTCATAAGAAATCCCAGAATCAGATCAACTTACCCACTTGGTTAGTTGCAAAGACTGTTGGGTTGTCACTGGCTCCATATTGGGAACTAGCCATGTAAAATTCAATTTTTGGAGAAGCAAAGCAGAATGTGTGTTTCCTGCAAGGTGGATTATATAACAGAGAAAAGGGGAAGAAGTGTTTGAGCCACTGATTCCCAGTTCCTTTTCCCAAGTTTACTAGTGAAAAATTTATTTCTTTTCACCTGGAAAGAATGAGGGAAGAGGTAGAGAGTGTCCAGTAGCCTTACAGTGGCAGAGCTCCTCCCACATGGAAAGAAACACTGAGTCTGGGGAAGAAGCCCACCCTATCCTCAGTCCCCACTTAATTATGATGATGTTATTCATTTCTATCCCCAGCACTCAATCATGAGCGGGAAATAGGTGTGTTTCTCTCTCCATTTCATCTCCAGCACCTATTACAGAACTTGGCACATAGTAGGCACTCAATAGATACTTGTTGAAAAATAATGATTACACGCTGACTAGTAAGACCAGAAAGGCTTCCAGAAGGGAAATGGCACTTGAGTTAAGCCTTGAAGTATCAGTAGCCAAGAAAAAGTGATTGAGGGGAATTGCACCATAGTTCAACAGAGATAGCAGGGTCTGTGACAAGGAAAAGACAGGAGATTGTAAAATATCTAGTATGTCAATCAAATGGGTTATTGGAATGCAAAGGGAATTAAGCAAGGATGAATCATGGAATAGTGGAGTAAGGTAAGAGTTACCACAACAGCAATTGCAACTTCCATATATGCCTCCTCCAAACCTCCGATTTAAATCCCATTTAAATGGAGATGCATCAGAAGAGAAAAACATCTTCAACAGAGCAAACAAAAGAAAAGCAAAGATTAAATTAGAAGAAGTTCTGCTGGCTTCTTTGTGGGAGGGGGTCCACTGGAAAGCACATTCTGGAGTCTTGTCTCTCATGCTCCACCTTGAACCAAAGCAGCAGAACCCTCAAAGCCAACTCACTGACTCATTCACACTGTCTCTCCAAACTACACAGAAACTGCCTTTTGAGATAGCTAGATCCCTGATCCTCTCTTCACCCCATCAGCTCCTCCATCTGCAGATCATTCTAGAAATACTATTCCCAGCATTCACATGGCACTGTCTCTAGATACTTGGGTGTGTTGCAAAGAAAACAGTTCTGAAAGGAGTGTAAGCAGGAAGAAGGGGCAAGGAGGTGGGAGGAATTTCTCAGGGCCTTTGGTTTTCAAAGATTACATTAAAAATGCCCTAATTCAGAGAACACATCAGTGGGAGCAGAAGACCACCTTGCTCAGGCATACCCACACTTGAAGGGCACACCTGAGCTTTGGGCTTACATCCCAGAGGAGGGGCCTCCTGGTATCCTGGTGGACACTAAGTGGCACTAAAGATGCTAATTTCTCCAGCCCTCTCTACTGGCAAACTTGAGGCTAGGATAGACCTAAAGTTCTCCATGAAAGGGTCAGCAAACAAAGAAAAACTATATATTTATGAAAAGATTCTGCAGCTTAAAGGACAGAGCAATCTTTTGAAGACTAAAAGTAAAACAACACTGATAATAATTTTCTACAAGGCACACAAAGTGTTTAAAAGACATGTATCTGCTTGGCATCCTTATCATCACAAAAGAACAGAAGAAGCAGATGAACTGAGATGAAGACAAAGGTGCAAAGAAAAAGAAAAGTGTTGTTTCATCAGGCATGGATTCAGCACCTACTATGTGCCAGGCACTGTCCTAGGTACTTGGGATATGGGAGTGAAACAAACCATATACAGAGCTCTGCCCCATGGAGCTTAGCAGGGAGAAATAGACAACAAACAAGCAAGATAAGGAAGTTATTTAGCAAATTAAAAGGTCATCTGTGCTGTGAAAAGAAAAGGAGTTGGGGGTCACAGAAATAGAGCAGGTAGGGGATGAGAAGTGCTGGGTTGTGAAGTTGCAGTTTGTAACTTGGGTATTTAGGGCAGGCTGGACTGAGATGATAGCATTTGAGGAAAGATTTGAAGGTGAGGAAGCAAGCATGTGGGTATCTGGGAAATGGTGTGTCAGGCAGAGGGAACAGCCCATGCAAAGCCCCAGGGGTGGAGGGTGTGTCCAGGGTGGTTGGAGTGAGCAAGGGAGGAAATGGCGACACAGGGTGAGGATAGGCCATACCACGAGGTCTTAGAGGCCCTTGTAAGGCTTTTGACTTTTTCTCAGCAGGAAACAGGAGCTCCTAGGGATTTAGGAGATGTGTGGCATGATCTGATTGACTCTTCTTAAAAAATTACTTGCATGTAAAAAAGTACTTACATGCATCTCATTTAATTTACACAGCAAACATATGAGGCATGTGACATTATCTCCCTTTTACAGATGAGGAAACTGAGGCCAAAGCAGGTAATAAATTTACCTAAAATTACCGATTTTGTCATTGTTAAAGGTAACATTTGAACCCAGGAAGGGAGATGGGGAGATGTTGGTCAAAGGACACAATGTTTCAATTATAAGATGAGTAAGTTCTGGGATCTAATGTACAGCATGGCAACTATTGTTAATAATACTGTGTTTTTGCTGGGCACAGTGGCTCACACCTGTAATCCCAAAACCTTGGGAGGCCGAGGTGGGCAGATCACCTGAGTTCAGGAGTTTGAGACCAGTCTGGCCAACATGGTGAAACCCTGTCTCTATTAAAAGTACAAAAAATTAGCTGGGCATGGTGGTGTACACCTTTAATCCCAAATACTCAGGAGGCTGAGGCAGGAGAATTGCTTGAACCCAGGAGGCGGAGGTTGCAGTGAGCAGACATCATGCCACTGCTCTCCAGCCTGGGCAGCAGGCAAAACTCTGTCTCAAAAAATAAAATAATAATAATAATGTGTTTTTTTACTTGAAATTTGATAAGAGAGCAGATTTTTAAGTGTCATCCTCATCACACACATACACACACACACACACACATACACACACACACACGGTAATGATGGGTGATGATAGATGTATTAATTAAATGTGATAATCATTACACAATGTATTCATATATCAAAGCATCACCTTGTATGTCTTCAGTATACAGTACTGCATTTTTATTTGCCAAATATTTTTAAGTTATAAAAAGAATAATACAAACCTTTAGAAGTTATATTTTAAATCAGAATAATTTTCTTATAAAATATTATAAATATTATAAAATATTAATTCTCAAAATGAACAAGGGCTGTAGGGCTCACCAATTCAGGCTTCCAGAAGGAAATCTCAAAATACATTTTGAGCTCAAAATGAAATTTCAAGGTAACTCATCATTCTTTGAGTGTTCTAAACTTATTTCCTGAACACTGGCTTTTAAAAATGAAAGGTAGATCTGAGCTGGACACAAATCAGAGGCAATTATTCAAAGATGAATAATAAAATGAACTCATGTATTGACAGCTCTGAGTAGAGCTGAAAATTCTGTAAAGTAATTAACTGAAAATTACTTCATGGTAATATGGTACTTTCAGTTAATATTAAAAGGATCAATTCCCTGATTCATAAATTTTACTGCTGAGATTTTTGGTGGAACAGATATTAGTTTTATGACATATTCCTAGTATGGGTATCCACTGACTCTAAACAGTACCCACTCTGGGTACTGTATTGTGGCTAGACGATGGGGGTCAAGGATGGAAGCAGGATAAAGTTTAGGAGACTAGGCAGTAACCTCATTGAATGAAGACAGCAGCTCAGGCCAAGATGGAAATAGCAGAGTGGGGAAAATGGACATATTCCAGATATATTTGAAAGTAGAGTCAATAGGATTTCCAGATGGATTGCTTATGGTATATGAGAGAAGAATCAAGGATGTATCCAAATTTTCGGCCTTGGCTGGGCACAGTAGCTCACACCTATAATCCCAGCACTTTGGGACGCCAAGCTGGGAGGATTGCTTTGAGGCCAGGAGGTTGCAATCAGCCTGGGCAACATAGAAAGACCCTGACTCTACAAAAACAGTTAAAGAATTAGCTGGTCACAGTTGCACATACCTGTAGCTCTAGCTACTCAGGAGGCTGAGGCAAGAGGGTCACTTAAGCCCAGGAGTTTGAGGCTGCAGTGAGGAGTTTGAGGTATGTCACTGCACTCCAGCCTGGGTGACAGAGTGAGATCTTGACTTAAAAAATGAAGTTTTTGGCCTAACCAACCAGAAGGATGGAATTTATATCAATTGACTAAGTTGGGGAAAACCTTGAGGGGAACAGGCTCAGGATGAAAATTAGAAGTTTATTTTTTGGGCCAGGCGCAGTGGCTCACGCTTGTAATCCCAGCACTTTGGGAGGCTGAGGCGGGCGGATCACAAGGTCAGGAGATCGAGACCACAGTGAAACCCCATCTCTACTAAAAATACAAAAAATTAGCCAGGCGTGGTGGCGGGCGCCTGTAGTCCCAGCTACTCAGAGAGGCTGAGGCAGGAGAATGGCGTGAACCTGGGAGGCGGAGCTTGCAGTGAGCCAAGACTGCACCACTGCACTCCAGCCTGGGCGACAGAGCAAGACTCCGTCTCAAAAAAAAAAAAAAAAAAGAAGTTCATTTTTTGACATGTTAAGTTTGAAAAATCCATTAGACATGCAAGTGGAGATGTTGAGTATGCGGTTAGATGTGTGAGTCTGGAGTTCAGATGAGAGGTCTGGAATGGAAATGTGAATTCCAGAGTTTTCAGCATGTGAATGAAATTTAAATCCATCCATGAGACTGGGTGGGATTATCAAGGGAATGAGGGTAATAGAGAAGAAGACCAAGTCCAATTATTAAGGCTGTCCAACAACAACAGAGGAAAAATCAGCAAAGGAAACAGGGGAGTGGCCAGAGAGATAAGAGTAAAACCAAGAGGGTGTGGTACCCTGAAAGACAAGGGTAGTAAATCAAGAAGGAGAAAGTTATTAGCTTTGTATATGCAACTGATAGGCCATGTAAGATAAGGATCGAGAATTTACCATGGGATAAGGTCTCAGGTTAGGCTTGGGGACCACAGTAGCAGAAGCCCAATTGGAGTGGGCTTACGAGAGAGTGGAAGAAAAGGAGAGAATTTTGTTTCAAAGGGAAGCAAAGAATAGAATGGCTTTGGGGATGTAGAGTCTCAAGAAGTTTGTTAGTTTTTACGATGGAAAGGAAAACAACATATGTGTATGTTTGTGGGTTTAATCTAGTAATGAAAAAAGATTGCTAATTGATATGGTTTGGTTGTGTCTCCACCCAAATCTCATCTTGATTGTAACTCTCACAATTTTCACGTGTCATAGGAAGAACCCAGTGGGAGGTGATTGAATTATGGGGGCAGGTATTTCCTCTGCTGTTCTCATGATAGTGAATGAGTCTCATAAGTTCTAATGGTTTTAAAAATGGGAGTTTCCCTGCACAAGCTCTCTCTTCGCCTGCTGCCATCCATGTAAAATGTGACTTGCTTCTCCTTGCCTTCCATCATGATTGTGAGGCCTCCTCAGCCATGTGGAACTGTAAGTCCATTCAACCTCTTTTTCTTCCCAGTCTTTGTCAGCAGCATGAAAATGGACTAATACAGTAATATGGGAGAAAGAGGGAGAATTTCTGGAGATTTTCTTGGGTGATTGGATTTAGAATAGTATATTTACAGTAAAAAGAGAGCAGGCAAGGAGAGTGGGTGTGGGTGCTGCTACAACATGGATGGAAGAGTAGAACTGTCATGGAATAAAAGATTGGGTGTGAACATGGAAACTTGTTAAATATGTTAAGGTACTTATGAATAACCATTACACACATTTTAATTCAAAGCCCCAAACTACACTGAAAAGTAACATTTACATGGTTTTAGAAAAAAAAAATATAATGATGATGATGATTGATGATGATAAGATGAAAGGTAAACTAAATCTTCACATACTGGGAGATTAAAAATTATCATTTGGCCCTCAATTCTGATAATTAGAGAAATATAGGTTTCAATACATCTTTTATAATCTCAAAGACTACTAGATGAAGACAACTAGACCACAGTAGAATATAAAACAGAATTCTTAGCTTTCAAGTTACTGCTGAAGATAAGTAGTAAACAAAATCATCTATATAACCTGGAAAAAATGAGGGAGAAGGAAATAGGAATACATAAAAATCAGAAAGCATAAAATAAAATCACATGTGTGATACCAAAAACATAAGTTCTATAAATAAAATGTGTTAATTCTATTAAAAGTCACAGACTTTGAGTGTATAAGAAAGAAAAACAATGTTTAATTACATGCTTATAAGAGATTCACCTAGAAGAAAATAGCCTAAAATGGTTAAATATAAAAAGACGGATGAACATCTGACCAACTGATTTGCAATGTCTCAGCAAAAGCAGGCGGGAGAATGGATTCGTGATCTCAGTTTGACACTACAGCTTCTAACTCCAGGGAAAATCATAAGCAGAGCCAGTAAAAATCAAATTATCATGGTCATTATTCCATCTCCATCTCTCTCCTGGGCTTTTTTCTTTGATTCCTACTGCTAGGGTGCCTCTTACATACTCCTAGGACCCTGACCTACCTGTGGGCATGTTAGGTTTACAGTTGAAGCTGGAACACTCTTTGACTTAGAAGTTGTCACAGCCATTTGTGTATAAGCCTTTTTTTTTTTTTTTTTTTTTTGCCACATCGTATCATTGAAGTATGTAGGGGTTATCCAGCCTTGCTTTTTTCCCACAAATTCCTCATGTTTTACTTGGTGAAAGCTGATTCGACCTCTAGTTACTAACCTGCTAGATAACATTCTTCAACCCAGAGCCCCCGTGTCCTCAGACATACATACAGACAGGAACAAAGAGAAAGCCGTGGTATCAAAGCCATTACAGATAATGCAGAAAGCAAAGCAGAAGTGCGCTGTATATGGGACAAAGAGGGTCATTTTTAATTGATGCAAGGTCAACTCCACTGGAATGAAGTCAGTAATTTTTATGGACCTAGTGACAGAGCACCACATTAATAAAAACTGCTACTGCATCCTCTCAGTTGCCCTCATTTCTATTTGTATTGTGACAGCCTCTCAGCTAGTCTCGTGGCCTCCCATCTTGTCCATTCTCCAATCCACTCTTGCCACTGAAGCCAGAAGAAGATTTTTAAGTGCAATCTGACCCTGATAAGAACCTTAACTGGTTTCTATCCCCCTTGGTATAAAAGGCCAAGCACCTGGCCATGGAAAAGCCCTGTGACTTCCCCCAGCCTCATAGCCCACAAGCTCCTGCATCTAACCTTCCCTCTGAACTACAGGCGGTTACCAGAACCCAGTACCCTGGTTTTCGTTTCCCTACCTTTGTACATTGTGCTTTTTCTATCTGCAGTGGACTTCTCCAGCCCATTCTCCCAGCCTTCGTTTGCCTGGAAAATTCTTTCTCATCCTTCACAACCCATAAGGGATATCTTCCCTTCTAAAGATATTATCTAATGCACCTTCAGGCTGAGTTAGGGGCCCTCTTCCCTTTGCATCCTTCATCAGAGCACCCAGCATCTTTTAGCTGCTTGTTCACTTGTGTGTAACATCCACTAAGCTGTGGGTGTCGGGCTACGATAGCAGAGGTTACACCTTACGCTGTTCCCCTGGGAACACTCAGCATCTATTAATAGCACTGGTGCTTGGCACATGTTAGGCCTTCATAAATGTCTTTGAATGAATGAATGAATGAATGAATGAATGACTTAGAAGAGGTAAGTACAGGGAACTGGCAAAAGGTCTTCAACAGAGAGGAAAGAAATGAGTAAGACCCCACTAGGGAGCAGGGCAGAGTAAGATGCTGAAGCCCTCAGCTCTCATGTTCTGAGTTTTTTTTTTTTTTTTTTGGAAAGTCAGGGGACAGGTCCAGACTTCTGGAAATCAGACCCTCAAAGGGATGGAGCCAAGC
Organism: Hylobates moloch; assembly: GCF_009828535.3. Classification (NCBI taxonomy): domain Eukaryota; kingdom Metazoa; phylum Chordata; class Mammalia; order Primates; family Hylobatidae; genus Hylobates; species Hylobates moloch. The sequence goes on along the minus strand of NW_026652287.1, from coordinate 26,957,275 downwards.
TAGAACATTCTAACCAATGAATCAAAAATGTGAAATCAGGATGCCCTGAACATCCAGGAAGTCTGGTCACTTGTCTCTATAACCTACATGAGACAGGCCAAAGCCACACCCAGAATGAGGCCCCCAGAGTTAAAAGCACTCCACTGGAGAAGCAGAGGTTAAACAGCTAAGCAGCCTTTTTCACTTCTGTTTTCCCTTTCAGGAGACATGAGTCATTTGAGAGGTTTGCAGATTTGAAGGATAGCAGAAATCCTCGAGTATTCATTGGGTCACTAAGGACAGGTTCTGTCACTTTGTGGCCACCATCACTGCCATCCAGGATCATAATTATGAGGTATCCACTGAAGGCTAGCTGCAGGAAAGCTTCTGCTCCTTCTTAAGGCTAGAAGAAACCCACATACCTAATCTCTGCATTCCCCAGCGAGCTCTGCTCCACCCACCTTCCTTCCTTCGTTTCTATCCCATCTCTACCTCCCTACACACATGTGCGTGTGCGCATGCACACACACAAGTGCACACACAAAAAACATACCCAGCCCCAGTCCTTCCCAACTCATAAACAGTTGTGTTCCCATGATCAGACTGATATGAGGTCTATTTATTTTAAGAAGAAAATGTTTATAATTCACAAAGTCAATGAATGGTTTCCTAGCAACTTCTTATATAACTATAGTGAGATGATCTTGATCTTCTGTCTCTTACTCTGAATCTCTCCCTTTCTCTTTCATATTCTCTCCCTACCACTAAGGATTTTTTCTTTTTTCTGTTTGAAGTAACACAACATTTTGAGAGTTTGATAAACACCGGGACTCTCTCTCTGGGAAAATACATGTAAACACATACATGTTCACTCACAATTCTGTGTATATAATTAAAGGACTTCACAGAGTCCCTGAAACCTGCCCACGAAATCTGGCCCATAACCCTGTCCTACAGGGTTTGATATCTCTCCCATCCAGGAAAGGAAAAAAAATGGTTATTCCTGCAAAAATTTGATGAACTCAGCTCACTTAAAACGACCTCCTCCATCCCTCCCTGATATCACACATTCTAATCCCAAAGTACCGCCGGTCCTGACCAACTGGATCTGATTTGGCTGCCTCTCCCTGTGTCCCCCTAAAACGAAGGAAACGTGAACATACTTTCATGACAGCCTGAAAAAAAAAAAATGCCATCAAGAGGTTAAGGCACCTCCAAAGACTTCCAAAGCTTTGGGAGTCTCCTCACCAGGCTTCCCTTGGTGAGCCAAGCCGCCACTAGGCACTGACCATCTGTGAATGCCTAGGATCTATGCGTTGGCCACGTACAGAGGAGAGCTGCCCTCCTCTCCTTCACCCCTTCCCACAGCCCAAGGTTGATGTCCGCGCTTCGTGAGGCCCAGGGGACTCATAAATGTCAGCTGTTCTAGGGGCAGCCTTATGTTCCTGATCATTCAGTATCATTCAGTTGAAGCATCTCCTTAACCAAGTCATTTGTAAAATAAGAAACAAATGGAATAAAGAAAAATATTAAAATTATTAGTGGTTATTATGTGCCAAGCACAGGGTTAGATGCTTGCCCTACCTATCCTTCTGTATTTTTCACAAACAACCTTCTAAGGTATAATTTTAAGATGTCAATATGGTGTGGTGACTAACCAGACAGCCTTTAGAGACAGAGCAACCGGGTTGGAATCTCATCTCTACCATATATCAGCTGTGTGACTTTGGACAAGCTACTTAACCTCTCTGTACCTCATTTTCTTCATCTGTAAAAGGAGGACAATAACATTTTTAAAATACCTCTGTCATAGAGTTGTCATTAGGATGAAATGAGCCGCTACCTATAAGGCATTTGAAGAAACCTCTGGCAATAGTAAATGTTCAATACATGTAAGCCATTCTTTCCATTTTACAGATGGAAAGTAAGCTCAGAGGGGTGAAGCAACTCTCTCAAGTTCACACTCCCAAACTGTATATCCAGCAAGTAATCCTAAGGCCTAGGATTATGACCACTCTGTGTTGCTTCCAAATATTCCTAAATGCCAAACTCTTTGAAATGATCACCTTTTAAAAATCAGTATTTAGGATGCAGCATCATTCCTGCAATATTCCTACCAAAGACACAAACCACAATCAACTCATAAGGAAACATCAGATAAATCTACATGGAGGGATCTTCTAAAAAATAATTGGCCCATGCTCTTGAAAAAAAGTCTAAGTCATGAAGACTTCCATATTGAAGGAAATTAATGGAGATATTACGACTAAATTCAACACCTGATCCTGGGTTGGATCCAGAATCTGAAACATGTTTTTTCTTTTTCTGTAAAAGATAGCAATTAGATCAATTGGCAAAATTTAAATAAGATCTATGTTAGTTAATAGTATTAGTAATAGTTTTATTTCATAATAGTTATAGTTAATAGAATTATATCAACGTATGTTGCCTGATTTTCATTATTGTAAAAAAAAAAATCTGGATTCTTAGAGAAAATCTACACTGAAGTATTAAGAGGTGAAGGGACAGCCGGGTGCGGTGGCTCACGCCTGTTACCCCAGCACTTTGGGAGACCGAGGCAGGAGGATCACAAGGTGAGGAGATTGAGAACATCCTGGATAACATGGTAAAACCCTGTTTCTACTAAAAATACAAAAAAATTAGCCAGGTGTGGTGGCAGGTGCCTGTAGTCCCAGCTACTCGGGAGGCTGAGGCAGGAGAATGGCGTGAACCCAGGAGGTGGAGCTTGCAGTGAGCTGAGATAGCGCCACTGCATTCCAGCTTGGGCGACAAAGTGAGACTCTGTCTCAAAAAAAAAAGAGGTGAATGGACATCATGTCTACAATTTCCTCTTGAGCAGGTCAGAAAAAGAAATGCTAACTTGTAGACAGAGAATAATAAGGCAAATGTGGTAAAAATGTTAACCTTTGGGAAGTCTAGATAAGAATATTCAGGAATTCTCTGTGCTTTTCTTGCAACTTTTTTTGTAGATCTGGTACTAACTCAAAATAAAAATATTTTTAAAGAAGGAATACAAAAAAATCAATCTTTTCTCTGTCCATATATGCCCCTGAACATACAGGTGTGGAGCAGAATTTCTCTGTTTTCACCTACAAGAGACTGCTTCATTCCAGAGAAGGCTTCCTTGTTGATGCTAACACAGCAGAATTTGCTTTTCCAAGGAAGAAAATCCCCCTAAACCATCAATTAAGCCTTTTATAGAAAAAGAGAGACATTTTAAAATTGGAAGACACTGTTCTCTCTTGTCTAAGAGGACATAGCAATTCCTCATCTCTTTCCCCACTTCTAAAAAATGTCTATCCATGGTTACACTCATCATTTGACACCCACTCACAAGACCCTTTTTTGTCTGCCAGATTTTCATAGGCTTCTAAAGAATGCAGTGAATTTGCTGTTGCTGAATGTAGTTCATTTGCACAGAATTCCTTACCCCTTTTTCTCATCTGTATTTTCATCATCCATGCCCTTTTCTCCAATAGGCCACTTGACAGCAGAACCGGAAAGGGAGAGAAGGAAGGGCAAGGGTTGGATGGGAGGCTGCAACTCATTCAGTCAAGAAGCATTCATTTAATGAGTACCTACTATGTGCTGCCAACTGGGCCAGAGACCCAGCAGGGAAGAAGGCAAGCCCAGCTCTGCCCTCACAGAGTTTTCACTGAGGAAGATAGGTGAAAGCTGCCAACCAAAGCATAGAGTGTTTTAGAAGGGGAGGTACAGGGTGCTGGGGTTATGTTGAAGGCAGCCAACTTAATCTGCAGAGGTCACAGAAGATCCTACTCCAGAAGGATGGCCTTGTGTCAGTTAGGTCAAAGGAAGTTGGAGAGGGCCAAGGAGAAAGAATGCTTTTACTCATAAAAATAAATACCCATACTCTCCTTAAAAACAAAAATAATAGTGCTGTCTATGGAATTGTAAAATACTACAACCACTGTGGGAAACAGTATGGAGGTTCCTCAAACAATTAAAAATAGAATGATATGGTTTCCATCTGTGTCCCCACCAAATCTTATGTTGAATTGTAATCTCCAGTGTTGGAGGTGGGGCCTGGTGGGAGGTGATTGGATCCCAGGGGTGGGGTTCTCATGAGTGGGTTAGCACCATCCTCTCAGTGCTATTCGCATGATACTGAGTGACTGAGTTATTGTGAGACCTGGTTGTTTAGAAGCGTATAGCATCTCCCCCCTCTCTCTCTTCCTCCTGCTCCTGTCATGTAAGATGCCTCACTTCCCCATTGGCTTCCACCATGATTGTAAGCTCCCTGAGGCCTTCCCAGAGGATGATATCACTATGCTTCCTATACAGCCTGCAGAACTGTGAGCCAATTAAACCTCTTTTCTTTACAAATTACCCAGTCTCAGGTATTTCTTTATACCAGTGCAAGAAAAGACTATTACATAGATCTACTGTATGACCTCCACAATCCCACTTTTGGTTATATACCAAAAGAACTGAAAGCAGAATCTCAAAGATATATTTTCATACTTGTGTTTATAGCAGTATTTGCATAGCATAGCAGCCAAAAGGTGGAAGTAACTCAAGTGTCCATCCATAGATGAATGGATAAACAAAAAGTGGTTTATACACACAACAGAATACTCGTCAGCCTTTAAAAGGGAAGAAATCCTGTTTCATGCTGCAACATGGAGGAACCTTGACGACATTATGCTACATCAATCACAAAATAAGTAGATCACAAAAAGACAAATATTACATGATTTTCCTATGTGAGGCACCTAGAATACTCAAATTCATAAAGACAGAAAGTAGAATGGTGGTTGCCAGGGACTGAGGGACAGGAGAAGGGGGAGCATTGTTTAATGCATGTAGAGTTTCAGTTTTACAAGATGAAAAAGTTCTGAATATCTATTTCCAACAACATGAATCTATTTAATACTTAACATTACCGAACTATACGCTTAAAAATGGTTAAGATGGTAAATTTCACGTTATTTTTTGTCTGTTTGTTTTGAGACGGAGTCTTGCTCTGTCACCCAGGCTGGAGTGCAATGGCATCATCTCAGCTCATTGCAACCCCTGCCTCCCGAGTTCAAGCGATTCTCCTGCCTCAGCCACCCGAATAGCTGGAATTACACGTGCACACCACCATGCCCAGCTAATTTTGTATCTTTTAGTAGAGACGGGGTTTCACCATGTTGGTCAGGCTCGTCTCGAACTCCTGACCTCAGGTGATCCACCTGCCTCGGCCTCCCAAAGTACTGAGATTACAGATATGAGCCACCGTGCCCTGCCCTCATGTTGTGTGTGTGTGTGTGTGTGTGTGTGTGTTTTTACCACAATTTAAAAAAAAAAGAAAAAGAAAAAAAAACACCAATCACTGAATTCCTACCAAGATCCAAGTAATCCCTGTCAAACAAAACATTCAGACAGAAGATGAAGATAACAATGGCTACACATCAGGTTCCCTGGTATTCTGTGTCTGATTCAGCCACAAGTAATAGAAAAGTGGCTTCAGCAATAAGGAATTAAGGACAGGTATTTGTAACTGGTTTATCAAACATGCTGTATTCAGTAAGTGTTAAGCAGAAGACACATTTAGTCTTTCAAAACTTCACTAACAGCTCACAGCTCCCCAACCCCAAACCATGAACCCCTTGATTAGGCAAACAATGGCCCATAGGACAAATTCAATCAGCGGCTTGTTTTTTAAATGAAGTTTTATAGGAACACAGCCATGCCCATTCATTTCCATATTGTCTGTGGCTGCATTCACATTATAGCAGTAGAATGGAGTAGGTGAAACAGATAGAGTTGATGAGTATTTGCAACAGAGACCCCAGGGGTCACCAAGCCTAAAATGTCTACTCTATATTCCATTTACAGAAAAGTTTGCTGACCCTGCCATACATGATAGCTTGGGAAGTCCTTAGTTTTTCTGATTACTATTAGGTATTAACTAATCATCTCATTTACCAGGTGATAAAAGTCCAGCCCAGTCTAATATCAAAATCTCAATTTCTCATCCAAGTTAAAGGTTCTTCCTCATATTCCAGCCCCTCCTTTTTACCCAGTTCATGCTAGGCTGAAGCTAGAAAGCCTCCAATGAGTAGGGAGGACAGGGGGTATCTTTCTGTTCCTTGCTCCAGCTGTCTCGCTTGCTAATGTTGCTTCTCTGATCTCCACAGGGCAGAATAGGAATAAGAGGAAGATCCCAATCAGTTGGTGCCATTGTTACGTGGCATTGTGGCCATCTGATGGCAGATGGAGACATTTTTGTGGTTATTGGAGATTCTCACCTTAGCTACTTCCTACCGCACCATTTTTGAGCAAAGATAATCCACCTGCCACTGACTGACCGATTACCACCACCTTCCCCCATACGCCCTACAGAGCCCTCACCTGCCTCAAACTTCCAGGGGTGAATCCTTCCATGACGATCTGGCATGGCTTCCCCATCCGTCCCCTGCCACAGAGGCCTCCACTCTTGCTGTTCTGCCACATAACACTCCACCAGTTTCTTGCCTTTAAACTTCTCCAGGCCAGAGTCTGGCAACAGTCCTTGGGTGTCCCAAAACATCCAGGCATCCCAAAGTTCTCCCAAGAACTCTCTAATTATGCTCATCTCCAACCCAGTGGAGGCCTGGAGCCCATAAGTTTGCACAGCTACCAGTGTGGGCATAGTGGGGACATATTAGTGTCTGTGAATAATTCTCTTCATCTTAAACCAAGGGAAGGGAGCCTAAACAGGATTGTCCACAGACAGCAATGGCTCTCAGTGAGGGATAGGGCTGTCTCCCTCACTTGCTTCCTGGGGACATTTGGCAATGTCAGGAGGCACTTTTGGTTGTCACACCTAGAGGGGTGCTGCTGGCATCTAGGAGGCTGAGGAGCAGGGATGCTGTTAAACATTCTACAATGCACAGCACAGCCCTTCATAACACGGAGCCATCTGTTCCAAAATTTCAATAGTTCCAAGATCGAGAAGGCTAGCCTGGGACTTCCCTTGATATAACGTTGAGAGGAGGGGAGAGGAGCCTGTAGGACTAACTTTTGGGGACTTACTCAAAAATAGAAAAAAATCCCATTAGATAGCCTCTGTTATTTGTATTAAGAACCCCTGAGGGAGAGTGGCTCCTGGACAGATTCACCCATTAGCTCAATGATGTCTTCAAGGACCCTTTTTTGAGAGCAAAGACTTCTTTCCACTGTACCATGCTCACTGTGCCAGCCCATCTTCCTAGGCTTGCTTCCCTTATGTTTCCAAGATAACCGATCCACCTCCAGGTATCACTTGCCAACTATAGGTTTGAAAGCAAAAAAGGGAAATCTTCCTCCTTATCTTTTTAATCTAACCAACAGTGATAGCCATTCCCATCCCCCAAATGATCTCCCCTCATGCCTGCTGGCCAGCATTGCATCACCTGGCCACACTCAGACTTTCTGGAGGCGAGTGAAGGGAGAGTACCCTGAGTGGCTTTCACAAATCACAACTTACCCCTGGCACTGGAGAAGGACCCAGCCTTTCCAGAGCAGTATGGCTGCCATTACCTAAGACCAAACTGTTGTCCTGGTGGCAAGTACAAAAGAGAAATAATGGCTGTCAGGCAGGAAATCAACAGTTCTGCCACATCTCCGTCCCGTTTCTCCAGCCTTCTCTCACAGTTTGGACAACTTGATTCTCACACAGAGGCTCTAGGGCAGTGGTTTCTCCACCTTTAATATGAATTATTATCACCTGGAAAACTTGTTAAAAAAATTCAGGTGCTCTGTTCCCACACTAGCCCTACCAATCAGAATAATGAGATCCATGGGCTCTATGTTTAAGAAGCTTCACCTGTGATCCTGTGCCCACCAACGTCTAAGGATAGCAGTTCTAGTACAAATCTTGACCCTCAGCTGAAGAGGTTTGAGCACTTACAACTAGAAGCCCAGGGATACTGCAAATCACGCACCTCTACTATTGGTCTAGAGCTTGTGTTTCAAATTTAAGTATATGGATCCCCAAATCCAGACTCCATGTATGCTGTAAACCTGACGACTTAACTCCTTCTTTAGTACTACTACTATAATTGCTAACTACAGTTATTACTGTTGTTGCTGTATCTATTTCTTTATTATCACATTTACTATTTATTGAGCTCTTGCCGTATGCTGGGTACTATGCAAAACACTTGACATCATTAGCTCATGTAAAGTGAGCTATTGTGGTAGCTCACTTGAGCGTTGTGGTATAATTTTAAAAATATATCTGGTCTTTGTTCCCAGTTCCTGGCACAGAGCTTTAAAAACTCTGGGAATTTCCGCCCCTTCTGCGCGGTCATGCGGAGCCATCGCCTGGGCCTGGAACCGGGCCGCAGCCCCACAGCTTTGACAACCATCTCCCTACCATGGACCCCCACAAAGTGAATGAGCTTTGGGCCTTTGTGAAAATGTGTAAGCAGGATCCAAGTGTTCTGCACACCGAGGAAATGCATTTCCTGAGGGAGTGGGTGGAGAGCATGGTGGGTAAAGCACCACCTGCTACTCAGAAAGCTAAATCAGAAGAAAATACTAAGGAAGAAAAACCTGATAGTAAGAAGGTGGAGGAAGACTTAAAGGCAGACGAACAATCAAGTGAGGAAAGTGATCTAGAAATTGATACAGAAGGTGTGATTGAACCAGACACCGATGCCCCTCAAGAAATGGGAGATGAAAATGCAGAGATAATGGAGGAGATGATGGATCAGGCAAATGATAAGAAAGTGGCTGCTATTGAAACCCTAAATGATGGTGAACTCCAGAAAGCCACTGACTTATTCACAGATGCCATCAAGCTGAATCCTCGCTTGGCCATTTTGTATGCCAAGAGGGCCAGTGTCTTCAACAAATTACAGAAGCCAAATGCTGCCATTCGAGATTGTGACAGAGCCATTGAAATAAATCCTGATTCAGCTCAGCCTTACAAGTGGCGAGGGAAAGCACATGGTCTTCTAGGCCACTGGGAAGAAGCAGCCCATGATCTTGCCCTTGCCTGTAAATTGGATTATGATGAAGATGTTAGTGCAATGCTGAAAGAAGTTCAACCTAGGGCACAGAAAATTGAAGAACATCGGAGAAAGTATGAGCGAAAACGTGAAGAGCGAGAGAGATCAAAGAAAGAAGGCTTGAGAAGAGCATGAGAGAGCCCAGAGAGAGGAAGAAGCCACATGACAGTCAGGAGCTTAGTATGGCTCTTTTCCGGGTGGCTTTCCTGGGGGAATGCCTGGTAATTTTCTTGGAGGAATGCCTGGAATGGGAGGGGGCATGCCTGGAATGGCTGGAATGCCTGGACTCAATGAAATTCTTAGTGATCCAGAGGTTCTTGCAGCCATGCAGGATCCAGAAGTTATGGTGGCCTTCCAGGATGTGGCTCAGAACCCAGCAAATATGTCAAAATACCAGAGCAACCCAAAGGTTATGAATCTCATCAGTAAATTGTCAGCCAAATTTGGAGGTCAAGTGTAATGCCCTTCTGATAAATAAAGCCCTTGCTGAAGGAAAAGCAACAATAATACAAACCAATGTATCTCTGACCTTCTCATCAAGAGAGCTGGGGCGCTTTGAAGATAATCCCTACCCCTCTCCCCCAAATGCAGCTGAAGCATTGTACAGTGGTTTGCCATTAGGGTATTCATTCAGATAATGTTTTCCTTCTAGGAATTACAAACTAAATACTTTCTAAATATTAAAAATATTTAAAACAAATTTAAAGGTTCTGTTAATTCTTTTATTTTTCTTTACTAATCATTTTGGATTTTTTTTTCTTTGAATTATTGGGCAGGGAAGATACGTATGGAAGATTATTGCTCTAATTTGAGTGAAATGAAAGTTATTAGTGCGAGGCAAACATAACTCATTTGAAGATAAAGTTTGTGTTGGATATGTGGTTCCTGATGCATTTTGACTTGTCTTTTTAAATGCTTTATCTTTTTCTTTAAAGATTTATTTCAATAAAACTAATTGGGACACCCGTATTTCAGTAGGACCTGGGTAGGGATTGGAAGTACTTGGCAGGGCAGCAATCTTGCTGTGTTTTATATAATATGCATCCTTGGGCAGGCTGCCCTTAAATCTTACACTGTAGTGAAGGGATGACTTTTTTTGTAATGCTGCAGTAGAGTTGGAGTACTTAGTTCTGTTCTTGTTCAGTATATCTAATAAGTGTTTCATGTTATTTCCACATAAGGGAAATAACGGAGTACTTTTCTTTTTATATTTCTATGCTTAAAATTCTCTTTCCCAGTCAAAAATTGCCCAACTCTGTGTTTGCTTTCTGCTTGTCACATTTTTCTCCCTTACTTTCCTTGGGCTAAAGACAGGCTTTTTCCACCAGCATCATCACTGCTATCATCATTAACAGCATAATTATGCAAGCATATTTAATGCTGAGTTTAATTTAATATGTAATACATATGGTAATTGTAGGGTAATACCCACAACAACCGTAGCTTCTTACTTGGCCATGAGAATGCTTATTTAAGTGTTAGACTTCCCTTCTGGCAAAATCTTGCCATATCAGAAGACATTGGAAAGAGAGATTCCCTTTGGTGTTTGGTCTTCTACTTAGAAAAAGTTTATCTTGTAGTATTCATCTTCATATTCTGAAGATAATAAGGTTTGAATTAAATTGATATACACAGAGGGGGACCAATTTTTTTGATCCAATATGAATTATAAATGAGATAATCAACAGTTATTCATTGTGGAGCTGTTGAGACTATGAAAGACTCATTGTCTTTGTATTCAGCTCTTCCTTAAATAGTGTAACCATACCCCCACCTCTGCTTGCTTTCTTTCCCTCCCCTCCAGTGATAAAGAAAATGATAAATTTTCTGTTGTGCAAAAAAATACTCTGGGAATTTCCTGAGTGATAGGAAAGTCTTTGTTATGCTAATGAGGTGGCTCCTGGCAGTTTCCCTAGATAGATTCAGGATGGGAGCTGCTCACCAGTAAGGCCAATCCTGTGATTATAGAGCTGGAACTTTCAGCACTCTCTTCCCCAACCTCTGGAGAGGAGAGAGGCACTGGAGACAGAGTTCAATCCCCAATCCCTTGACCACTGATTCAATCAATCATGCCTACAGAATTGAGACTTCAATAAAAACTTTGAACAACGAGGCTCTAGGAGCTTCCTGGTTGGTGAACATGTTCCCTGGATGCCACAGAGCAGAGGCTTCTGTGGTTTGGACCCTTCCAGACCTTGCCCTATGTGCCACCTCATCTGGCTATTCATTGTGTCCTTTATAATAAAATGGTAATCATAAATATCATGCTTTCCTGAGTTGTGTGTTGTCCTAGTGAATTATCACACCTGAGAAGGGGTCATGAGAGTCCCCACGTTTGTAGCCAAGTTGGACAAAATTGTGAGTCCCTGGGGACCCCAAGTGCAGCTGACATCTGAACTCCAGGTAGTTAGTGTCAGAATTAAATTGAATTGTTGAACACCCAGTTGTGGGATAATTGGTGTTGAAATGCAGTTATGTAATCATATGATAACAGCTTTATCAAGGAGATCATTATTCCCATTTTACAGATGAGAAGCTGAGACTGAGAGTGGTTTTGCATTCCCATGATCACATAGGAGGAAGCAATAGAGCTCAAATTGACAGACATACTTGTTTAACTTGAGAGCCTGAGCTCTTAAGCTAGGGTGACAGTTTAGTAAACATCAGGGAGGAGCACTCACATTTTGTGTAAGTGAATGACACTCCTGTTGTTGTTGTGTAATGCAGAGCCCTATAATCACTTCCTTAGCATTTGCCAAACTTGCCTGATCAGACTCACCTGGGGCATTTATTAAAAAGAGGGATTCCCAGGCCTCTCCCATGAAGATTCTGATCCAGTATGTTTGGGGTGGAGCCTGGGAATTTTTATTTTTAACAAGCTCTCCTGGTGATTCTGACAATCAGACAACTTTTGCAAACGCTGCACTATGCTGCCTCGACCAGCTTCCTTGCTTGAATGTTATCAATCTACCCTATAACCCAGCCCTTCTCTTTCCCAATTTCTTGTAGCATCTGACACACTCCTGTGCAGAGACTCTGAAGAGCTGGATATAACCTTTTCCAATTTCCACACTGTCACTCAGTCCTATACTTGGAAGAGTTTTAATGAATCATGCAATATGAATCCAACTCACCATGTCCAAGGCAAAATCCATTAACAGCCACACTCCTGCTTCCTTGCTCTTCCTCCTACATTCTCTAACTTAGTGAATGACCCACCATCCACCCAAACCACCATGCCAACAATCTTTGGTATATCTGTGTCCATGTTCTCCTTCACTCTTCACATTCTGGTCACCATTTCCTAGTGATTTCTACCTCCTAAATAATACAAACCAGCTTCTCCTCTTCTTTTCCACTGCTTATATAATATCCCATTCCATTTTCACCTAGACCAGCTTTCTAAAAGGCTTTCTGCCTTCATTCTTTGCTCCCCACCCCCAGCCCATATGTATACCACCCCACCAGAGGAGACAGATCATATATTCCAAAGGCGATTGCAACAATATCTCTCATCTCACCTGTTCTTCTAGAATCTTGCTACCTCCATCAAGAAGAGAGATGTATTTCCCCTTCCCTTGAATATGGGTTCACTTTTGTGACTATCTCAACCAATAGAGTATTCAAAGTGATGCTCCATGACTGCTTAGGCCAGTCCCTAGAAGATGACTCGCATACCATCTTGCCTACTAGGACACTCACTCTTGACATCTAAGCCCTCATGTAAACAGTCAGCTTCCCTGAGATTGCCATGCTAGGAGGAAATCCAAGCTAGCCTATACAGAGAGACAACATGGAACAGCCCTGAGACTACACAAAGAGAGAGATGTCCAATCAGCCCCCTACTTCCCCAGCCCTGCATTAGTCCAACTCCAGCCACTGGGTGCAACCATATGACAGATCCCAAACCAGAATTGACCAGATGAGCCTTTTTCTAATTCCTGACCCAAATACATTATCTGAGATAATAAAATAGTTGTTGTTTGAAGCGAGAAAGTTTTGTGACTCATTTTTTTTTAATGCAGCAATAGCTAAACGAACCATATTCAATACATACAAATGGCCAGAATTGTACCAAGCAATACTATTCAAAGTGTAGTCCCTGGGGAGAATGAACTGTGTTACCAATGTTAAGTGGAAAACTTTAGAAAAAATAAATTTAACAATGTTTATCTGAGCATAGAACAAGTCATGAATGGGACAGCACTCAGAACCAAAAGAGGTTTTGAGAGCTGCGCTCTGCAGCATAGGGAGGGAGCTTTTATAGGATGAACACAGAAGTAAAGTGCAGAAATAACTTGATTCATTACAGATAGGCATTTGCCTTACAGGGGCATGGTCTGATCAGTTGGATGTCTGTGATTGGCTGAAATTCAGCTATTTGTTACAAAAATATACTCCTAAAATAGGTTTTAGCTTGTTCGAGTACTAAGTTAGGTTGCAGTTTGTTACAGAAACATAGGGACAGCCCCGGGCTGATGGCCTCTGGTTTATTTGCTTTCACAACAGTCAGTATGGAAACTGGGAGTATTTAGAATCTTTCAACAGGGTGAATGTATGCTTCTTGAATCTAATCATTAAAAAATGAACAGACCTGGGTTCAAAGAGCAGTCAACTTTTGACTGGTTGTTCAGACACAGCCGCACTGAAGGGATGAAAAGGGGCTGTAGGAGGAGAAAGAACACCAGACAGAGGCAAGAGTATGAAAGGGGTCCCTGCCTAATGCAAAAAACAGGCAGCATGTCCACAGGACTGAAAGAAAGTAAGGTGTCCTTAGACGAGAGCTCGTCTTAGGAATCCCTTTAACTGCAAGCAACAGAAAACCCTACTCCAGTGGCTTAAACAAACTGTGATTTATTTTTCTCATTGTATAAGAATAGCGTCAGTGACATTCTCATAGCCACTTGGCACTGGGCAGTTCTGTGCACATTAGCCAGTTTTCCAATTGCCAAAACTTGCAACTTTTAGACTGCTTTCTCCAAAGTCACAGAAGACCTACCTGCCCTCAGGTGGCATGACTCTGACGTGTGTGTCCTACACTGGCCCTGGAGTCCCCAGCAGGACTAAGCTGCAGTTGCCCACAAGAGATTGTACTTAATAACTGACTTGATATTGGCTTACTTCCCCCCTTTGTCTCATGTTCTCTCTCCCTTATCAGTGTTTCCTGAGAACACTTACCAAATAAACTAATTGCATCCTGTGAAGCTAATGCAGCATGAGCGAGATAGAAAGTGGTAGGTGATAATGCTGGAGAAAGAAACAGTGAACGGAGAGGCAGAGAGGCAGGGACTTGTCCGAAGAAAACACAAACTCCCATGGCAGAGCTGGAATGAGACCCTGCTCTTGGGATAGCAAAAACAGTCTTGGTGACTCTTCCTACAATGGCTTTACCTGAATTCTTACTTCTCAGGACTTCCTCTCATCAGGCAGCACCCACCAGAGAGCAGTTCTGAAACTGAGATTACCAGATCAAAAACAAACAAGCAAACGAATAAAGACCCATGGGAGCTGGGAGTGCCCATACAAGTACATCCACATCATCCAGTAAAAGAAACAGAACCCTTGAAGTCAAACAGACTGGTTAGCACACACCTCCTCCATTTGCTAGTTGTGTGACTAAGGGCAGTTTCTTAACTACTCTGTGCCTCCTCTGTAAATATCAATGTGCTAATAATCCCACCTCACTGGATCATTTCAAAATAAAATGCATAACATTGATAAGTGCCTCGGTCTTGCCTGACACACAGTAAGTGTTCAATAATGGCCAGTCTACCCTGCAATTGCTCCACACACTCTCTCTTTCACAACCAAATGGAAGATCAAGCAAAGATGTATTGGCCAAATAATTGACTCCATTTGTCTGGCATGCCTCAGCCACTTGCTTCACATGACTATTTCTATGAGGCTAATACCTCATTACAATAACATTGTACTCTAATACCAGTGGGCCCATAAACAGAGGCCCAGCTAAAATAAAACCATTGTAATCATGGCCCAGATTTAATCACTGGCTAGTGGGCTCCCCAGTGGTTTCACCAAGAGCCGGGCAATAGTCAAATAATCACACTGCAGATGCTGGGATAGCAAATCGGCTTAAATTTAAACAGTGGCAGAAACCCAAACTACAGCAGGGAGAAAAGAGAGATGAAGAGGGGGAGATGTAGACTTGCACAATGTTGGAATTTCCCTTCCATGGCCTCCCTAGTTAATTGGCCCATAAAATAACCAGGCTTGTTAATGAATAATAGCCTCATTCCCAAGAGGCACCTAGGTTAGGTGGTCGCTCTGGGCCTGCTTACTGTGGACCCTGCTGTAAGAGCTGAAAGAGATCCCAAGGGCAACGTGAAGGCAGAGGCATTATGATCTCCATCCTACTGAGAGCTCACAGGCACTCAGCTACTTAGAAAGAGGATCCTGAGTCACAGAATTAACAGTGAGAGGGAAGCAGAGGCAGGTCCCTTCTAGAGGGTTGAGGAAGCTGAAGCTTATACAACTGGGGGACCGTCTTTGAGAAAAACCAAACAAAGCTGCATAGAAAATATGCTCAACCATCCAGCACCACCTCGTATGAAAGCATGGTCAAACCTTCAGACGAGACCTCAGACCTGGCTGACATGTTGATGACAGCCTTGTGAGAGACACAAGCAGAGAACCCAGCTAAACCATGCCCAGATTCCTGACCTCAAAAACTGTGAATAATAAATGTGTGTTTAAGCCACTGTTTGCTGTAATTTGTTACGTTGCAGCAGATGACTGGTAGAAGGAAGAGGATAAAAAAGGAAGATACCAAGGTCATTTTGCTAACTGGGTGGGGCAAACCTAGAAATGTTATTTTATTATGCACTCAAATTTTTATAGAATTATTGGAAAGGTACCTTGGAGGTCATTTCATCAAATTCTTTGAATTTTAACTAAAATTGTAACTAGACTAAACCAATCTGCTTCAATTTTTATGTAACAAAGTTGTGAGGTTTTTTACATGCCATGGACTCCCAGGTGGAAGGTCATATAACCACAGCATGGCCAGATGAACCAAGTGTACAACCATGAGGGGAACCTAAGTGCTTGGGCAGAGGAGCAGGGACTGAATTAAGAGGTAGACACCAATGGCAGGATTCAATCACATCAAACCCTGGCATTACCCCATGGCAGGATCCAGTCAGATCATGTCTCCTGGCATCACCTCATTGCAAGATCCAATCAGATCATACCTAATTACCCTATGCTTATAAAACCCACCCAAGCCCTTAGCTCAAGGAGACAGATTTGAGCATTTCCCCCTGTCTCCTTGCCAGTTATCTCAAAATAAAGCTTTTCTTTTCGCAAAAGCTGGTGCCATGGTATTGTCTTCTATGCACATCTGGAAGCCCATCCATTGATTGCTCAGTAACAAAATGAAAGCTTAGGAGACCTGCTTTGATCAGTAGATGAGATTATTTTCTACTTTGTCTACCAACTATTCTTGAGTCCGTGACTCCTTGAGTTGTGCTTGAAAATGTTTTTCTTTCAAAATATTAATCATCTCACTACATTCTAACTTCTCCTTTGCTTACGAAAGAAGTTTATTTCATTTCTGCTCCTGCCTAAAATTATCACAAGTTTTGAGTCAGTGATGTTAAAACGGAGTCTGTATCATGAGTCAATAATCAGACCCTCACAGTGAGTCCTCCATTCACTCTTAGGAGGCATAATAGAACTGTAGACTTGGAAGTCACTTTGGCAGTCATTTAATCCAAGTTAGCTCAGTGTAGGAGTTCTGGCAAAGGAGACATAAAAGGAAATTACATGCGCAACATCCAGAAAAAATACTTAAATAAAATAGGCATACTCTTCTTCATCTTTGTCCTCTTTCTTGATGGCTGAAACGTTTTGGGCATGGAACTCAAACTGCCGTCTTGGATTATGAAGTAGACGTTGCGCATTGAAGATAGAACAATAAAATGAAGAACCTGGCTGGACGCAGTGGTTCACACCTGTAATCCCAGCACTTTGGGAGGCTGAGGAGGGTAGATCACCTGAGGTCAGGAGTTCAAGACCAGCCTGGTCAACATGGCAAAACCTTGTCTCTACTAAAAACACAAAAATTAGGTGGGTGTGGTGGCACACAACTGTAGTCCCAGCTACTTGGGAGGCTGAGGTGGGAGAATTGCTTGAATCAGGGAGGTAGAAGATGCAGTGAGCTGAGATAGCACCACTGCACTCTAGCCTGGGTGACAGAACGAGACTCTGTCTCAAAAAAAAAAAAAAAAGAAGAAGAAGAAGAATCTGGAATTCCTTATAATCATAGAGCTGCCGAACTACCCCTCCCTGCTCCCTTCTAGACTTCTTTGTATTAGAAAGAATTAAACTTCTATCTTGTTTAAGCAACTATTAATTTAAATTTGAATTTTGGGTCACTCAAAGCTGAGCTAATCTTAATATATTCTTTTTCTCCATTTTTAAGATCAGGAAAACGAGCTTCACACCAGGATTAAGAATAAATCTACTGTTCCTTCCTATTATAAACTAAACGCCCTCCCCCACCAAATTCATATGTTGAAACCCCAATCCCCAATGTGACTGTATTTACAGACAGGACCTTTATGTAATAAGAAGTACTTGAGGTTAAATGAAATCATAAGTAGGGGTAGCTGGGGAGACCTGATCCAATAGGATGAGTGTTCTTATAAGAAGAGACACCAGGGAGCTCGCTTGCTCTCTCTTCACCATGTGAGGACACAGCAAGAAGGCAGCCACCTGCAAGCCAGGAAGGGAGCCCTCACCAGAAACCAGCCCTGCCAGACTTTGATCTGGGACTTCTAGCCTCCAGAACTGTGAGAAAATAAATTTCTGTTGCTTAAGTCATTCAGTCTATGGTATTTTGTTGAGCAGACTAATATACTTGCACAGATTAGTCCTCCCTATGATAAAATTACTGGCCAGAATCTACTGTCAGTAATTTTGTCTACAGGGAGGACTAATCTGTGGAAATATACTAGGGTCTATAAGGATCCTAAACATTGACCCATGACACAGACTCATTTTAACATCACTGACTCAAAACTTGTGATAATTTCAGGCAATTTAATAACAGTATGTCTTCTATTTTTCAAGATAAATAATACCTCTAGTTTTCTTAATGATTCTTCATAAGAATAAAATGTCTAGGACTTATACCAGCTGGGTGGGTCTCTCCAGAATCTAATGAAATAGATTGGCTCTACTACATTTATAAACTATATCAATGATCCTCTCAGGCATTTTCTCCAAACATTGAACTTCCTCTTCCCAAAAATGATCAGAGCAGAAGGAAGGTAACATCCACGGAATCTTTAGGCTCGTATTTCCAATCTGGGTTCTCGAGATTTCAGGAAAGAGATAGACATGCATAAATAACTTCCAATGATGACACTGCAAGCAGCCTTAGAAATGTAAGATGTTGGGGGAAATCACCATACTCTTAATAAACAGTAAGGACAATAACCCCATGTTATTCCTTTTACTATCAGATGGTTTGAAAGCAATGGAAAATGTTGCCTACAAAGACTCAGGAAGTAACTTAAGTCAAGGAACCCATCTTCTCTCAATTGAACCAGCATTTGTTCTTTCTGTAGGAAAGAAAATTTTGATTGTCCAGCATCCCTTCCATTTGGGGATGCATGGATCCCCCACTCCAAGCGCTATCATGGAACTGTTAATCCCCCTACTCCAGCCACAGGGGTGGGCCAGTGATCCACAATAGCCAGTCAGATTTTGTCTCTCCAGCCACAGTGATTGGACCACAATAGACATATGACCCAAGTCAGGCAAATTAGTCTTCACTGAGACTTTTCTGCTAAAGCGGTCTGGGAAGATTATCTGTTTGGGGGGGTCTTGGGAAGATGTGAAGTCAGAACTTCTAGTGGCCATCTTCCTCCATCACAGAGAGTTAACCTGTCTATAGGAGGAGGGAATGCAGAGGGGAAAAGAGCAAAGAGATGGAGAGAGAGAGAGAGAGAGAGTATACTCTGAAGATGGTTGATTCCTGGATTCAGCTATGCCTGAAACTTACATTTTGACTTCCCAGTTACTTAAGCCAATAAATTTTGCCTTTTCCTTAAGTTAATTTGGTATGGGTGTTTTGTTTTGCTTTTCTGTCATTTGTATCAGAAAGAGTGCTAATACACTCCCCATAAAATATGATCTGACTGGATGTTTTGGTACCATTTGTTCAGGTGGGCCACTGTAAGGCAGCACTCTCCCACATTACCCCACACTCACATGTGACAGGTCTTCCTTGCTGCCCTCATCTTCTGGCTGCCTGACCCTCAGCTGCCAGACAGCGTGGGTGACCTCACTCCTGCAGACCCCTGCAGAGCACAATGACCATGCCATAGCGTTTAAGGCAGGAGAACCACAGTTGGGACCACTTTGCTGAAGTCTAGCCCAGGCACCTTTAAACTGACAAATACAGTTATCTAAGGGAAAGTGAGCAGACAGTGCAGGGCAGGTTCAGCAAGAGGGAGTTGTTGAAGTTTTCCTGTTGCCCTGACAGGCAGCTTCCAAAGCTGGTTCTGCATGTCTAGCATTTGCTCCAGAGAGAGATGCAGCTTGTCTGTCTTGGCTCATCTGTGTGTCAAGGGGAGGGTTGGGAAGGAAGAATAAGCACTGATATCCACAGACAAAGAGAAGTGAAGCTGGCTTGCATTTGAAGTATCCAAGCCCTGTGACATGCCACTGAGGGTACCGGCTCCTGGGGGAATGCACATTCCTACGTGTTTGTTTGACAGCCCAGCACTAGGGTCACCATGTCACTGCCCCAGCCTTGTTAGTGACAGCACATCTGGGGAAAAAAAAAAAAAAAAAAAAACACAGACCTTGATGGCATTTCCTTCCGCTTTGACCTGTGAGGGGCTTTCACAGATGTCAACTCATCTGAGTCGCACACCGAGCATGAGGGCAGGAGGGGACAGGGCAGGGTGAGTCTCTCCTAGTTTATGTGAGGAGACTGAGGTTGAGAGAAATTAAATCACTTTTGCAAAGCCATATTGGAAGCCCTGGGCCTTACTTCCCCTGCTTTGGCTTTTCCCAGTTGTATCTCACCTTCACCATTTGATCCACCCACTCCCAAAATCCATGAAGGCCAAAGCAATCCCTGCATTATCTTGCCCAGCCCTGGAATGAGGCAGGAACTTCATCAATACACACACAAGCAAGCCACCCCAACACACAGGTATTCATACACACATACATCTACTCACAGGCATGCAGACTCATTCACATGTTCACATATTATACCTACATATATACGCTATACATTCATGCATATAGGCTTAACACAAACACATATGCAAATACTCATGCATACACATAGCATGAAGACACAAGACACACACACACACACGGTGGAGTTAATACCCTGCCACCCTCCTTAGGCAAGTTCACAATACTCTTAGAACTGATGCCTGGATTCCTCCACTAAGCCAAGCCATCCAGTCTGCAACACCCCCCAGATTCCAGCAATCTTATCCAAGATCAAGATCTGAGTTTTTCTTTAGTTATATTCTCTCGCGGATGCTCCAGAGCTATAGTACTGTCACAACAGCTGAAATAAAATCTGTCACTAACATATGTAGAAATTCAATAAAAAGGAGTTGTGATCCGGTGAAAGACCATGGGACTCGTTCACTGCTACCAAAGCCAGACAAGGAGAGCACGCAAATAAAAAAACATAGTCCAGCTTCACCAAACCAGTGCAAAATAGTCCACTGTTACCAAACCAATGCAAAACTCCAAATAAATATTGACAGGTCAGATTAGAACACTATAGTCCAATGCCACAAATCCAATGCAAAATTCCAAATAAATATTGACAGGTTAGATTTAGAAAACTACAGTCCATCTTTACCAAACTAATGCAAAATTCCAAATAAATATTAACAGATAAGATTTAGAAAACCATAGTCCATCTTCACCAAACTAACGCAAAATTCAACATAAATATTGACAGGTCGATTTAGAAAACCATAGTCCATCTTCACCAAATTAACGCAGAACTCCAAATAAATATTAACAGGTCAGATTTAGAAAACTATAGTTCATCTTTATCAAACTAATGCAAAATTCCAAATAAATATTTGCAGATAAGATTTCAGAAACCATAGTCCATCTTCACCAAACTAATGAAAATCCCAAATAAATATTAACAGATCAGATTTAGGAGCATAATCAAAGAAATACGAGAATCATGAAGTAAGGCATCTATTTAATTCACTACATTAATTCAGTCAAAAATATTTAGCATTATTTGAACACTTATTTTCTGCCAATATAGTATTGGCTCAAGTATAGAACAATGGAACAGAATAAATGATTAATATAACTAAGCCTATACATATACATATATATAAATGGATATACATATAAATGGAAGAGATTTCAGAAATAGACCCATAATAATGGTGACCATTTAAATTAGAAGAGAAAGGAAAGACTATCCAATACATGGTATTGACAAAACTGCCCTCTTACAAAAGAAAAAATAAAATTAGATCCTACACCACACCATTCAAAACAATAAATCCTAGATGCACTAGAGTTCAACATAGAAACCAAAACTACGAAGTATGCTCCATAACAAATGAATTCAGACACAACATGACCAGTGGCTGGCAATTAGTTCTCATCTTCAACAGCTCGATAACACTGACCCCACACTTTAAGTGACAAAGTATGTTTTGGGTTTCACTTCTAGCATTATGGTGTGATTTTTAGCATTCTAGAAGAAAACATAGGAGAACGTTTTTACAACCTCGAGATGGGGAGAAGACCTTCCTAAGTAAGACACAAAATGCAGTAGCTGTAACAAGAAAGATTGACAGATGTGAACTACATCAGAATCAAGTCCTGTCAAATTAAAGCCAGCAAGTGAAGTTAAAAAGTAAAACACTGCACACAATCCAAACATTTTTCAATAGATAAATCATTAACACCTGATTACAATAATTAAACTTGATTACATAATTTATCATACAATCATTTTACAGACTCTTAAATAGTGGTTACAAAGAATGATGCAAAGTTACATGTACTGGTATGAAAAAGTCTCCACGACATAGAGCTACATGTCAAAAATGAGACACAAAACTGGTTAAATAGATAGGTAGATAGATTAGATAGGTAGATAGATAGGTATGTAGACAAACAGAGAAAGAGTGAAAGAGAGAGAGAGATGATAGATATAGATCCCATTCCTTTTTAAAAAGTGTTTAAAAATTATGAAGCGTCATAGAAAAGGAACTATACTCATAATGAACTGTTAATGGTGATTATATTTAAGGAGGAGAATGGAGTCAATAGATGAGGGATGAATTTAACTTTTCACTCTATATTCTTATGAATTGTTGAGTTTTGACAAAGAGAATGTATTCATGGATTTCTTTTTGTGATATATAAAAGGCAAAACCATAACATTTGGAATTAGACTGTTCAGCTGCCATCCAGGCTCAAATGTTTATTAGCTTCCTAACCTGCAGCAATTTGCCTATCAAGAATACCTACCTCGTAAACATTGTATGAGCAATGAATAAAGTAAGTTAAAACTACTGCTTATTGAGCATCCACTGTATACCAAGTTTTTAAAATGCACTATTGCCTTTTAAATACACTATCCTACTGAACTACAGTGTAGTAAAAGCCTCGTAAGGTTGCTATAGTGTTTTGCATGTCAGGAAACTGAGACCAAGAGAAGTGAAGTAAATTGCCCAAGATCGCAGAGTTGGTAAGTAGCAGAGCTAGCATGAGACCTGTGTCTTTTCTGCTCCAAGACTGGTGCCAGTTCCTCCCATGTTCACCACTCCAGGTCCTTTTTTTTTTTTCCTAAGAGGAGTGGTGCTTACACTGGGCTTAGGCAACACCCCAGAATAAACTTCAGATCAGCTGCATTACAGCCCCCAGCCTAGACCCTGCAGAGAGGGGACCAGGAATTACTGACTCAAAGCCGCAGCCGATTACTCACAGACGACGTATGCAATCTCCCATCTCCCACTTCCTCTGAAATAGATAACAACAGCTATTTTAGCCTGAAATGCCACTGGCATAAACGCATGAAAAGTCATAAATCTGGAATGATAAAAACTCATTGTAAAATAGCAGTCAGGGATTTGGATGATAAAACCCCATACCCTGCTCCGGCCAGCTGGGACCTCCACTCTGGAGACGCCCAGCCAAAGAAGGGAGAAGAAGATAAAAGGGGGACATAGGGGAGATCAGTACCACATACAGTAGGAGGCTAATCAGAACTTTCCTTGCCGGAAGCTGAACAGACATTTAACACCAGGAATGGCTAACTGCATATTTCGAATTGTTTACAGCAGTGTACACAGTCTGATTTCTCTCTGTCGACTCCAAATTTTCAGTGAAATCCGATATACCTACAAATATTGACTAACCCTTTTTAAAGGGTTATTATGTGCTAGGAACTGTTCTAGGATTTTCCACAAATTAATCCATCTAATTCTTACAATAACTCAATTATTATTCCAATTTCCCAGATGAGGAAACTGAGGCACAGAGAAGTTTGGTAAGTTGCCCAAGGTCCCAAAGCTAGTAGTAAGTGACAGGCCCAGGCAGTGTGACTTCAGAGTCCTCACTGTTCACCATCATTCCATATTTCCTCTCAAATATTTGGCATGGGGGATAGGAGGGGGGGTGAATCAAAATCAAAGAAGGGGCTGAAAGTCAGGTCTGGGTTGATGTAGTGCAGATAGAGGTCAGTCTCAAGCAGAAAAGGACCCTGAGAATGTCAAGAATACTCAGAAATCTGGAGAAGAGTTCAGGCACAGTCGCTCGCGCCTATAATCCCAGCACTTTGGGAAGCCAAGGCTGGTGGATCACCTGAGGTCACAAGTTGGAGACCAACCTGGCCAACATGGTAAAATCCCAGCTCTACTAAAAAAACACAAAAATTAGCTGGGCAGATGACATGCACCTGTAGTCCCAGATACTTGGGAGGCTGAGGCAGGAGAATCACTGGAACCCTGGAGGCAGAGGTTGCAGTGAGCTGGGATCACACCACTGCACTCCAGCATGGGCAACAGAGCGAGACGCCATCTCCAGAAACCTGGAGAAAAGAGTCAAAATGCTGAGGGGATGGAATGAGCTTTCAAGACAATCTGATCTGGATCTCAAGGGTTCTGGAGCTGTTGTCTGGGTTATGTTTCCGAAAGACTTTACCACTTTCCCTCCCTCAGATCTGTCTTGGTGGTCAGTCCTAACGTGTGCTGGGTATGGCATCCTCAAGTCCCTTGGCAGCTGGGCCCCTCCCTTTCAGTGCCTGTTTTAGGGCTCAGTTCTATTATACCTTTGTCCTTACTTGGTTGTGTTAGGGTTTAAAGGGATTAATCTTACCTCTGCCTCACTGCCCCCAGGGCAAAATACATCTAGAATTATAAATACAGAAGTGCGACGGAGGATAAACTATCACCTGTAATCTTGGTACTGCTTAATTAGAGAACACAGCTGATTTCCCCTGGTTAAATAGGTTCTTGCAACTTTCCCCTAAATCTAGCCCAAAGTTCTTCAGTGGAAATTTCTGTGATGATGAAAATGTCCCACATCTGATCCTGAGGTGTTTACACCTTGGCAGGAGGCTGAAGTTGCAGGAGAATACAGGGCCTGCACTCTGCACTCTAGAGGGTGCCATTTGCTCCCTGTCTGCAAATGGCAACTCATGGAGTTTTGCAGTGTACCACCTGAGCAGTTGTCTATGGGAGCTCGGGAAGAAAGCCTGCATCTTGCAGACAGGCCACTATGAAAGGAGAAAGAGAGGAAGAGGTGAACATCAATCAGATTAAGCTCTCCTCATCTCTTGATGGAAGATTCAGCAAGAAAAAAGTAGGAAGTGCCTTACTTCCAAATTCTTTACCTCCTGGAAAGTGGGGCAAAATTTCCTCATGAAAACATGAGAATAGGGGAAGAAATTTCTCCTAAAGAACTGTCTGGGTCAAAGCATCCAGCTACTAGTGGGCTGGAGGGAAGATTCCTCTCCACACCACAACATACCCAACACCCCCACCCCGCCACCACCACCACCAAATGCTCTCAGGACTGACGCAGCCAGAAGACTGATAAGACCAAAAGTCTTTCACTGGCTAAGATCACCCTTAGCCCACAAAAATGTTGTATGGGGCTGCTGTGGAAGGCTAAGTGAAATCAGCATTCTTTACCTCTCTCTCTGCCTTAGTCCAGTTAGCCATGCCCCTCCTCCCTTAAAGAAGAAGAGTCATAATTTTAGCCACAATTTTCCACACTACCTAGTGCCTTAAACAGAATTTATCTGGCTTCATCCTCACACAGTAGGGAAGCTCCAACTCCAATCACATTCCTTCCAGTGAATTTGAGGAGTTGGGCGTGGCAGGGGCTCAACAATGCTCACCAATGTCCCCTCCCAGCCAAGAGGCAGCAGCCGCTGCTGCTTTTCTCTCCTGTGCCCGCCGTGACATCTCCTGCCCTCCTCACATCCTACCCAGGTTGGGTGAGCTCACGGCTTGACTTATTCTTCATTCAAGCCCCTCTGAAATGCTACAGAGCTGAGCCACCTGGAGCCACCAGTGTCTGACAAGAGTCACTGGCAGTGTTCCCTTGACTTTCCCACCTACTTTGTGACCATGGCCTCTGCCTGGGGCTCTGCCTTGGACAATAAGCAGTGTTAGGCAGATGGCGAGACACAGAGATGACACGCATGTGGCTTGAGGGCAAGGAGAGGGAAGCTTTGATGGGCTGAGCATGATGTCTTCCCTGAGGAATAAGATTCAATCCAAGACCTGAACAGTGAGAAGAGGCAGCCATGCAAAGGGGTTGAGGCAAGAGCAGTCCAGGCAAAGGGAACTTTGTGCAAACAGCCCGGGGCCAGGACAGGCTGGCTTGTGTCTGAGTAACAGAAAGGAGACCAGTGTGACTGGAGCTAAGTGAGCAAGGACAAGATTGAGATAATGTCTCTAAAGTACCTGAGATTTCTTAAGTGCTTAAATAAATGGCAGCTGCTTGCAAAGGCAAGTAGTGCACAGAGAAACAAATGTTTGTCTCTGTTTAGTATCTTTTGATGAGGGCCTACTCCATGCCAGCCGCTGGGCTAGGGACTGCCTTGAGTAATTGTGGTGATCATATTCTGGTCATGAGAGAGGGATTGCTTTTATTCCCATTGCACAAACGGATTTTGCCAAATTGAGCAAATAAAAACACAAAATGCCTACTTAAATTTGAATTTCAAACAATACTCTTTCAGTTCAAGTATATCCCATGCAATATTTGACATATACTAATGGAGAAATGAAATACAATGAAGAAATTGTGTTTTACATTGAAATATGTATTGCACACTAATAGATGCCAGGTATGGCCCAGTAAACAAAGATAATAAAGCCTGACGTCAGCCCTTAAGGAACACCTACTATCGCTCTAACGGGAAGCATTACAGCTCAGTCTTTCTGGAGGAAATTAGGTGATGAAAATCAAAATCCTTAAAAATATTCTTATTTTTTGGCCTAGAAATTCCACTGTATATGACTTTCTGATACATTAGCTAATTTTGTAAGTTCCTAACATACATCATTATTTTTTTGCAGTGCAGGCTACAATTGCAAAACATCATTTCTTCCATCAAAACAAATAACAAGCCAGGTGTAATGGCTCACTCCCATAATCTTAACACTTTGGGAGGCCAAGGCAGGTAGATCACTTTGAGCTCAGGGGTTTAAGAACAGCCTGGGCAACATGGTGAAACCCCATCTCTACAAAAAATACATAAATTACCAGAGTGTAGTGGCCTGTGTCTGCAATCCCAGCTATTCAGGTGGCTGAGGCATGAGAATCATTTGAACCCAGGAGGCAGAGGTTGCAGAGAGCCAAGATTGCACCATTGCACTCCAGCTGGAGCAACAGAGTGAGACCATCTCAAAAACAAAACAAAACAAAAACACAAACACACAAATCATGTGGACTAATATCCTCTTTTTAAAAAATGTTTTATTTCCATTGGTTTTGGGGAACAGGTGGTATTTGGTTTCATGAGTAAGTTCTTTAGTGGTGATTTGTGAGATTTTGGTGCACCCATCACCGGAGCAGTATACACTGCACCAAATTTGTACTTTTTTATCCCTTACCCGCTCCCACCCTTTCCCCCAAGTCCCCAAAGTCCATTGTATCATTCCTATGCCTTTGCATCTTCATAGCTTAGCTCCCACTTATGAGTGAGAACATACGATGTTTGGTTGTTTTCCATTCCTGAGTTACTTCACTTAGAATAATAGTCTCCAGTTCCATCCAGGTTGTGGCAAAGGCCATCAATTCATTCCTTTTTATGGCTGAGTAGTATTCGATGGTGTATGTATACACCAGAATTTCCTTATCCACTCATTGATTGATGGGCATTTGGGCTGGTTCGATATTTTTGCAACTGCGAATTGTGCTGCTATAAACATGTGTGTGCAAGTATCTTTTTCATATAATGACTTTTCTTCCTCTGGGTAGATACCCAGTAGTGGGATTGCTGGATCAAATGGTATTTCTAATTTAGTGTGGAGATTCCTAATGTCTTTTTGGTCATGATTAGGAACTGTTATGGTTTGACTTGTGTCCTCCCTCAAAAGAAATTATGTTAAAGGCCTAACCCTCAGTACAACCAGCTGAGATGAAGCCAGACATTTGAGGATGAAAAGCAATTCCAGTCCCACAAAACTCAAGCGTTCCCTTTTTTTTTGATGCAGGTATACTCCTGCCAGTTTAATAACTAATCGTTAATTTTTTTTAAGTTTGTAATGTTCTTTGCAAATTTGATTAAAGGATTGTAAAAGATCCTGGCCAACATTGAATGACATGTAAATGTCCCATAACAAACAATCGTAACTGGCTAGCATTCTATAAACTCACTGCGGTGTCTCAGGCCACAGGCCAAGAAAACTCTGCTGTTTCACGTCTCTCTCTTTAATGGGCCCTGTCTTCCTCCCAAAGGCTGTGTCGTCTCCTCATCCCATGGGCTCTGTTCTTTACAGCCGGCACTGCCTGTGACCCACCAAACTCCTGTGAGACACAGGGAGAAGCTCTGAAGCTGAGGCAGGTTAGAAAAGAAAAAATTTCAGCCGGGCGCGGTGGCTCACGCCTGTAATCTCAGCACTTTGGGAGGTCGAGGTGGGTGGATCACAAGGTCAGGAGATCGAGACCATCCTGGCTAACATGGTGAAACCCCGTCTCTACTAAAAATACAAAATTAGCCAGGCGTGGTGGCGGGTGCCTGTAGTCCCAGCTACTGGGGAGACTGAGGCAGGTGAATGGCGTGAACCTGGGAGGCGGAGTTTGCAGTGAGCCGAGATCGCGCCACTGCACTCCAGCCTGGGCGACAGAGCGAGACACTGTCTCAAAAAAAAAAAAAAAGAAAAGAAAAGAAAAAATTTCTGAAGGCTGGGAAAGAGGAGATTATTGAGTCCACATAGTCAATGTCACTATCACCATCACCATGGTCATTGTCTCCTTCAGAAGAGTTTATTGAGCATCTACTAGGCCCTGATACTGGAAATACAGCATGAGAAGCACAGTGGAAGTTTCTGTCCTCCTGGAAGTTCCATCCTAGTGGAAGAGAGACCATCAAAAAACCCCAAGCCATTTCAGACAATGATACATGTTGTAAGAGATGCAACAGGGTGGTGTGGTAGGGAGGAACTTCAATGAATTAAGGAGATAAGATAAGGAAATGAGAGAAAGCACCATTGCAGGTGAGATAAGGAAGAGCTGTGAGGCTGGAGATTCATGAGGAGAGTTCTCCAGGCAAAGGGAACAGCACAGGCCAAGGCCTGACATGAGAATGGGCTTGGCGTGTTTGAGGGGCTAAAAGATTAGTGCGTTTGTGCTGTGTGCAACGTACAGCAGGGAAAGGGTGGGAGACGGGGTGGGAGAGAAAGGAGGGGCTTGTAGACCTTGAGGAGGAGGTAGGATTTTGCTCATAGCTATTATTTATTGAGCACCTATTATGTTCCAGGCATTTTACACTTTAAATTATCTTTATAACCACACAAGGTTGATAAAATGACTGCCATTCTATGCATAAGTACAGTAACATACAGAGAGGTTCCAGCATGTGTTTATGTCCCACAGTAAATGGCAGAGCTGGAATTTACAGCCATATTCATCCAACTCCAAAGCCATGCACCTCACCACGACAGCACACTTGGTGAAAGGTTAGGAGTTTAGTAGTTATGGTGCCTCTGCAGGCTCCCCTTTCCTCCTTCCTCTGCCTACCCCCAACTGCTTGTGCCTCCTCATTTGCTCTGTTCTTTCTCTCAAACACCTGTGGTATGTGAACAATCTGAGCGCCAGGGCAAGACAGCCTCCCTAGAACGTGAGTCTCAGAGCCCGGGACTGTGTCAGCAAGCAATGTTGGAAGGGAAACCTTTGTTCTCCTCTTGATGTGTCTTTCCATGCAGTAGCAGGAGCTCTCCTGGGGTGACACTCTTAGCTTCTTTCTGCCCCCTTTCTCACCCCCTTTATTAGTCCATTTTCATACTGCTATCAAGAATTGCCCAAGACTGGGTGATTTATAAAGGAAAGAGGTTTTTAATTAATTCAGATCAGCATGGCTGGGGAGGCCTTGGGAAACTTACGGTGGAAGGTGAAGGGAAGGAAGGAAGACACCTTCTTCGCAAAGCAGCAGGAAGGAGAAGTGCCGAGAGAAGGGGGCAGAGCCCCTTACAAGACCATCAGATCTTGTGGAAACTCACTCTCTATCATGAGAACAGCATGGGGGAAACTGCCCCCAAGATGTGATCAACTCCACCTGCTCTCTCCCTTGACACATGGGGATTATGGGGATTACAATTCAGGAAGAGATTTAGTTCAGGACACAAAGCCTAACCATACCATCCCCCAGGGAAGAGGGAAGACTTAACCTGATTGGTGAAGTTGAAAAGCAAGTTCTTTTGCCTTCCCTTACTTCCTATCCCCTCTCCTCCCCACCCCTTCTGTCCCAACCTCTTTCTTTCCCTCCTCTCCCCTCCTTTTCCTTTCTCTTTCTTTCTTTTCCTCCCCTCTTGTCCTCTCCCTTCCCCTTTCCTCCCCTCTCCTTCTCTTCCTTTCCTTCCCCTCCCTTCCCCTCCTCTCCCCTCTCTTTCTCTTTCTTTGCCTCCCCTCCCTTCCTCTTCTCTCCCCTTCCCTTCACTTCCTTTCCCTCCCCTCTCCTTCTCTTCCTTCCCCTCCCCCACTCCCCACTCTTTATCTTCCTTTCTCTCTTCTCCCCTCCTCTCTCCTCCCCTCCTATCTCTTTCTCTTCCTTTTCTCCCCTCCCTTTCCCCCCTCTCCCCTTCCCTTCTCTTTCTGTCGTCTCCCCTCCCATCTCTTTCCTTTCCTCCCCTCCCCTTCTTTCTCACCTCCCTTCCCCTCCTCTCCCCTTCCCTTCTCTTCCTTTCCCTCCTCTCCCCTCCTATCTCTTCCCTTTCCTACCCTCTCCTCCCCTGCCCTCCTCTCTCCTTCTCTTTCACCTCCTCCCCTCTCCTCCTCTCTCCTTCTCTTTCACCTCCTCCCCTCTCCTCCCTTTTTCTGCTCTTCCTTTCCCTCCCCTTTCTTTCCTTTTTCTTCTTCTTGGCACCTTGCTGCCCACATGCTCTGCTCTGCTCCCTACCTCACACTAAGGGTGTCCTAGGGGCAGGCTTTAACCTCACTGGCACAGGAGGTCCAGAGCTGCCTACTGCCTAGTCAGCAAGTCCATCTGTTCCAGGGTTAGTATTAACACATCCACTAGCCCACAATATGATCCACAGCTAACTCACCTCCTGCTGTTTTTTGAGGAACTAACAGTGGGAGAAACACTTGTAGGGGAACAATTTATGTTCAAGTGTGTGTCACCATTATTAGGCACCCACTGCATACCACCATAAAGCTGTAGTTTTTATTCTACTAACAGGCAATAGTCTTAGCCCAGTGTAACGCCCTAGATTACTATGAGAACCAGCTGAGATAAGGCAGTGAATGACAAGGTGGTCCAAAGCCATAAAATCCTGTTAATTAGAATGGAGGGTGGAGGACATGATTAAGACAGAGATGGAGACACCCTGATAGTACAAGTAGGATCTCAGAACCAGGAAGAGCCAGAGAGTGTGAGGTCACAGAAAGGGACATAAGCCACAGCCTGCCCTCAGCAGTACACAGCAGAAGAAGCGGGGGCCGTGGAGTTAGAACTGGGTCAGAATCTTGGCAGCCCCATTTACTGGCTGTGACGTGAGCCTGTTCCTAGCTTTTGGGCCTAAATTCACCTCAGTTTTCCCATCTGTGAAATGGACGGGGCATCTGCTCCTCTGCATGCCAGCATCCATGCCCCTCTTCTGGCCATGGCCTCCCAGTTTTCCTTGAGGAGCCGCCTTCCCCCACTGTCAGGTGATGTTGTGAAACAGACCCCTCCCCCAGGTCCAGCATAGGCATTTGACATAGATCTGTGCAGTCTGAGCATCAAACTCCCGCAGCCCGGTGGGTTGTTCTGAAATGGACAGATAAATCTCTCCTCATTCTGACACTTCTATTGAAACTCTCAGGAAAAGAGAATCTCTTCTATTCAGATTGTGAAGTGGGTAAATTATAAAACTGGAGTTGTCATGAGAAAAGTTGCCACAACAAGCAGCCTGATTGAGGAGGAAATACAAGAAGATAGGACTAGGACTTGATATCTTCTGAACCCTGGATCCAGCCAGACCTGAAATCCTAGACTTTTGGGATATAAATAAATAAGTTACTTTAATTTTGATGAAGCTAATTTAAGGTGCCACCTGTAAACAAAAGTAATAGAGCATTTAATTTAATAACAAATTCCAAGTGCTTATATCACAGGATCCTTGGGGTGTCACTTCGCCAGCCGGAAACCTCTGCAGCCAGCAGTGCCTTCTGCCTGAGTATTGTTTGTGCCCACTGGACTCAATTCCACCCACTCGGCCCAGCAGGCTGCACTTGGCTTGCACTACTAGCCCAGATTCCACACCTGCCAAGGGCGAGCCAGGCATGAAGCAGCAAGGGGTGTGTGAGCAAGCAAGGGCAGGGGCTGGCCACTGCACACAGCCAGGCACACCAGTTGCTGCAGTGGGGCAGGCAGCTCCAGGCACTGGCACAGGCACCGGCTCCATGCCAGGCTGCAGCTGGACCAGACATACCGCAAGTGGCTTCTGCTGCAGGCACCAGTGTCTGGGCAGGGGGAACATGATAGTGCCTGAAAGCTCAAAGATGCCAGAAACCGCAGAGCCCCAAAGAGAGTGTTACAGCTCTGGCTTGGGGAGCCCCTCAGTCTAGGCTCCCTGAAGGGCCACAGCTCTACTCTCCTTCTTGTCACCTGCAATGTGGCAAGCAGGGGAATGTGTTTCAGCCCTGTTTGTGTTACAGGTCTTTCAGTCCCACCATTCAGCAGGTCCTGAGTTCTTGTCCCACATTCAGGAAGGATGAGGTATGCGGACAACTAGAGGGTGAACAAGGCAAAGAGGTCCTTTATTGAGCAATAGTACAGCTCTCAGGAGATCCAAAGTGGTTAGCTCCTATCTGCAGGCAGGTCATCCCAATGAAGGTGAAACCCTCAGCAGAGAGAAGACCTGCAGTGGGTAGCTCCTATCTGCAGGCAGGTTGTTCACACATCCCAACATCTGTGTGAGTCTGGCTGAATCTGGGGGTTTTATGGGCTCAGAAGGGAGGAAGTGCATGCTGATTGGCCCATGGGCAGCCCAGAAAAAGCACCATCTGGGCCACAGACTCCACCCAGAACTGGCAGCCCAGCCCCCAGGCTTCAGGCCCTCCCTGGCTTGAAGGTGTTTCACCGAAGACCCACCCCTTTCTGCCCAGGAACCTGTCTGCCTCCTGCCATCAACATGCTGTCCAAAGCACCCAGGCTGTTCCTGCCAAGGGGCACCTGCAGGCCCACACAGAGCTGCCCTCAGTCCCCCACCTCAGCCTCCCTCCCATGCTCATCGGTGCCCAAAGTCCACAAGGGGCCAAGGCAGCAGAGGGTTGGTGTATCAGCTCCA
This sequence comes from Hylobates moloch, assembly GCF_009828535.3. NCBI lineage: Eukaryota > Metazoa > Chordata > Mammalia > Primates > Hylobatidae > Hylobates > Hylobates moloch. Next base: position 26,924,298 of record NW_026652287.1, on the reverse strand, counting down.
CCCCTAGTATGCACACACCCAGCAGGGTTGTGACAGCACTCGGGCTTGGCCACAACTTTGCTTCACCCCAGGGTGGGCACCAGGAGCAGGGAGAGGCCAGGCAGTGGGAGCAGGCACTTTCAACCCTGTGGGGGCAAGAAGCTTCCTGGGCCCCCAAGAGCACAGGGATGCCCAGGTCTGTAGCATGCACCCAGGGAGCACGGGGCTCCCACCCCACCCACTCAGCAGGGGGGCAGGGCTCCCACCAGTTCCCGGCTCCTGCTGGCTCTTTCGCACGGACTCTTTCACACAGAGTCCACAGCCCGAGCCGCACCTCCCCCACTGCAGCTGGTGTCTTCACAGCGGCCACTACAGATAGGCCACTGCTGCCATCACTTTAGAGCCATGCCTGGCACACAGTAGTTACTCGGTACCTGAAAGCAAGAGCCATATCTGGGATCGAACATAGGCAATCTGACCTCACAGCCCATACGTTTAACACAATGTAAGATTTTTTTCTGAGATTCCATCAATGGAGTGCTGAACTCATTGGATGATAATCATAGGTGACATCAGAGGAATTCCTGAGATGCAATTCTCTCACTCTCTCTGTATGTATACACACTCACACAAACACATACATATACAGAGAGAGATAATCAGAGATATGGAGCCCAAAACTGGGTGATTTATAAAGAGAAGAGGTTTAATTGACTCACAGTTTCACATGGCTGGGGAGGCCTCAGAAAATTTATAATCATGGTGGAAGGTGAAGGAGAAGCAAGCACCTTCTTCATAAGGCAGCAGGAGAGAGAGCATGCAGGGGAAACTGCCCTTTTTAAAACCATCAGATCTCGTGAGAACTCTCTCACTATCATGAGAACAGCATGGAGGAAACCACCCTCATGATCCAATTACCTCCCACCAGGTCCCTCCCTTGACATGAGGGTATTACAATTTGAGATGAGATTTGAGTGGGGACACAGAGCCAAACCATATGACCAGGCGCCAATTAGAAGCTCTGATTGGCTATCGGGGCCATCATAAGAAATTCTAAAATGTAATTTTATTGCATAATCAAACATATCTGAATCATAAATAGCAGAAAAATAACAGTAGTCATTAGCAAATGATATATTCAGAAGATAATGTCTTTGAAAACATGGATAGAAAAGGAATAAGAGGTCGGGCATGCTGGCTCATGCTTGTAATCCCAGCACTTTGGGAGACCGAGGCAGGAGGATCACTTGAGGCCAGGAGTTTGAGACCAGCCTGGGCAACATAGAAAAATCTCATCTCTACTAAAAATAAAAGATAAAAATTTTAAAATTAGCCCAGCATGGTGGTGCATGCCTGTAGTCCCGCCTACTTTAAGGCTGAAGTGGGATAATTGCTTGAGCCCAGGAGTTTGAGGTTACGGTGAGCTATGATTACACCACTGTACTCAGCCTAGGCAGCAGAGCAAGAATCTGTCTCAAGAAAATAAAGGCCCAGGCATTGAAAAGTGTGGGACACTGCTGCAGCCCAAACTAGTTGCTTTTAACAGACGTGAGAAATGACGGGAGCCTAATTAGATAAAACCACAAAAGGAGAAACTCGATTTCTCTAAATTCTCATCAGAAATTCATAGTCCTGAGGACAAAACCAGAGGATGATGTACCCATCCAAATATATTTCTTTTGCTCTAACTGCATGTGATTGAGCTTTCCAAAGAACTTATTAACATGGCAGACTAGTTGGCCAACATTTCTAGATGTGGAAACATTCCCACAAAGCCTTATAAAATGAGCCTGTGACCAGCAGAGGAATCTGGTGAAGCAAAAGAGCAAAATTACTCTTCATCCTGTTCAGACTTGGCCAAGAGTCAGAAGAAAGGCTGGCTTGGCCACTTCACACAGACCACCCACGTGACATATGCACACTTGCAGATGGAGATACACAAATCTTGACTGTTGCTATTTGATTATTTACTGACCTCCCCGCTCCACACCTTAAGACTATAATCTCCTCCTTATATCTCCAGTACCCAGAACCTTTCTTGCTGTACAGTGAGCACTCCATAAATGTTTGTTGAATTAATTCATTTTTATTGAATATGACATTAGTCAACAATGATTAATGTAGACTGAAGGATCAAGGTTCAAATCTTGGCTCTTACTGGCTAAATTTATGATCCATCTAGGCCACACTGCCTTATCTGTAACATGAGTAAATTTGAAGTAAAAATTCTTATGCCATGTTGGTGGAAGGGTAGACGGTTACAGACATTTCAGAAACATCTGTCAGCCCTGAGTGAAATTAAATGTGCATATGTCCTCCTAGATGCATATCCCAGAGAAATTATCTCTCCCCATGCTTTATGGTAATGGTTTATGGTAATGGAAGATGCTAGGAAAAATAACCAACTTAAAGTTATATGTAATGAATGTAGTCTATGGAATGCAATGGAGCAAAAGGCAAAACAAACCATATATCCACAGAGCAATGTGGATAGATTTCAAAGGTGCAGTATTAACATGCAAAACAAGCAAGCAATCCAGAAACACATGAAAAGATGTACAACCTCTCTTGTAATGAGAAAAAAATGCAAATTAAATCTGTACTGAAATACTATTTCTCACCTATTCAATTGTTAAAAATATAAAAGTTCAACTTCACTGTTGGCAGAACTATGGATTAACAGGCATCTTATACATTGCTGAGGAGATGCAAATGACACATCCCCTATAGAGGGGAATTTGAAAATATCTCTGTATTAGTCCATTCTCATGCTGCTATGAAGAAATATCCAAGACTGGGTAATTTATAAAGAAAGGAGGTTTAATTGACTCACAGTTCCATATGGCTGGGGAGGCCTCAGGAAACTTACAGGCGGAAGATACCTCTTCACAGGGCAGCAGGAGAGAGAATGAGTGCCAGCAGGGGAAATGCCAGATGCCTATAAAACCATCAGATCTTGTGAGAACTCACTCACTATCATGAGAACAGCACAGGGGAAACATCCCCATGATTCAGTTGCCTCCCACCATGGCCCTCCCACAACACGTGGGGATTACAGGGATTAAGATTCAAGATGAAATTGGAAGGGGACACAACAAAACCATATTAATTTCATAAAGTGAGGTAGCATTTGTGCTTTGACCCTGCAAGTCCATCACCAGGAATCCACCCTGGAAATGCATCTCCACAAATACAACATGCATCCAGGGTTATCCACAATGGTATTGTCTGTAATAAAAGAATGGAAGCAACTTAAATTTCAAACAATAGGAAATTAGTTGAAGAAACTATTGTACATTGTCACAATGGAGTACTACGCAAATGTAAAAAGAATTTTAAAAATTTCTATTTACTGATTTGGAATAATTTCAGCATATATTCTTGGTAATAATTCCAGCATATATGTTTGGAGTAACTCCAGCATATATATGCCCAGGTATAGAACACTGTTTATATGTGCACTATATTTCATGAAATAAGAAAGAGAAATGAGAATACGAATGTGCTTACTTTTGATCCAAAAAAAGCCAGAAAGATAAACCAGAATCCAGTAATAATGATTATGTTTCTGGTTATGAGGGGAAAGAAATAGGAAGGAGGGGTAGGGATGGGAAGAAGCCATCTCTGAGTAGAATTTTTAATTTAGTTTTGTGTTTTGAACTATGTTTATTTACGTTTATTTATTTAAAATAAATTAAACCAAAAAGAGGGGAGAAAAGACTAACTCCAAAATTAAAAACAAATGTTTGAACACAATATCCTAACTATTCATCCTTAGTGGGATATACTCTACAAACCAACACAACAAAAATTTTTGCAGAGAAATCTTAAACTTCATTCAGTAGTTTTATTGTTAGTAATATATTTGTATTAGAAAAATAGTATTAAGTGAAAAAAATTAAAAAGAATTAGGTTTATAGCATATCATTTGTGAAAATTACAGACTTATAGACTCTTAATATTTTACAAGAACACAACTTATTGTTTATATGTGTGTGTGTGTATATATATATGTACATATATACACTTTAGGGTTAGTACTTATTGAAGGGAGAGAGGGACACAGAAGTCAGAAAAAAGGGAAAAAATAAAATGAGGAAGAGCCTTTACAGGGACTAATGATGACTATGTGCTATGAGCTGAGAAAAATGACTTACGAAATTTTCTGAGGCAAAAAGCAGTACAGATATTAAATATATAAAATGAATGAATTGATTTGAGAAGTTGCTGAGGTTGCTCCTGGCTCTGATCTAAATTTTAAATAAAGAAAGTTTGAAAAGACCTTGAGCTACATAATGGCATTCTTTTACTTCCACAATCCATTACAATGTCTGGCTTATAATAGGTACACATGAAATATTTACTGGATAATGCATATCAGTTATGAATTACATTTGACTGCTACTAACAGAGATCAGACTTCATAAGAAGAAGGCTGTTTCTGTCATGCACAAAAGATATCTAGAGATAGGCAGTCCCTGGCAAGGATAGTGGCTCCATGGTCATTAGGAAGGGATACAGGCATCTGTCTTTCTGCTTCACTGACCTCATGCAATGGCTTCATCCTCAAGGTCAACTTATGGTCCAAGATGACTGGCCAGATGCCAGTCATTCCATGTACATTACATTACAGGCAAGATAAAGGGAGAAATGGGAAAGACCAAAAGAAGGAAGACAAGTTTGTCCCCTCCCTTTTAAGGAAACTTTCTAACTTTCTAAAAGCTTTCTGAACTTTCTAAAACTCTAAGTCACACTTGTGATTGCATTTCATTTAAAATAACTTAGTCACTTGGCTGCACCTAGTTATAAGGAAGCAATAAGGGAGGCTGGTAAACATAATCAAAGGATGTACCCGGCTGGAAATAAGGATTTTATACTGAAGAGTCATAGATATCGGAGTTGGGTAGGAATTAGCAGTCTGACATAAGAGAAGGAAATGAGGCTTTTTGAACACCAACTATATGCCTGGTGTTTAACAGACTCTACACACATTATCACATGGCCATGTCTCATGGGAGACTCTTATACTAAAAAAATTACTTGTCATTTATGTAAATCCAAGTTTAATTAGGCATTCTATACTTTTATGAGTGAAGTCTAGCAATCCTACACATTTGCTGAAATGTGACTAAGGCTGGTGGTAGAGCAATGAGCTCATTGGCTTAGTGATAAAGCCAGCAGGCTCCGAAGTCTGCCAGGGTGCAAATCTCCATTGACTATATGAACTTGAACAACTGCCTACTGTTTTTCTCCAGGTCAATTTCTTCCGTTGTAAAAGAAGAATGATTGTCTCTATCTCTTATGGCAGTTGTAGGATCAGATGAGTTATATGAGCAAAATACCTAGGACTGAGTGTGCCTAAATAGATACAGGGAGTGAGTTTTGGTCTCACTTGGACAGGAATGACCCTGTCCTTCAACTTTCAGTCCCTCCTGACTGACACCCTGGTTGGCTGTGGCCTAGTAACATGGGTTAACATCAACCCTCTCTATTTCAGTAATTATTAAAACTAATAATAATGATTAATCATAATAGCAGTAATTGTAGTCAACCATCCCACTGTACTTTATAATGTATGAAAACAATCTCCCTTACATTATCTCTGCTATTATTTTCCATTTTGCTACCTGTAAAATATCAGTGATATTCACAATGATATCCTCTTCGGAGAATGATGTGAACACTAAGTGAGATCATGTGTGTCAGATGCCTAGCACACAGTAGGTGATCAAGAGTTCACGTGCCTAATTCCTAAACTCTACTGCATAGGCCTACATGTGTGCAAAACTAGTGACTATTTATATATCGAATATTTATTTTCTATATTTGAATATTGAATGTATATCTATATTGAGTATACGTATATACTGCATATTTATCATAAATAATGTCTAAATGAACCAATTCTTGTCAGTGCTCATAAGTCACCCTCACAGATGGTTTTTGTTGGAGGTCATCCCAGGGAACTTTTGAATTGGGGTTTCCTCTCTGTGGAGCCTGAGCTTGGCTTGTTTCCATTGAGCCTGGTCCTCACACCAGTGACAGTAACTAAACCACTTTTAATCAGTGGCCTATGACTGGACCTGCTCCAGATATCTCAAATCAGGAAATAGATTACAAACGAGGTCTTCTTTTTGTTCTTTCTGTCACTGGCCTGGCTCAGAGCTGGGAGGATAACGGGGCAGGAGAAGGAAGAGAGCTGTGTCAAGGATGCTAGATAGGGCTCAGAGTACTGGGTGCACTGGGTGGAGCCCCTAACCCACAGACTGATCTCTATGATTAGCGTCCATAATACCCAGGCAGAGTCCCCGGTGGGTGGGATTCCGTCTCATTTCTTTTGCAATGCTTGGTGGAGGAGGACAGTAAAGAGGGCAAGGAGAGGCAAGACAGAAGATGAGGTTCCCCAGTGGTGGTCTCATCAGCAGAGCCTCAACGTCCCTTGTCTAAATTTCAAGTTGAGAGAGAGTAGGCCATGCCACACAATATATACTAACAAAAGGGGACCAACTCAGAACAGATGTCTGAAAGCATATTTCACTAAATAGGGAAAAATAATTAAAGTTCTGCCATGCCCAAGCCTCAAAAGCAAATGGGTCAGAGCTGTTTGGCCAGCTACTGCTCCCATTGAACCTGTCTCCCCAGAGTTCTCTGAACCACGCACCAGATAGAATCCACCTGCCTCTTCTTTCCTCAGAAAGGATCTGAACCTTGACTGTCACTGCAAGAAGAGGCCACAGGATGTGCATATAAAGTAGGTGACCTGAGTTCAAATTTTAGCTCTGCCCTGTACAAGCTCAGGATCTTGGGAAAGGAGTTTCACCTCCCTGGCGGCCTTGGTTTCCTTATCTATTAAGTGGGGATAATAGTAGTTCCCTGCTGGGTTGTTATTGGATTAAATGAGATGGTACAGGATGATTTGCCATTTTCTGTGAGTCATTTTTTGGCTGCACAGCAGTTGAACCTTCTGAGCCTGTGACCCAGCCAGACTCACCTGCTCAGAGTGTCAAAGTAACGATCCACAGACACAGGGACGAGGCAGGATCCATTTTGGCAATACTGTATTCACCAGAACCATCCCATTTTCTAGAGCAGTGGTACCCCTAGCAATGCCCAATGGCCAAAGGCCAGAGCTGGCTGTGGTAGCAAAGCAGCCACAATGCCAGGGGACAGCCAGGGTAGCTGTGATCTACCCAACACCCTGGCTCTATGGTCCAATTTTGGCTGAGTTCTGACCACCTTGCTTCCTTTATATTCCCAACTATTTCCCAAGCCTTGTTTTCCAGCCTTCTTGGAGTTTCTGGGAGATGCCTTATATTCTTTCATAAATTTTCTTTCTGGCTTAGATTAGCCAAAGACCCTTTCTATTCCTTACAACTCAGATCCCGGTCTGGTATACCAGTCAAAGGACTTGGCATGGTGTCTGGTCCGCAGCAAATGTTCAGTGTATGCTAATTTCCCTGTGTGTCAGTGATGTCTCTTTCCTATTTCTGTCCCCTCATAACCATAAACATAATCATTATTATTGGTTTCTGATTTATCTTTCTGGCTTTTTTGTGTGTGTTAGTTTTCTATTTGTATTAGTTTGTATTGGGGCTGCCACAACAAAGTACCACAAATTTAGGGGCTTACAAACAAAAACCATTCATTATATCAGGGTTCTGTAGCTCAGATGTCTGGCATGGCATGGCTGAACTCTGCTCAGGATCTAACAAGGCTGAAAAGGTGCCTGCAGAGCTGCATTCTCTTCCAGAGGCTCTAGGCTGAAGCCCCTTCCAAGCTCATTCGGGTTGCTGAAAGAATTCAGCTCCTTCCAGCTGTAGCACTGAGGTTCCCATTTCCTTGACCTGGGACCCCCTCCATCTTCAAGCCAGCAACAGAGCTTTGAATCCTTCCCATTCTTAAAATCTCTCTGACTTTCCCTTCTGCATTCCCCTTCTGCAATTAAGGGCTTGCGTGATTACACTGAGCCTACCTGGCTAATCCAGGATAATGTCCCTATCTTAAGTCAACTCATTGCTAACCTAGATTTCCTCTGCAAAGTCCCTTTTGCCATGGAAGTAACTAACATGCAATGCCCCCAGAATTAGGGCTGGAGTCTTGTGGGGGCTGTGAGCCTGCCCACTACACCCTCCTTCCCAAATGCACCTGGAAAATGCCTCCATTTTCTCTTCTTGCTAAAACTGTTAGTATCACCTGGACAATGTTTTCAAGTGATATTGTGGCAATGTGCTGGAGGAAGCAGAGAAGAGACCAAGCAGTCGGCGCTCGGCTCCAAAAATATCTAAAGAGCTTCGGTGAAAGATGAAGAGGGTGGAAACCAGGCAGAGGAAGCAGAAGGGGCACCAAGAGCGATGGGGAAACCAACTGGAGATGGAGGGAGGGAAAGGAGAGGGGAGGCAGGAAGCAAAGCTGGCTCTTCCCAGCTTTCCGTCCGGGCATCCGGTGCCAGAAGGCAAAATGCAAAACCAGCAATGAGGAGAGGCAGATTTGCTAAGTGAGAAGAAAGGGATCTTTACTTGAACACATTGAATTTGAGAGGCCTGAAGAACAAAGTGAAGATGTGTCTCCATGTCCAGGAAAGAGGCAGAGGAAACTTGAGAAAACTCAAGCTAAAATAAAATAAAAAAATATACAAAATAAAATTTTAATAGTGAAAGCAAAAGAGAGAGAGGGAGGAGAAACTCAGAGTGGAAAGGACAGGCAGGGGAGGAAGGACGAGAAGCAGTGTCTCAGACATACTGACAGCGCCGCATGGGAGTCAGAGCTCCTGGCTCTGGCTGCTCACAACACGTGATTTCAAATTCCCATCTGCTGCAGAATGCCTTTATGCTTTCATGTGAGTCTGCGGCCCAGCACAGGCCTGCAGATAGAAAGGCTGCTTAGGGATGTTCTGGAACTCCAGATGGCACTCTGGGATTCCTGCCTACATGCCTTATGCTTCCTGGGCCCAAGAAAGATGCTGCCACCTGAATTCTCCCCCGTTCCTACCCACCGTCTTGAAATGACTCGCACGACAGCCTCTCCCTCCCTCCCTCTCCTTTCCCCTTTCTGCTCCTTAGGTCTCTGCCCCAGGATATAATGGAAAGATCATGCATTCTGGAATCTGACCTCTGGAACCTAGGTCAGTATCTTCACCAGCTGTGTACCCTTGAGCAAGTTACTTAACCTCTCTGAGGCTCAGATTGTCCACATATGGAATGGAATCAGCAACACCTATCTCAGTAGGCCTGTTGTGGGTTAAATGCCTAGCACTGTGCCTGGCAAGAAGGAGAAGCCCAATTAATGTCCGTCCCCATCCTCCAGCCTGGCACACAGGCCTGTGGGTCTCTTTTCAGAGGCAAACAGGTCCAGCCAAAAGCCCCAGGGCCAGGATGACTGCAGTGAGCACAGCTTTATGGTCAGGGGAACTGAGTTGCCGTCTGTCTTTGCCACTGATTGATACAATCTTTGGCCCGTTATCACTGTGGCCTCACTGAGGCCTGATTTCCTCATCTATAATATAGGGACAGTGACAGCATGCACCTCCACTGAGGATCTCTTATTTGCCCTCTATTAGTCTGTTCTCATGCTGCTAATAAGGACATACCCATGACTGTTTAATTTATAAAGGAAAGAGGTTTAATTGACTCACAGTTCCATATGGCCGGGGAGGTCTCACAATCATGGCAGAAGGCAAGGAGGAGTAAGGTCTCATCTCACATGGTGGCAGGCAAGAAGAGAGCGTACGCAGGGGAACTCCCCTTTATAAAACCATCAGCTCAGCTCTCGTGAGACTTACTCACTATCACCAGAACATCATGGGAAAAACCTGTGCCCATTATTCAATTACCTTCCACCAAGTTCCTCCCAGACATGTGAGAACTATAAGAGCTACAATTCAAGATGAGATTTGGGTGGAGACACAGCCAAACCATATCATGCCCCTTCAGGTGCATTCTCCACCTGCTCTGAGCCTTGGAAGCTGACCCCTGTCAACTACAGGAAGGGATATCCTCCCTCTGACTTCAGCAGAGGTTCAGCAGTCATTTCCCAGGCTCCCTCCCTGCAAGGTCACCTCTGGCTGGCTGCTTTCCCTGGTGACAGCTCCTCTTGACAGAGCTCTCTCCTTCTAGAGTCCAGCAACTGCTGCCTTCATCACACTGTCATTACTATCTGTGTAGGGAAAAACTCTCTCAAACTTTGCTTTTCTTCTGCTTTCACACCACCACAACAATCATCAACACAGAAGACTTTTGTAACAAAGATGTGGAGATTTGTCCCCACACACCAAGCAGCAGACACCAGTTGGGCATCCCCCAATTCAATTCCAACACTATCTACCTGGAGATAGGGTCAGTCCCCAAGACTCCCTTTCTCTCCTGCACCAAGACACCAGTCAGAAGTCTGGACCTCTAGAAGTTCTGACCAAGCAGCTTCAAGTTGGGGTTCCCACGACCCCTGTTTTGGGTTTAATTAATTTGTTAAGGCAGCTCCTAGAACTCAGGGAAATAACTTAAGTTGACTGGTTTATTATAAAGGATATTGCAAAGGATACAGATGTAGAGATACTAGGGTGAGGAATGAGGGGAAGGGGTGCAGAGTTTCCATGCTTTCTCCTGCTTGGAACATGTGGAAGTTCCTGGGTGCACCACCCTCTAGGAACTTCCACATGTTCAGGTATCCAGAAGCTGTTCTTCTGTTGCAAGTGACAGAAACCCAAATCAAACTAATTCAGCCCAAAAAAGGAGAGTAACTCTCATCATTGTGAAGTCTCAGGTTAGTGTTTGCTTTGAGGGCAACCTGGCTCAGAAGATCAAATGATGCTACAATACACATTTCACTTACTCTCTTAGTTCTGTGGTGCTCTTTCTTGGCTTCATTCTCAGGCCATCTCTGTTATCACTTGGTGATAAAATTGGCCACCAGTAGTATCTCTAGGTTTACATCATCCTCATGGTGATTCCAGAAGAAAAAAAGAAAAAGAGAAAGAAAGAAAGAGAAGATGATGACAACAGTCATCACAAATCCCTCCCCCTCAACATTCATACTTGATCACCCAAATGGCATTGATTGGTCCTGTCTGGGCTTTAGAATGAACACTGAACCAATTATCAGGTCCAGAAGAAAAAGAAATTGAACTAGTCAGAGTGAGTGAAGAGCTTGTGCCTATAGTGTGAAAGGTAATTACAGCCAGGTGAGGTCCCACTGAATCACATTGGGCCTTGGGAGAAACAGAATCTCAAAAGAAGTGATGCAGAACTGACACAAAGCAGATTTCCATACAGGATCATATAGATTTCCACTACAGGACCATTAGGGGCACAGACTATATAGTCAATAAATGCGATCAGAATGGAAACTAAGAGTTCTATGAGATTAATACTTTCTCCTCTCTCTGCCCCCTCACCCCCATCTCTTTCTCCCTCTCCCCCAAGTTTCTCTGTCTCACATATATATTCACACACACACACAAAGAAGTAGTTTCAAATAGTCCCTGGGGCACTAACAGAGGAAAATGGCCATAAGGATGAATTCCAGTATTACTCACAGGATAAATTCTCTTGTTACATCAAGAGGAAAAGAAAAACCATTAACTGAGGCATAAACTTCCTAATTGTGAAGACCATGATTGGCAGGCAGTGAATACCTCATCGTTATCAAATAGACCATAAGCTTCAGGAAGCCTTCAATAATAACCTATTATATTGACATGAATAAGGTTGAGATGGAGCAGGCTATGCTGAAGTAGTAGAGGCTGAAAGAGAAAGAGAGAAAAAAAGATTGTTCCTGATGTCCCTTTGTATCTCACCCTTATCCAGATACTGAAATTGAACCACCATAATGAGCCAAGTATCATATTCCAAAAAATCTGCCAGACATTCTTGCCATTTCAGCTTTATTGAATTACTATGTAGTGCAGCCTTAGAAATATAAATCATGGAGAAGCAGGAAATGCATTTATTTCATTAACCCATCTAGACTTCATTGAATGCCTGCTAGTGCCTCTCTTGAAAATAGCCTTAGAGTCTCACCCTGCAAATACATTTGAATTCTGTTTACCAGCAGCAGTAAACCTGACGATAGACTATTGTTTAATTCCTGTTTCTCCTCAAAAGCCCTTTCATTCCCATTTAGTTGGCCGCATGTTGTACAGAGCTTTAACGAAGAACATCCTTGTGTCCTTTGTCATTTCTTGGTCTTCCATGAAGTAGCTGGCCAGACTTGCTTTTTTGCTCCCATTCCAATCAACCAGCCACAAAGAGGAAGAAATAGTTCCTGAGGTTGGCAACAGATATCTGGATGCATGCAAAAACCCCAGATCACCTTGGACACCAAACTTGGTGCTCTGTGAAGGAGTTGCACAGGAAAATGCTGAACTGATAGAACCAGTGATGAAGACAGAGATGATTTGGGCACAGCAAGCAGCTTTGCAAGCTTAGATGGCAGAGCAGAATTAGGACCAGAAGCTCTGGAGTTAGATGGCCTGGGTTCAAATTCAGACCAGAGCACTTATCAGCTGAGCAACTTGAGCCAGTGAATTTCCTTCTTCCAATTTCCATTTCATCAACAGTACTAATGTTTACCTCCAAGAGCTATTGAGAGGTGGCTTCAAGAAAAACAAATGAGTGGGCAGGGGGAACCTGTAACCTACAAAGCGTCACTCAACTTTGTTATCATTATGACACTCAGACCAAAGAAGACAAGGGACATATATGTCTCAGCTTGAGACAAAATTTCAGAGTTTATCCTTGCCACCTTTCCTGTGAGAATTCCTTTGCTTTCTCATCCTGTCCCATTTCCCAAGGGGCATATGTTGTTCTCCATGCTTACTCTTAATTAACACTTAATAAATCTCTCCTGAAACATTAATAGCTGGCCAAGGTTTAGCTGACAATGGCTTAATGTATGATACCTCCCAGGGGTGTTGGCATTTATTTTAATTTGAAAGGAGACCCTAACTTCTCTCCTAACCACCCAGAAACTCCACTAGGGTCCAGGGAGACATCCCTAAAATGTCACCGTCTGGGCCTTTCCCACATGATCATATTGAAAGTTTGGGAGAGAGTAAAAGAATGAAGAGGAAGAAAGCAAAGGAAAACCCACTGGAAGCTACATTTCCCTCCCAAAACAACAACAACAAAAACCTAGTGCCTGATACACAGTAGGTTTTCCATTAATAATCTTACATGGAGGAATAAATGATAGAATTAATGAACCAGCAAACAAATAAATGAAGAACTGCCCCATACTTTCTCCATTCACTCACAAGGAAGAAAATAAATAAAAGCTAACTTAGTCAGGGTACCTCTGAGAAGTCGCCGACTATAACAGCAAACTCCCTGCCTAATCCTTCCTACTGGAATTGTAGCACTAACAATAGCCAGTTTGCTTTTTACTGACTGGGTTCTTACCTGCCTTCTTTCTGGAATGTGGTCCAAAAAAGGGAAGAATGGGATCTTGATCATGATGAAGGGCACAGGCTTTGAAGTCTATCATATTTGGATTTTAGACCCAGTTCTGCTAACATCTATTTGTAATTGGGCAAAAGACTTAATCTCAACTTTTGCTTCTACCCATGAAGGAGAAACTCCTATGGGATACACCCTGACCCACTGAAAAAACAATCTACAAACAGAACAAAATATATTCAAGAAGTGTTTTCAGACATTAAACAACAAGTAACACAGGACCATAATCACCAATAAAAGGAAAAAGTAAAGTAAACCAGGCAATTGCACCATCTTAACCTGGAATTAATTTCTGGACTGAATCACCAGGAGGATGAACCCAAACAGAGCAAGTCACAGAGATCAGGGAGGCCAGGGTAAATAGGTTTGGAAGGCACAGAGTACTGGAGTGAAGGGAACTATACAAAGAAAGAGCTCCAGAAATTTGCATAGGGGCACTCTGGATCTTTAGCTAAACACTAATCTCCATGTGCAAATGAGGCTGGGCAAAGAATATTAACAGAAAAAAAAAAAAAATCGCTAGAGAGCTGCAAGCCAAACAATTCTCAGAGCTCACCTAGGGCTGAAAATATTCAACTTCCCACCAGCCAGAGCACAGAGACATTGCTAAATACACAGGAAATTTAGTAACACCACGGAAGCTTTATGCCTTAATAGTGGGACTAAATAAGCCCTTCAGTAAAGGGATTAAATTCACCATTTAAAAATATCAAAATTGAGCCTCAAAAGAATCAAGCTGAATTGCATCCAAGTCACTCGACCCACCAATACAAAGCATAACACTCTTCAAAGGGACATAACAAAATCCAGCAATAACCAATATAAAATACACAATGCCCAGCCTCCAATTAAAAAATTAGTAATTATGATGAGAGAATATGATTTGTAAAAGAAGAAAAGTCAATCAGTAGAAACATCTATACATTTTAAAGATGAATGAATTATCAACAAAGGACTTTAAAATCTTTCAGATATGCAAGCTCAAGTATTTAAAGAAAAACATGAGTATAATGAAAGAATATATATATATATAAAGGAACATATATATACACTATATATGTAGTGTGTGCACATATAGATAGATAGATCTATCTATAGTGTATATAGTGTGTGTGCGTGTGTGTGACACACACCATACACACACACACACACCAAATGGAACTTTCAGAAATGAAAGAAATTCGAGAGGAGCCACAAAGAAAAAGAAAAAGACTGAAAAATATAAACAGAGACTCTCTAAGCTGTAAGACAATATCAAATGGTATAACATATATGTTGCTGGAGTTCCAGAAAGAGAAAGACGAACAGAAAAAATATTGAATTTATAATGACAATTTTAAAATCTAAATTTTTTATGACATCTATAAACTTACAGATGCAAGAAGGTCAATGAGCTCAAGGAAAGATAAACACATAGAAAACCATACCAAGAGAAATCACAATCAATTGCTAAAGAAATAAGTAATAAATGAAAAATATGCAAAGCTGCACAGAAAAACAGACATGATAAACCCAGAGAACAAAGAGAAAAATTATCTTAGATGTCTCAACAGAAGCTATGCAAACCAGAAGACAGGGGACTGATATCTTTGAGGGATAAAGATGTAAAATGTCATGTAAATTTTGCTAACCAGAAAAAATATCTTTCAAAATTAGAGTTGAAATAAAGATTTTTTTTTCAGACAAACAAAAGCTGAGAGAAGTCACTAACTGATCTTCACAAGAAGACATATTCATGGAAGTTCTTCATGAGGAAGAAAACTCATACCAGAGGGAGACTTGGAACACAAAAGAGTGAAAACACAGCAACCATAAGATTATAAGTAAATATGAAAAGAAGAAATCAACAAGGAAATCTGAAAATATTTTGAACCAAATGAAAATGAAAACACACCATGTCAATATTTGTGGGATGCTTCAGCAATTATTAGACAAAACCATACAGCTTTCAATGCTTATATTTGAAAAGAAGAAAGGATCAAAAATAATGACATTAAACCTTTCCACAAAGGAAATTCCAGGTCCAAATACCTTCATTGGTATACTAAATCAAATATTTAATGAAGAAATAATGCCAATTGTACACAAACACTTACAGACAATAGAAAGGAAGACAAGATTTTCTAACACAGTTTAAGGTCACCATTGCCCTGATGACAAAACCAGACAAAGACATTAAAGAGAGAGAGAGAGAAACTATAAACCAATGTCTTGCATGAAAAGAACATCTTTTACAAAATATCAGCAAAACGAATTTGGCAATATATTTAAAGAACAATACAACATGAAGTGAAAATTATCCCAGGAAGGCAAGGTTGGTTTAATATTCAAAATTCATTCAATACAATCACCATATTAACATAGTAAAGAAGAAAAAACATAATTATCTTAATAAATTTAAGAAAAGTATTTAACAAATTTCTTTACCCATTTATAACTTTAAAGAAATCTCTCAGCAAACTAGGAATGTAAAGAAACTACTGGCCCGGCACAGTGGCTTATGCCTGTAATCCCAGCATTTTGGGAGGCCAAGAGGTGGGTGGATAACCTGAGGTCAGGAGTTCGAGATCAGCCTGGCCATCATGGTGAAACCCCATCTCTACTAAAAATACAAAAAAAAGCTGGGCATACTGGTGGGCCCCTGTAATCCCAGCTGCTTGGGAGCCTGATGCAGGAGAATCCCTTGACCCTGGGAGGTGGAGGTTTCAGTGAGCCAAGAGCTCACCACTGCACTCCAGCCTGGGTGACAGAGCCAGACTCCGTTTCGAAAAGAAAAGAAACTTCCTCTACTTGGTAGAAGACATTTATAACTAACATTATACATAATCGTGAAAGACTGAATATTTCTCACTAAGTTCAGAATGAGGAAAGACATTTGCCCATTCTATGTCTATTCAACATCATACTGGATATCCTAGCGCTAGGTGTGTTTTGTTGTAATGAGGCGAGGAAAAGAAATGCAAACATACAAATTAAAAAGGAAGAAGTAGAACAGATTTTATACACAGAGAACCTAAAATGGAAAATCCACACACATGGAAAATCCTACTAGATCTTTAAAAACAACTACTAGGTAGGACTACTAAGTGAATTTAACCAATTCATAAAATTCAACTATATTTCTAAATACTAGCCACAAAAAAACTCAGAAAATAAATTTGTAAAGAATTCCATTTATAATAGTTCTAAAGTATAACATACATAGGAATAAATTTAACAAAAACTGTGTAATTCCTGCATACTGAAAATAAAAAATAGTGCTGAGAGAAATAAAAGAAGACCTAAATAAATACATACACTCTGTCCATGAGTTGGGAGACTTAGTATTGTTAACATGTCAGTTCTCCCCAGATGATTTATAGATTTATTGTAATTGCAATCAAAATCTTAGCAGTCTGCTTTGTTGAAATGCACAACTGATTCTAAAATTTATTTGGAAATGCAAAGGACCCAAAATATCCAAAATAATTTTTAAAATAGGAACAAAGTTATATGATTTCAAAAGTTACTAAAAGCTACAATAATCAAGGCAGTGCGATTTTGGCAAAATGATTGACCAATTAATGGGAAGGAATACAGGGTCAGAAATAGATCCACACATCCATAATTAATTTTTTTACAAGAGTGCTATGTCAATTTAACAGAGAAAGAATGATGTTTTCAACAAATAGCATTCCAACAACTAACATCTCATATAGAAAAAAATAAGTAAAATTCAATCTTTCCCCACATAGTAAACAAAAATTACCTTAAAATAGATCATACACCTAAATGCAAAAACTTAAACATAAAGCTTTTAAAAGACAACATAAAGAAAATATTTGCAATGCAAATGTAGGCAGAAATTTCTGAGATAGGACACAAAAAGCTTAACCATTAAAAAATGTATAAAATTGACTTTATCAAAATTCAAAGCCTCTGCTTTTCAAAGCACTCTATTAATCAAAAATAAAAGGCAAATTAAACAACTGGGGAAATATTTATAAAAATGTATCTCACGAAATCCCTGTGTCTGGTATATACAAAAAACTCTTAGAACTCAATAATGTGAAGATGACTATCTTAGTCCATTTTCTGTTGCTATAATTGAATACAGCAACACTATATTCAATGAGTGAATATATTATATTACCCAGTCTCAGTGTAATTCAATATTACACTGAGACTGGGTAACTTACAACAAAAATAAATGTATTTCTTACTCTTCTGGGGCAAGAATAGCAAAAATCTCAGATGAAACTAGTCAAAGCACTGACATGCCATGACTGCACTGCAAACTTGAAGGATAACTCACCTCTTTCAATCTGTTTCTTCACTTTGAAATCCCCTTCTCAATAGGGAGCACTCCTATTAGCTCCAACGCAGCTTCATGGGCAACATGATCCCACCACTCTAGATCCCCAAAGGACCTGAGAATGTGATTGTAAGTTATTTCTCTAAAATGGGAGGCAACTTTTCCCCAGCCAGCCATGTCTCTCTCCTTCATCAAAATAGTGCTCAGCTACACGTGTTTATAAGAAGCCAGTCTAAGCAGAGCCCATTTCCAGGGACCATCTGTACTTCGTAGCAACTGAACCCACAACCATGCCTTTGGAGATGACCAGCAGGACTGGGTAAGAGGTCTGCATCTGGCTTTCTGCTCCGCACACATGCTTTTGTCCGGACTCCAAAGCCTGACAGCTGAAACTTCTGGAACGCCCTAGGCACTGCTGAATCAGATGTTTTTCAGCTTCAGTGATTCACAACTTCCAACTTGCAGAACATTCTCAAGCTAGCTATTTGTTGGAGTCCCTTTTCTCCAGCTGCCTCCAAAATGAACTGTCCCCAACCCTGAATTTCACTGACACTGAGGTGTTTCTCTGAAAGTCTGGTTGGGGGCCATGCCAGCGTCATCGCCCTGTACTGGGCTTTGAAGACATGATGACCCACAGATTTTTATGTGATGAAGTTGCTCTTGCGGTGCCTGACCCCAGGCAAGTCCTTGCAACATAGCCTGGCATCCTGTGTTTCAATATAGCCCCAACCAGGTTGCTTTGAGCTCTCAGTCCTCTAGAAGCAGGGTCCCCTGAGGCACCACAACACAGAAGAGACCATATTGAGCCCTGTTGGAATATGTGTATGCACAGTTTTGGACAGCCACTGGAGGTCTGCTGTCTCCTTTACTGAATTCTGAGCCATTGCACGTGCTCAAGATGGAGTCACCTCCATCCCATCCCACAGTAGAGTAGTCAAGAAACATGAATCATTCTATTAATCACATCTGCTGAGACTGGAGCTTCTAGAACTTCACATCAATGGGGAATTGGGGACAGCTGCTCTCTTCTCCATGTTTGTTTGGAGAATGCATTGATTTGGGAAACTGTCTTTGTTCCTGATATCTGCTCAGCTCCTACAGGAAAATGCTGTTTGTATCAACAGAGATGGCAATAGACTGGGCTTACTGTCAAGGAGACTGAGTTGCAGAATCATCATCCCTGATTCCCAACAGAGCAACTAAGAGCTTGGGCTTGAAAGTCAGTCACCCACACCCATATCTGAATCCAGATGCATATTTAGCAGTTGGTTGACTTGGGCAAGTTACTGCACTTTTCCAAAAGTGTTTCCTCATCTGTAAAAATGGAGATAAAGGAACATGAGGAACATTCAAAGAGATATGCAAAGGGTAGGCACACAGACTGCTGCCTGGTAAGCACTTGGTTAATACTAACAATAATTATTTTTCTTAATGATGAGAGTTCCCCCGGGGAAGCAAAAATAAGCTGTGGCAAAAACATTGCTGAGTGTTCATCTGATTCCATCTTACTTTTCACTTTTTATAGACTTGAGGACTGTCTATGATTAGGTCGAGGTCAGATGGCTGAATTTTGACCAACGGGAGGTGGGCACAAATGATTCACACCACATCTAGGCCTGATCTTTAAAAGGTTCCAACTTCTGCTCTCTCCTTCATTTGCACAGCTAGAAATGAAGAACCTGAAGATGTCAGAACCACAGAATAGAAGAAGCTCAGGTGTTTGAGCACCTGCTTGAAGGTGACATGAAAAGAGAACAGCCCTGTACTGGACTTAGTGGGAGTGAGAAATTGTTGTTTATTATATTGAGCCATTGACATTTCAGGGTTTATTTGTTACTTCAGCATAACATAGTATCTCCAGACTAATTCACAAACAAACACTAGTACAGGGAGTGGATGGGGAACCAGCTGGTCAAGATACAATGGATATTCCCAGTCAGGTAGAGAAGCGCAGTGTAAATTTTTCATCAGGACGAAAATAACTCACAACTTTACAACAAAGTTGATTGCAAATTTCCCAGGCAACCCCCCCATTGGAACCAGACAGTCAGACAGTTGTGCCAGAAGGAGACAAGGCTTGTGACGTGAAAACCCTTTCGTCTGCACTTTCTGGTCTTCATATAGCAACACTGCTGTTCCACTTCCATACCCCAAACTTTGCATGATTCTGTAGATTAAAAACATCCTCTCCATAAATTTCAATAAATTGGCAGTGAATTTCTGCAGCAGAAACACATTCTTATTTAAAACTGCACATCATGGCATGTATATTTGTCTAGGAACCACCTGTTGAAGGAAGCAGCCATCTGTACACAAAGTCACAAATGATCACATTCAGTCCATGTTAGAATGTGGCCACACATGTTTAACAAAACATCACGTTCCCTGGATCGTGGCTGTCCTATGCCAATGGAACCAGAAACTAATCCTGTAAAGCTCTCATGTGAAGACCCCAGGGCCTTTGCAGATACTGTTCTTTCTGCCCAGAATGCTCACTTTACATATGGCTAGTCTTCGTCTTCAGATCTCTGCCCAAAAGTCACCTCTTTAGAGATGCCTTCCCTGAATGCTCTTTCTGCAGGAGGTAGCTCCCACCCTTACTTCTCTATCTCTGCACCATATCCATTTCTTCCACAGAACTTACTATATGTAATTGTGGGGGGTGTATATGTAACTTCTTTCACTAGACCCAAGTAACTGGGAAACTCCCCAACCTCTAGAATTCCAAGTGTATGAGCTGATCAAGCCCTTGTAGTGTTTAAGCCAATTTCAGCTGAATTTTCTGATATTATAGCTGATTTTACATCTAAAATCTTCATAACAAATATATCTGCTCTCTAATGTATTACTATTGTTGTCTTTCCTGAGATTATCTGTATAAATTAAAAATCCACTATGTGCCAGGCACCGCATTAGGTACTTTATTTCATTTAATCTTCACAATAACTCTGAAAATTAGCGATTATTTAATGCTGTTATATGGGTGAGGGAATTGAAGCCCAAAAAGTGTAACTAACATCGTTGGCTCTGCATTCCTTCCTTTGGGGAGCTGTCCTCCCACATTCTGTGTGATTCCGTGTCATTCAAATGTACCACAAGGTGCATACATGATTCCAGGCTGGCCAATCAGAGCACATCTCCACCCAGACTCTTTGATGGGCCAGAAGGAGACACATGATCTAAACAAAGCCAATCACAGTCCTTCCTTGTTACATAAATGCTAGGACATTAAGAACCTCTCTGGTTCGAGGATCACACTCTAAAATAACGTCATAACCCTGCTTTGGCCAGGAGCTATCTTGCTGCCATGTGGAGAGGGCCTGCCTAAGAATAAAGCCTCATCCAGGGAGAGTGAGTGAAAAAGAGGCCAATGAGATCCCTTGAACTCCTGGATCCTACTGTGCCTGAGACACACACTCGGGCTTCTCAGTTCCATGAAGCAGTAGATTAATCATTACTTAACATGGTCTGAGTGGATTTCTGCCATTTGCTACTGAATAAAGATGGAGCGGGCATTATGTAGAAGTTAAATACGTGTTAGTTCTCTCAGCTTTCCTCCTTAAAGTGACCACTGCCCATTAACCCCACAATAGTTGACAACATGTCAATTGCTGCCACTACAGGCACCCCTATTTTTTCGCTACCCTTACTATGTCACATTTGGTCCAGCCTCTAGGCCACGCACAGGCTATTCTTTCTGCCTGGATACAGAATTATGTCTTTTCCAAGGGCCACACTTCTAAGCAAATGCACTCCACAAATGACCTACAGCCCCTCTAACTGCAACTTACTGCCCATTTGCTAGCGGTGGCAGGGGCTGTAGCAAGAATTAAAAGCCCACGGGCCTTTAAATGTCCTACTTTAAGTCAGTGAATATTGCCCTGCACAGAAAGAACTATTGTTTCTCATTCATATTGAGTTTTATACTTAAGGTAACTTCACAGAATTTCTCTCATTCCTTCTTTTTCGTAGCCGTGTTAGAGTTGGATAAGAGAGCAATTAATGTACCCATTAGACAGCTGAGAAAGCTGAGTTCCAAAAAGGTGTAGCAACTTAATTGCAATTATCAAGTCCAGACTGAACTTGGAATTCTTCCCACCTCAGCCCAACCTGAGAGGCACCAACATGTTCTAATTTGGCAAGCCACAATTATAAGCATCCATTCCCCAACCTCCTACTTTAGTGAGCACCTGGTCAATTTGGACAACTAAGCCCTATCAGATTAGGTTGCCAGATAGTATACAGTATGCCTAGCTCAATTTGAATTTCAAATTTTTTTTTTTAGTATAAGCATGACCCAAATATTGTCTGGAACACACTTATATTGAAAAATTATTCATAGTATATGTGAAGTTCAAATGTAACTAGGCATTCTACAGTTTTATTTGCTAAATGTGACAGTGCTACATCAGATGTTCTTCCTGTAAACTAGAAAAGCAGTGCAAGTTGTAATTTCTTTGGAAAGTCATACTTTCTGGCATGGATCCTGTAACACTACTATTCTGTGCATAGCATCACTCTCTAATGTTTGATACTAGGGTAGGGTTTGATGTCACTTGATATTATGGCCAGGATCCAGGAACTCTTCAATCTTGCTCTATGATGCACCTCTCCTTCCAAGAGCTTTCTGGAGGGTCTATTCGTACAAGAAACAGTGGCAAAATGGGACTCAAGATACTGTCATTCTAGGCAGAGCCGTGAGTGGCCTTCCCCATTAGGAAATCATGACCCACGGATTTCGGACTCAGATTAATCCCAATCAGATTAGCAACTTCCTGCCCTTGGGATAGAGGGGAGTGCCTAGGGAAACGGCAGGCACAGGAAACTGCAATGTGGGGAAAGAGCGTGGCTGAGTGTTAGCCTTTGATGACGTCTCCAGTTCAGAACTAAGGAACCTGGTGTGTAGCCTTTTTTGGAAACCAAGACCGAAAACATGTAAATTTGGAAGCTACGGGATAAGCCAAGGTGGGTTCCACAATCAGGGAGTGGAAGCCAGGCTATGAAAGGAGAAGAAAGCTGATATGCAAAGAGAAGCAGAAAAGAGGGTATACTGTCCTCTTCAATCCACCACTCCAATTCTTAATTCCAGCTGCACTGCAAGCTGCATTTCCTCTTCTGAGAACTTCGAATAAATTCCTTTTGTGCTTAAGCTCATTTGGGTAGGTCTCTGTTAACTTACATTGATTCTGTCACTTACTTGACTCAGAAAAACCACCAAATAAAGAAGCAAGGTCTCTGGTTCAGTTCATTGCAATTTATTTAATTTAAAAATAAAAACAGAAACAAAAACCAAAATGAAACAAAAATCAGTTTCCAACAAAAATACAAACACTTTGGGTGGTTATCCAGCTTGTTTTTCCCCTGTAGGCTGTTCTGGGCTCAAACCAATCAAATGAGTGAAAACCAATTTTGACAGGAGCCATAAAGCATGTTGCACCAATTAAATTACACCAATATATTATTATAATACCTTTGAAATGCCTTTCAGACCAATAAATAAAAAAGACAAATTCAAATAAAAAAGTCAACTTTTTATTACCAAAAAAAAAAAAAAATAGAAATTAAATAAAAGTCACAACATGGATTTTTTTTTTTTTTTAAATGTGCAGTCAAGTTTCTCTCTTTTTTTCTTCTAGGAATGATACCATGCCAGTAAATCCCTACAGAACATTTCCAGTTTGGCAACAAGCAGTTAGTCGATCATTCACATTTGTACTCAAGACAGCAGGCCTGGGCAAAACTCACCTGAATTTCACCCTGAAAAGTGCTCCCCATCATCTGAAGAAGCAGCACCTGGTAACAGGGATGGCAATTCAGAGGGTACTTAGCATTTTCATTTCACCTGGGGTCTTGAAGCACTTCCTGAAAACTGATTGTGCCTTGAAATTTACCTGTAAAAAGAAATGTAATTCTACCCCTTTGGCAGATGTGTAAACTAAGACGGTGCAAGGCCCACAGAAGCAAGGAGAGGACCAGGAAAACTGACAGTGAATCTCCTGCTTTGTCGATCAGGTCCTAAAAGTGTCTCTCACTTGTAATTCCACAGAAGCGAATAAAGCATAACTTCTTTGACTGGGATTGGCTGGTAGGGATGACAGGACTTAATGATGAAGCAGGGAGCTGCTTTAATGGCTTTTCCCTCTATTGCAAGTTTTTCCTTGAAAGGACAGTCAACATCACACCTAGAATCAGAGGATGTTGGCAGAGTGTCAGAGCTAAGCACGGCTTCAGTCACCAGCTAATTCATCCCTCCAGCCCTCACTGGAAGGAAAACTTAATCCCATAATGCAGATGCCTAAGGCCACCTATGACTTAACTCAGTCTCTGCCTCTGAGTGGAGGACTTTCTCTGCCACAGTCCACTGGCTGAGTTTCCTGACAAAAGAAAACACATGTTTGGGGGGAGGAAGAAGGGAGTAGACTGACTTTCCTCAATAGTGTCATTTTTACTTAAAGGCTAGAACGATGGAAACTACTAAACAGACTCAATCACTTGGCAAAAGGAAAAAACACATCAACCAGTAGGTAGGAGCTAGATCTAAGTCATACTGACAGCTACGGACACGGCCAGCTGCCATGTGCAAGGGGCCAGCAGGGCAGCAGCATAGGCTGTTCAGAAAAGACTGCGTGAAATGAGGCAGGAAGTAGGGAGCTCAGAGTTGCAGGTTGCCCTCCATGCACCCACACCCCCACCCCCCCACACACACAATTTGCTATCTACAGATTTTTTTTTTTTTCCCTTTTAACCTCTATTAGAGTTCAGGAAGGAGGTGGAATTGAATGAAAGGAAATTGAGCAGCTTCCCATAACACACTGCTCAGCTCAACCTGAAGGAATGCATAAGCCAAAACACCAGAGCCGGTGGCAAGGGGAGAAACCAAACTGTCTCCTTAAGGAAAGGGCAATTCCATTCTAATGCACTTTCTTAGCACTGTAAGGTTAACTTTTTCTCATCTCCCTAGAACTATTGTTTATTGGTTTTTCCAAAGATGTTCCCAAGACCAGTCCTCCTTTCTATCTACACGGCTACCAGTGGTGGCCATCTTGAAATGAGTTCAATTTGCCTTGGCCAGCAGAATCTGAAGTCATCCCAAAGAGACCAGGAAGTCCAAACCTAGTATCCTGAAGGTGTCCCATGGTTGGAGTGGCATCTTGTCATTGTGATCTGGGTGTTTAGAAATTACATATCTAGTGTGTGTGTGTGTTTTTGTTTTGTTTTGTTTTGTTTTGTTTTGTTTTTTACTTTTTAAGAGTCCTGCTGCACCTCTTTTCTGCCTCCCCCAGAACCATCTGGGTGACATCTAAGGAAATGTTCCCCCTCTCTTACATGCTTCCTCCCAACCCCCTGCACTCTTTCAACACCTTATTCATTTAAATGAATGAAACTTTCTTTTCCCCCAAAGCCCAGGAGTTCATGTCAAAGTTTAAAACCATGACACAGAATACTTAGATTTGGGGGAAAAAACACCATCTACCTGATTTTCCTTTCCTCATCCCAATATCCCATCTATGTGCTAACTCCCTAGAAGCAAACTTGTCTACCTCTGAGGATGCTACACTCAGTGGTTGGGGAAACCATTTGTCACTGGTGAACAGAGCCAATGGTTGAGCCAGGTAATCCTCTGGAGAATATGGACAGTATCACGTCCAACTCAAAGCATCCATGCAGGTGAGAACCCAAGAGGCAGCATTCCAGTTAATATTGAGAAAGAAAGTGACAAGTTGCCTCTTGTTGGTGCGCATCAACTTCCATTCATCTGCGCAAAGATCACAGACCATCTTGTGCCCTGTCATATATAATAGTTTTGACCTCTGACACCATCATCTTTCTCCCTGTCCACCCTCAAGAGGTTGTGCTGTAGAGCAAGGCAGACATCAGGAAAGAGGAGGTGAACAGCAAGGAGCTAAATCACCATGAGCTGACTCTATGTCCTTAGCAGAGTTCAGAGCATTCTCTCTCTGACCAAGGCCCTGTCTTTCCTCAAAGTTGAGTAGCAAATTAACAAATGCCTCACCAGTGGCATGAAAGAGTTAACACAGATCCCACAGGATGACTAAACCCAATTCCCAGGGCCTAGCCAGATCAAAGATGACAACTACATAGCATTAGTGCTACTGCTTCCCCTTCCCTTTCCTGTGGTAGCCATTACTAGTCAATCACAGGACTCCTTCCCCATGAGTTGGGCCACTTACACCAGCACAACTGGCAGCCACTATTAATTGATCATCAACTCAAGCTCAAGTTGCTGAAATCTACTTGCCAGCTCCATGCAGCCAGACCTAGCTTGCTAATGCAAGGATAAAAGGGGCAAGTTCTTTGGGCTCACCCAAGGCAAACAGGCCAAGTGTCTCCTGCCCCTCCTCCAGAAGCATTTGGATGACTTCTAAGGAAATGCTCCTTCCCCATACGCTTCCTCTCCACCCACTGAGTGCCAGTCAACACCACCTCCCCTGGGCAGCTGGTCCTCTAGGAGGTGCCATAAAGCAAATGCCAAATAGGGCCCAAATTCTGACTGACAATTGGCAGAACTGGCAGAAGAGCCCACCTCTCCCTTTTAGGTGTTGGCTCAAGGCTGCAAACTTGGCCAAGTGAGACAGTGCCAATCCTTTTTCAGTCTGTTGTCATGGCCAGCAAAGAGGTAACCAGCCTGTGAGTTCAAGTCTTGCTCCCCTTCCTCCCTCGTACCCCTGCCCGCCCCCAGCACCCTGGAGTGCTAGTTAAGCTTGCTGCAGATCTCCAGCGCTTGCTTGTAGACCTGAGTCACATCATCCATGTCTGTGAGGAGGGAGAAGCTGCTGTCTGCCAGCCGGTTCCGGTACCGCTTCAGGTACTGGGGCCGGGGTCGGTTCTGGAGCCCCTCAAAGTCCTGGATCTGGAGGAAGTTTTCTGCAGAGACACAGCTGCGGATGCGCTGGCGGGCAGGGCGATTCTCCTGTAAATCCAGCAAGTCGAAAGAGTCGCTGGACAGCACGCTGTCATCGCTGATGACACTGGAAGGACGGCTGTAGCTCCGGGAGAGGCCCTCGGCAGGGACACCAGGCTCTGACAGGGATTCCAGTGTGGGCATTTCAGGGCTGACCAGGGCCGGGTCCATGGCACCCCCTGAGTATTTGCTGCTGTGTTTCAAGATGCCCTTCCTCCGGCAGGAGAGGCTGTGGGAGGTCACCCTAGCTGGGTCCGGGGGGCTGGGGGAGGGGATGCTGCTGCCCATCACATCATTACTGTCCAATAGCTCTGAAGACTCACTGCGCTCTGGGGAAGAGTAGTAACCTGATTCTCTCTGCTGGGTCTTTTTCAAGATGCCTTTCTTGGGCATCGTGGCCGACTGCTTGGGGCTGAGTTTTCCCGGCACCTCTGCCTCTGGTGAGCTTGGGAGGAGCACACCAGTCCTGCACAAGTCCTGTTCCATCTTGAAAGTAGAGGGTAAGGCAGGACCAACTACACCTTCAATGAAGCCAGTGCTGTGAGAGCGATGCTCGCTGTTGCTTCGCTTCTTCAGGATCCCCTTGGGCCTCTTAGAACTCAACTTGGATGGGCTTTCAGGCACTGAGTCCTGACCAGACTGAGCAAAGTCATTCTCTTTCTTGGATTTCTTCAGTGACCGCTGCCGCTCTAGCATGACCTCAGAGGTCGTGGGTTTGGCCAGGCCCTTCATTTTGGCTTCAGTGTCAGTCTGCAGCCCTGTGGAACGGTGGTGCCAGTCAATGATCCGAGCCAGGAGTGGGGACTCAGAGTCATGGAGGGCATCGCAGTCACACACGCTGCTCTTATAGCCCCAGTTCACCCACCAGTGGTTGGCAATGTCCTCAATAGTGGCCCGGCGATCGGGGTTCACCATCAGCATCCACCGTATGAGTCCTCGAGCATCTAAGGGACAAGGGACAAAAAGAATCGGGCATTATGTGGGAGCTTCTGGCTTTGCGATAGTGGGACCCTCCAGGAGTGATGAAAGACACACACTCCCTCTAGGAAAAATCCATCTGGAGACCTGGTCCAGCCACATTATGGAGCAGGAAGCCCCAGCCTTTCAGACCATCCATCAAAAGCATAATCAAGACTTGGAACCACAGGCCAGGGTGCCATCGCATCATGGCATGTTTTCCCTGTAAGTGGGGAAACGTCATAGAACTACTAAGCTTTTCATCATCTTGAATCTTTAGAAAATGTGGAAGGTCAGGTAACCAAGAAAAAATCCAGACTTGACCCTAAGAGGTACCCCAGCATTCCTTTGGCGAATATCATTTTACCAGAGGAAAAACAGGTGTAGATGACCGTGGCTTTCTTTATTCCTCCAAAGGTGGGCTTGTATAAACACACAGCACCTGCAGTCACTGGGAAAGCATGCCAGAGGCAGAACATGGAGTGTGGCTCGGAGGCACTTACCTGACACACCTGGGCAGTAAGCGTGGCTGTCTCCGAAGCTGGCCTCGCCCCAAGGTCCTGGCCAGGTTCTGAGACCAACACTCAGTGAGCTTGCCTCCTTTCCCTCTCTGACATAAGCCACCTTCTACTGAGCTGTCAGATCAGAGAAGTGATCTATATCTGCTTCCCATTCACAGCCTGTCTGAAAATTCTACTTGCAAATTTCTGCTGCCAGAGAATTACGGAAAACCCCTAAAGGGATGCTGAGAAGGCCACAGGAACCAACTGACTCTCAAAGCTTATAAACTGACTTTTAGATTCAAACTGTGTTCCCCCAATTGGGGTGAATTATATTCTTGGAAGCTGCCACCTCCCCTCAGCTGCTTATGTAGGCGAATGAGAAGCTGGCAAAGGCCTGGTAATAGGGACTGGGGCAAGAAACACCCCTGAAAAGTACCAAGATGATCATCCTCAGTCATTCAGTAAATATTTCTTGAACGCCTACAATGTGCCAGGAACCGCATTGGCATCAGTTAGCTGGTGAGGCAAAGAAGACCACTTTAGAGGTCACTCTGAATTTCTCCAAAAAGAACAGGCTGGCTTGTTGAATAAATTATATATATAGAGAGAGATAATGCATATCTATATATATATATATATACATACAACAGTCTAGCCTCATTATCCATAGAGTCTGTATTTGCAAATTTGCCTACTTGCTAAAATTTATTGGTAACCTCAAAATCAATATTCACAGCTCTTTTGCAGTCATTTTTGCATATACACAGAGCAGCAAAAAATTTGAGTCACCCCAACACACATATGTATTCACAGCTGAGGTCAAACAAGGCAACACTCTGCCTTCTTATTTCAGTTCTCATACTATTATACAAATTGTCCTTTTCTCAGTCTATTTAGTGCTGTATTTCTCACATTTTTTGGAATTTTTATTGGTGATTCCTCTTTTTAAATACCCCCCCAAAACAGTGCTGAAGCACTGTTCAGTGTTCCTAAGCTCAAGAAGGCTGTGATGTGCCTTATGGAGAAGATAATTGTGTTAGATCAGTTTTGTTCAGGCATGAGTTACAGTGCTGTTGGCTGTTGAGTTTGATGTTAATGAATTAATAATACAGATTAAATAAGGTGTCTTTAAACAGAGACACACATAAAACAAAGTTATCTATCAATCAGTTAACAAAAATATTGTGAGCAGAGGCTCTCAGGAACCTAACCCTCTATTTCCCCTAGGAGCAATAGTTCAGTATTCACAAATTCAGTGTTTGTAGCAACTTTGTAAAACATAACTACTATGAATGGGAATCAACTGTGTATGTGTAGGTATACAGATAAACATATATATATATATATATATATATATAGTATGTATATAAATGAAGTGCCAATGTTAACTTTATTTGTTAACAAAAATGACCAATGATGGCCAGCTGTACAGACTCTCTATACACGCATGATGTTCCCCATCAAGAGATGAAGCTCATGACCGTGGTTGTCTTGACCAATAGAACACAGCAGATGTGACACAATCTGGGTACAAGCATGGACATGGCACTGGCACTCCAGCCTGGGCAACAGAGCGAGACATTCTCTCAAGAAAAATTTTAAAAAAAGAAAGAAAGCTTGGCAACTTTTTATTCCTCCTTCTTAGAACCCCAAGCTGCCACTGTGGGGTGGCACCTCAGAGAGCACCAAGGAAGGTCCACTGTTCAGCCCCAGCAGCAGCCCCAGCTGCCAGCTGCTTACAACTGTAGGAGAGGAAGGCCATAAGAGCACTTCCCAACCCACAGAGGTGAAAGAGATGATTTCATGGTTGTGTAAGCCACTGAGTTTGTTTTGTAGGGGCAGATGGGGTAGAGTTGTTATGCAGAAATCAATAATGAGACAGTACCCATGAGCCGTGTCCCATGCCAGTGGCACAGTAATGAGAGACACAGCAGTGGCCACCCTCACAGTATTTACATTCTCAGGTGGGTGGTTTCTATGTCTACTCAGACTGGGAGAGACCTCATCTAATACCTTTTCCAAAGTATTTATGGTGGGAATCTGAATCCAAAGAGATTAAGTGACTTGCCCAGATCCACACAGCAAGCAAACAGGACTCCTAGAACGTGTGCTCTGAAAATTTCCTTTGGGAAGGTTTGGGGAAAGCAGCCTAATAAGCCAGCTTTGCCAAGGATGACACTTCTGGAAAGAAGGAAGAGGAAAACCCGGTGACTCCAGATAGACATACTAAAACAAAAGCAGAAAATCAGAGCTGGGTAAACAGATCTCTCTCCCCTCCACCTCTGACCCTCCCTCCACAGGGCACTCACCTGAGGGCTGCGTGGGCTCCCGGTACTCTCCGCTGCTGATCTGCCGAATGAGGTTTTTGTGATCGAAACCATCGAAGGGCATTGTTCCATAAACAAGAGTGTAAAGCAACACACCCAGGGCCCAGCTGTCCACCTAGAGCAGAGAGACAGCACATATAGGAGAGCTGGGAAACAGATCCCAAGATGCCTTCCAAACCATTAGCATCACAGCCCGTGAGCAGCCACCCCCAACACCCCCAGGAACTGACTTTAGCACCTGGAAGACAGGTTCCCAGTGCAGCCTGACACCTGATAGCAATGCAGCTGGGACCTGCTATAGGGCCTGACCTTTCCATTCTGAACAGAGGCCAGTGGTCCCAACTAGTAAAGAACTTTCTTAAACAGATTATCTTCTTTAATTCTCACTACAATTTTGTGAAGCAGTTAGGGCCAGGACTATTTTCAGCTCCATTTAACAGATGAGAATACTGAGGCAGGAAGAACCTAAATGGTTTCTCCAGGGCCCCTGCCCCAGTGACAGAGGTTAAAACTGGGATGTGGGGCTCATCATTCCTAATCCAGGAATCAATTCCTTCCTGCACTTTCTTCAAATGAATCAGGAATTACAAACTGAAATCTTGTGAGAGCCAAGCAAACAACAGATATACACAAAGCAAGAAAGAATTGGGGTTATGACATAGAGTGTTGGGGATGGAGACAAACTGTACAGTACATTCACCCATCTTAGGCAGACAGCCTCTCCTTAGCCAATTGCTGCCATGTAGTAATGTGGGCCCAGCACTGCTCAATTCTTTGGTTTTACAAGATAAGTCAGAAACCAAATTTTTACATGAAATCTCCCAATTAATACATGTTTGTTCAATTTTTTTAATAAAAACTAAGGTGGCCAAATAAAGGAGTTTGCTGACCAGATCACAGACTGCCAGCCTGGAACCTCAAAAACAGGTCATCAAAGACCAAAATATTCATTATCTATGAGAAATTTAGTGTCGAGTTTCTACAAGTTTGTAAATTGAGTTCTAGGCTCCTCCCTCACATTCTTATTTTAGAAAGACTTTCTCTTCATTGCAGTTAATAGATGGTCTTGGCATCCTTCTCTTTAGCCTTCAGCCCTGCCCCCAAACACTCTCAAACACATAAATATTTGAAAGAAAACATTTCAACACACTGAGCAGCTGCTATTTAAAGGATACTGAGTGGATGAACTTCTCTGAAAAGAGAACCATCTTTCAAAAAGAGAATCATCACTCACAACTCACTCATTTTCAAAATAAAATTTCCACATACCCATATCTTACAGTGGCCCTTGAAAGCGCTAGCATGTAAGGAAGTGTATTTCTCATGAATTAGAAGATGTCATTAAAATGTATTTCCTTAGTCAGATATGCATGCTGCCACAAATATATACCAAAAAGATATTTACTCCAGAGCGAGGCAATTTTTTGTTTGTTTGTTTTGTCTGTTTTGATATAATAGGGAAAAAACTAAATGTTCACATCTAGACATTATTAAACAAATTTTGGTGTATTCATCGATAAAATGTCATTAAAATCATGTTTTTAATAACGAATTTGGAAATTGTCACAAGATAGTTTTGACGGTAAAGGGCAAGATATACGTGTGTGTCACATACATATGTATATCTTGCCTTTTATTAACTTGATCTCAATTATTTTCAAAATGCAGAGATCTACACTGGGAAAAGTTTAAAAGTCACAGAAGTATTAAGTGATTACCTTTTCTAGGGGGATGGTGGGTACCTTTATTTTCTCTTTTAGGCTTTTCTGGGTTTCCCAAATTTCCTCCCAGGAGTATATATTACTGCTTTTATAATTGTACGAGGAAACGTTTTCCTTGCTTGCTTTTTTAGGCTCTGTTTTTTTAAGCATTTCTCGAATCCAGTTTTTGCCCTTCCTCCCTCTTCTCCCTCCCCTCCCCTGCCCTATACACATTGGGCAAGTTGCTCACCTCTGGCCCTCGGTAAGGTCTCCCATTGACAATCTCAGGAGATGCATAGAGTGGACTCCCACAAAACGTCTGTAAGAACTTATCCTTCTGGTACAGGTTGGAAAGCCCAAAGTCAGCAATCTACAAAGAGAAGCAAGACCCAGGGAGACTTGTTAGCATTCCGGATTATGTCTGTATTGGTTCAATTCACACCACACAGCACACAGAGTGGATGAAGGGCACCTGGGTGGGTCTGCTGGCTGGATCGCCATTTTCTCTCCAGCCCTGAGTCTTCATAAAGGACCACTCAGCCCAAGCAGGTCAGTGTTTCCTAGCTGCAGTCCTTGGCATCCATCACAAGTTCTACCAAATCTGCAGACTACAAGCTCTGTGACTTACTTAGAAATTACTCTTTAAATGGACGCTCTATTTAAACTTTAATTTAGACTTGCTCTGAGAAATAACATTCACAAAATCACTGGCTTGATGTTTCTGATGAACATTAAAGTGTGTAACTATTAATTTAAGAATTCTCCCTCTGTGCTCTACCCAATTATACTGCATCTGCGGTGGTGTGCATATCACACTGCAGAAAAACCCTGACCTA
Source organism: Hylobates moloch (assembly GCF_009828535.3). NCBI lineage: Eukaryota > Metazoa > Chordata > Mammalia > Primates > Hylobatidae > Hylobates > Hylobates moloch. The sequence continues at coordinate 26,891,331 of NW_026652287.1, read as the reverse complement.
CGCAACTGGTGATACCACCTCTGTATCCACTCACACACTGATCGGAACTGTATTTTGCCTGTCTCGTGACTCAAGATGAAAAGGACTAATTGACTCACAGCATTGGGTTTTGAGTCATCATATTTCAGCCCCAACTCTGCTCCTATCTGTTACTTAATGACCTTGAGCCTCAGTTTACCCACGAGAAAATGGAAATCCATGATCCCTTTCCTGTTCTAGCTCACAGGATTATCATGAGAATAATAAGAAAAAGAAATCAATCGACATCAGACCTTGGCTGGGCGGATCATTTGAGGTCAAGAATTCGAGACCAGCCTGGCCAACATGGAGAAACCCTGTCTCTACTAAAAATATAAAAATTAGCCGGGCGTGGTGGTGCGTGCCTGTAATCTCAGCTACTCAGGAGGCTGCAGCATGAGAATCACTTGAACCCGAGAGGCGGAGATTGCAGTGAGCCAAAATCACACCACTGCACTCCAGCCTGGGCGACAGAGCGAGACTCAATCTCAAAAAAAAAAAAAAAAAAGATGAGACCATGAGTGTAACAGTGCTTCATAACCTTCAAGTCTGATGCAAGTGTTTCACCTAGCCTTGTTTCCATTGTACTCCACACTCCTTGGAATCATTCTCTTCTCCTTTGGTTTCTTGAAGTGTTTTATGTGTTATCTTTTATGACAGCACTTTTACATATATATGTATATGTACACATATGTACATATATACACATATACACATATATACATGCATATACATATATATATTTGCTTTCCCTACCAGACTCTGAGTTTCCTGAGGCAGTTGGCAGGTTCCACATCCTCCCCTTATCTTTGTATCATCCACTGCTTAGCACCTGCCTACACCCAAGAAACACTTGTCACTGGAACAGGCATTATATTTTGAAAAGCACAAGATAATTAATATATAATGCAAAATAATATTAAGAATAATAAACTTAGTTGCCACTTTTTGAACAACTTCCAATTATCAGGTACTGCTCCAAACATTTTACGTTCTTTAATCTAATCTTAACAAAAACCTGGTTTACACAGCAATGTGAATGCATTTCATGCCTAAAAAAGGTTAAAATAGTCCGTTTTATGTTATGTCCACTTTACCACAAATTTTTTGAAAAACTCATTTAACAGATGAGGAAATTGAGGTTTAAAGAGTTGAGGTTACTCATTTAAGGAGATGAGTAACTAATATGCAGCAATATAAACCCCCGTGTCTCTAAAGCTTCAAACCACAGTGCCACCCTGCCCCTGGGTCACCTGCATATTTCACTCCACTCTAAGTCAGCCTTGCAAGCTGAGCCCCTGTAGGTTTCCGTCATTCTCCAAGCTGATTTCCATTTGAGGCTTGGAAATGAGCTGCATGATTCGCATGCCCAGAGAGAGCCCAGCCTGAATACCACTGAGGCTCTGTGGTGGTCACAGCCCCTAGAAGCAGCCTATTTTGTAAAAGTCATCCCTGAATGAATGGAATGTCATTGAAAGCAGCTGGTGTACAACCAGCCTCAGAAAATGCATTCTCCGGGCTCAGACTGCACTTCATTGCCCTGAATTCCATTTTCTTATCAAGGCCCCTGACTTGCTTGCAGGAAGTTGGTTGGAAGCTTTATGAAGTGTGCCCTGTCAATCAGAAGAGGCATGGAATGGCTACACACAGGAAAATGCATTCTCTTCCCTCCTGGCAGTGCCTGGGGCCCCATATGAGCTTCCAAATACATGTGCATGTGAGAGGCACCCACTGCACATGCGCACACTTATGCCAGGAGTTTTCACTCTGAGTCTGGGCAGCCTCGTTTGCTCTGTAGCCATTCTGGAGAAGTGTGTTTATGTTATGGCCCACTCCTATCCTCGCAGACTGATGTTTATCAGCCTCTCCCAGTAAAACTGTCATTGCCACTGACACAAGATTAATAGAAATCTAGATTAGCCTGTGTTCTTGGCACTTCGATGGGAAAGCAGTATTAACACACACACACACACACACACACACACACACACAGAGAGAGAGAGAGAGAGAAAGAGAGAGAGAGCGTTCTCAAATCTTGAGCCATTCAAACTTAGGCTTCAGCTCTAAGATTTAATGCCATATGGAACTTATATCAACTATTGATAAGAGGGGAAATGGCCACTGGTTATGAAACCTCTCTGAAGCTTCAGTTTTCTTATCTGTAAAATAGCGTTAGGAAGAGTGTCTATCCCTACTGTGTCATGGTGGAGATTAAATGACATAAAGTATGTAAAGTCCTTACAACAGTAATTGGCCCAGAGTTGGAGCTCAATATATATTTGCTTTCCAACTTTAAATCCAGGGAGTTAATTACCTTCATTAGACTAGAAGCAGAGTTTATCCCAATGCCAGGGACTCTTGACGGTGAAGAAATGGAGAAATTTTAGATGCCAAATAATAATGGAATTAAATAACTTTCAATAATAAAATGCAAAATTCATTCCTTTCTGGATTCACCTTCAGTTCTTTGGATTAAGTCAAGAAGAAGGTCTCAGTTGGGCACTGGCGTGTCTTCAGTATCTCTTTAGTATTTACCAAAGAGAGCAGGCCTCGGGCCTAGCCTGCAGCAGCAACCAACATCAAGCTGGAACTTCATAATGCTATTTGGTTTCCATTATACTTAGTTTTGAGCTTATCTTCTATTCATGGTAAGTGATACTGGTTTTCCACACAAGGTAATTATTTAGGGCTTCTTTTTCAAATAGACAGAACTTTAAAAAGTGACCTGAACTCAACAAAAATATTAAGTAAAATAGCAGTGAGGATACTGCGGAAAGGCAAAAACCCATGAAAAGGATGACAAACTGAAATTTGAGAAATATTGATTTTAAACACCATAAAACAAAAATAATCGCATCTCAGAATTACTTTGACCTGAAAGAGCCCCGAGAGATGTTAATCCTGCCCCCTCACTCTAAAAGTGAAGCAGCTGAAGGTTCCAGGGCATAAGAAGTTTTGCTGAAGGTTGCAAAGAACGGCAGCAAGTACATGAAGGAGCACATGGGTCTTCCCAAGCCATACAGTTTCTCCAACGGAACATCAGCTGCAAATGGAGAGGATGACTCTCCAGCAAGGAGGCAACTGGGCTGCAGAATTTTACTGACACACTAGCAGGCAAGCTTTGGAGGAAGGTACCTAGCTGGCATTTTTGCTCGATGTTTTGACTGCTCCCCTGCCCCGTACTGATTCAGAACCACCTTCTGCCCCTGCCCTGTGCTCTTCAGTTCAGCCTCAGTTCTCGAAAGAAGCCCTGGAACTCAAGGCTCGGGTCTTTAATATTTGGAGTTTTTATTGTTATCAAGCCTTTCCAGAGGTGTTCCCCACTGCATGAAAACTGGGGTTAGAAAGACAAATGAGGAAGTAATTATTCATTCACATTTCAAAAGGATTAACCTCACTACAACACGGATGAACCCTGAAGATGTTATGCTAAGTGAAATAAGCCAGACACAAAAGGACATACATGATTCCATGTACATGAGGTTCCTAGAGTAGTCGAATTCACAGAGATGGAAAATAGAATGGAGGTTGCCAGTGGCTGGGAGGAGAGGGAAAGGGGAGTTACTGTTCAGTGGGGACAGAGTTTCAGCTGGGGAAGGTGAAAACATTCTAGAGATGGATGATGGTAATGCTTACACAATATAAGTATACTCAATGCCACTGAACGGTGTACCTAAAACTGGTAAGTTTGATGTTACATATATTTTACCACCATAAAAGGATTAACTCCAGAACACTGTTTATAATGAGCTCATCTGGTGAAAACTGAAGTGTCACCTTGCTGACATTAACTGATAGGAAAGGATGCTGATGGCAATGATAATAATTAGTGATGGTCTAACAGTCATCTGCAGTGTTTAAGAGAAGTGTGGTGCACTCCACAGATCAGACATTTTGGGTCCAGGAGAACCTGGGGCTAACCGTGGCTTTGTCGTTGCTAGGTGATGGGTGGGACCTGCCAAATCACTCGAGTTTCTCATCTGCAAAATGGAACTCAGACTAGAACCCACCTCACGTAGGTAAGAAGAGTAGAGAATACGTATGTAAAGCTCCTGGAATAGTCCTGGGACCAGCTGACGCTATAAATTACAGCCATTATGGTAAGGCTGATGGTTTGGCCGACTTAACAGTCGTTTGTTAGACCAGGCAAACAGGGAACCAAAAGCATTAAAGCCACTGCCCATTAAAGAGCCAGGAGATCTTATCACTCATTTATAATACAGGCATGTTCAGAGTGAGAAGCTGCATCACAGGATGGGAAAAGGAAAGGATTCAGGGTTTGAGTACTTGAGTTCAAATCTCAGCCTCACCTCTTAACCACCATCTAACCCAAGGCACTTTAGTTAATCCCACCCCACTCCAATCTGGCCCACGGACCAGCAGCATTAGCATCACCTGGGAACATTTCAGAACCTGAAGAACTCAGGCCCTGCCCCAGATCCACTAAAACTGCATTTTCACAAGAGCCCCAGTGTATAATACGCACTTGCACATTAGCCATTCAGAGCCTGCATTTCTTCATCTGTAAAGTGGGGTTGATGATAATAACGTCACCTACCTGGAAGTGCTGGTATCAAACCAAATAAACTGCTTCATAGAAGTGCTTACACCATGCCTACCTAGCACACAGTAGGCCTTCAGTAAATGTTAGCTATGACTACTTTATTTAACCTCTCTGAGTCTCAGATTCCTTTGTTGGAAAATGGAATTGCAATACCGCCAATCACTTGGCGCTGTGAACATCAAAGCCAGATTAAACAAGAAAAGAATTAAAATAGGCCGGGTGTGGTGGCTCATGCCTGCAATCCCAGTGTTTTTCAACGTTAAGGCAGGGGGACTGCTTGAGGCCAGGAGTTTAAGGCTGCTGTGAGCTATGATGGTGCCACTGCACTCCAGTCTATGCGACAGAGCAAGACCCTGTCTCTAAAAATAAAAGTAACAGTAGCAGCATTGCTATGTGCCAGACACGGTTCTGTGAGTGCTACATATATTGATGTAGTAAATTCTCACAACCACCCTATCTGGAAGATTGCAGATAGTGGAATTCTAAAATTATCCTTATTTTGCAGGTAAGAAAACTGAGGCACAGGGTGGTGAAGTGGCTTGCCTGAGACATTGGTGAACAGCTGCCTTAGCTGTAAAGTGCTACATAAAGGGGAGTTATTGCTGTCAGGTGGCTGACGAGGAAATGCACTTTCTGCGTAACTCTTCGGGAAGACAGCAATTCCATCCAGGAGGGTACACTCCATAACTCCTTTCCGGCCTTGGAGTTGATCACTGTGGCTTCACTCAAGATGGCCTCACTCCTGAGTTACCAGGAAGTGAAGGCAGGGAGTGGAACAAGGAGCAGAAGTGAGTGGGGTCGGCTTCTGTCTTCAGAGGATCTAAGCTCATGCTGCCTCTCTTAAAAGAAAAGAAATTCCCACCAGGAACAATGTGAGGAGGCTCTTAAAAGAGGGCGCGTCCAAGCAGCAGCTCCCATGGATGCTAATGAGCAGCCAGTGCCAGCTCACAGCACACAGCCCTGGCATCCCCGCATGGCTACTCTGGCCACCATGACTCAGCCTGGCCATCAGCCACCATTAGCACTTGGAGAGTCTCCCACAGGGATAGCTGTCCGCAAGCTTGCCTGCAGACAAGGTAAGGCTGACCAAAGCATGGACCAAACAGTGCCCTCATTTGATGTGCTCTTAGAGGTAGGGCAAATTTGGATAGTAAGAGTAGAGGGTAGAATTCATCAGGTGTCTGGTCTTTAGAGTCAAATAGCCATAGGTTTGTAGCCAGTCCCATCACTTATTAGCTGCAAGAGCTTCCTCGTCTGTAAAATGATGTAATCACACCCACCCCGGTGGAGACATTCTGAGGACCAAATGAAATAGGTGTGGAAGGTCTGGCATGGGGCTCTAGCTTCTAGCAGGGGCTCAGTAAGCATTACTTTCCTTTTCTAGTCGTCATGCTGTGTTCCTGTGCTTGCTGTTTCTTCCTCTTGAAAAGCCGTCATCATGTTCCTTACTATCAAACTCCTACCCATCCCTCAAAACCCAATTCAATCCCTCTTCCTCCATGAAAGCTTTCTGGTCCATCCAGCCAGACAGACCCACTGCTTCCTGCTCAGCACTTCCAGAATACATTACACAGGGCCATTTGGCCCTGCCAAGGGAGGAGGATCAGGGAAGGCTTCCTGGAAGAAGAGGCATTCAAGCAGAGACCCCAAAGAAGGAGCGGGCAAAAAGGAATGAGCAGAGCATTCCAGACAGTGTGAACCATGTGTGCCAAGGTCAAGAAGCCAGAGAGAGCTTGGTGGATGACAGGAATTCAAGTCCTATACCAGGGGCCTTCCCTGACCACTCTAGCTAAAAGAGTAACTCTATTCTTCATTCTCATCCTGCATGGATTTTCTTCACTACCAGCCAATCACAGTATGTGTTTATTTATTTACTGCTGTGTCTCCAACTGGAATTTTAAGCTTATTAGAGCAGGTACCTTCTCTTCTTCACTGACTTCTGTATCCTCCTCACGGCTCATTATCACTGCTAGTTTAACAACTGCTAGATCCTGAGTTCCAAGACAGAAATTTGGCCAGCTAGTTCACTGTTAAATCCCCAGCACAGGGCCAAGTACACAGTAGGACCTTAATGAATATTTCTGATCAAATAAATATTGCCCAGAAAAGATGTTCAATTCCTCAGTGAATAAATGCAGGAATGGATGAGCGACTGCAGGTATGCATGGATATATACACACAACACATGAATTGATTAATTCATGCATGAACACAGAGCTCTCCCATTCATATCATCAAAGCCCAGAGGCTGACTCTCAGCTGCCCCACTTGGTCTTGTTAAGCTTCAGAGGTTTCTATCTCATCTTGGCCCTGGCCATTCAAAGCTTCTTTTCTTATCCACAGCAGCTGCGTTTCCATTGTCATAAGGGGCAGCAGGCCATTTCCCCTATGCCCCTCTACTCTGAGCCCTGGGAGCTCACCAGATTCCCAGCCCTCTTGGAGGAGGTCAGCTGACCCTGGTGCCTGGACCTCTTCTCATTGTAAGACATTTTTACAGGAGCCTTCTATGGGAATTGTCAGCATTCCATTCTCCCAGAGAGTGGGCTGTGAATTTGGCCCGTTTTGTATTAATTGCAAATTAGTGCTGTTCTGGGTGTCTATTTTAGTAGACATGCTTCCAGAGTACGGAATGCAGCCCAAAGCAGCACATTGCTCTCATTCTTTCTGCTGACCGACTGTGTGAATATTTTTAGAAGCCACACCCTCTCGCAGTGGCCAGATAAATAATTTCCAATGCCAGATGTGCTCTCTGCAAATCAACATCAGGCAGGGAAGGGGAGAGGAATGAGCTACATGGCTCTCCCCACCACTGCAGCGACATGTGACAAGTTTAAATCAGTAGCATTTATATAGGCTTCCTAGGCCAAAGTCCTCCACCCTTGAAACGTGGAAAATGGATCCACATTTAGAGAGGCACCAGAGGGGGCTCCAACAGAGGACCTTGCTGCTCATGTCCCGCTGGTTGGTGGCTCTTGTGTCCGTGGTCCCCCAGGTCCAGACACGGATGGCAGGGGCTCTCTTGAGCACAGAGGCCAGCTTGTGGCCATGTGTCTGCCTGCCTTTGTCAGCAAGGGTCCTTTCTAAATATGTTTCAGCAAAATGCTGAGTCAGGAAGAGTTGAGAATATACCAGAAGACAAATCAAGACCAGCTGAATCACATTTTTTTAAAACCTTGCAAGTGGATGGGAGATGATGAAAAGATAATTTGCCTGGAAGTCAAACACATGAGTTCTAATCCTGGCTCGTCATTCCTTTATTCCAAAGTCAAACCATTTTGAAGTACCTACTGTGTGCCAAGCACTAGTCTACACTCTGGGGATGCAAAGACACAGTAATTTAGTCTAGACTGATTCACTGTGTGATCGTAGGCATTATTCTCTAGACTTTCTGGGTCTAATCATTAAAACAAGGGGTTGGAAAATGACCCCCAAAGTTCTTTAAAGATGTAGGATTCTCAGATCTGAGTAAGGATTCCTTGAACAAAGAGGAAAGGAATTTAAAAGTGTTGATAATGGGAAGATCTGGTTTCTCTTTGGGACGTATGTGTGCATGCGCATCCGTGCTTTACCTTGGGAAATGCCAGGATTAGAAATTCTTAAGGAAAGGTATATGCCTAAGCCTTAATTGATAATACTGTTTTGTGTGTGTGCTGTTCCCCTCCATCATGCACAGGGACCCTAGGCTGAAGAACTTGGTGCAGGGGAACTGTCAGGCCCAACATCATTGCCCTTTTGCTTACACAAATGAAGCCATTCTCCTGGGCTCCTGCCTCACTGTTGCCCTGCACAATTGCTTTCAGAATTCTAATCATTCTGTTCCTCCATTAGGGAATTCTATGATTTCATAGAAAGCTATGTGTCTTATCACTTCTGGGAATACATCATGGGACCAAGAGGTCACACTGCACCATAGAACCCAACCCCTAGGCAAGAGGCTCACATTCCAGGCCTTGTAAAGGCGACATTTAGTTTTGAGCTCTGAGGGCAGGTGGCAGGAAGAATCTGGAGAGGAAGTCAATAAGGTTGATGACACAAACCCTTAGAAAAACGTGGCGGCCCTCAAACCAGGACCAATTTTTCAGCCATGGCCTGACCACCACTCCCCAGGACCTAGGTAGGCACCTTCAGAGCAGCTGACTTCCAGTTCAATTCCCTCTCCAGTGGCCAGCCACTTAAGAAGGTTCCCAGTATAGTAATAGTTAAGCATGAATTGCTTTGATTGTAGTATTGTCTAAAATCTTCACATTTATTATTGACTCCCCAGGACTGGGCACAGGGCATTGCACACAGTAACAGTTCAGAAAATACTCATTGAAAAAGAAATGAACAAATAAACAATAATCTGCAGAGACAGGAACCAGCATCCCTACTTGACAGATGAGGAAACTAAAGCCTAAGTCATCAAGAAACTTACCCCAAATCCTGCCATTACTAAGGGGCAGGGTTGCAATATCTAACTCCAAAGCCACTGCTTTTAACTTTGACTCATTTGGACATGAGTGCTTAGCAGTTTACAAAACTAAACACAGAGTGTCTCATTCACTACTCTAAGCAGGCCTATGAGTAGTACTGTTACCCCATTTTACAGTTGGGGAAACAGGGTTAAGTGGTTTTCCCAGTGTCAAGAAGCTAGTAAGCCATACAGCCCAGAATTTCCTAACTGTACAACCAGTGCTCCTTCTAGAATAATCCAACCACTTTGCCAGAAATAGACCCTAAGGTTCCACTTCCTATTCCCATGGAGAACTACTTTGACCAACTATTTCCTGCTTATTCTATGGACTACATGTGACTACAGTCAACCACTCTGCAAGAGCAAGAGGTCACTGGGTCATGGCTTCCAGGGGCCTCTCAAAGGATGATGGTGACTAACAGTTGCCGCCATGATCTGTACAGAGAATCCCAACACCAAAGCAACTCCATCCTTCCAAGCAAGGAAACAAGTCTCATCATACGCTCCTCCACTGATAGCAGCGACAACAAAAAAATCATTCCCATGCTTTGTCCAGGGACCAGGGATAAGCCACTAACGTCACCAGCGGCCAATTGGAGGGCTCCTGCTGGTGCCGGGAGTACTAAGGCTGTTTCATAATGAAACCCATGCAGCGAGCTCCGTTTATTTTGAAACCGTATTTGCTTATTTTGTAGACGTGGTCAAAAGGACATTCAGAGGGCTCCCCTGGAGGCACTTGAACCCTGTGGGCCAGGAGAGCTTTCTCCAGCTCCAGCAGCAGCCAGCAATAATACTCTCCGTGCGAGTAAACTCCAGCACTTGCTATTTCCCAACAGCAAGCACCATCCCCATTTTGGTCAGCTTCCCAGGTCCATGGCTGGTTTCAGGGGTGGGAAGGTAGAGAGGGAGAAGTAGGAGACAGGGTGGAGAGTGACAAAGAAATATCCAGGAAAAGAGTTCCAGCTCTAAAATAATTTAGGATCCTGCTAGCAAATCAAGCAAAGCAACTTGAATTTGGGCTCGTGAAATCAGACAGACATGGGTTCAAATCCCAACTCCACTCCTTACCACTGGATTACCTTGGGCAAATTACTTAGTTTTTCTGTGCCTCAGTTTCCCTATCTGTGAAATTATGTAACTAACAGTACCTACCTTGTAGGGTTGTTGTAAAGATTGAATTCAAGTGATATCAGGCAAAAATACAAAATACATATGAAATTTGTATTGGTTGCTGAAAGTATTGTTATGGTGATGATTTTAGACTATGAGCTTCCTGAGGAGAGACACTGTATCTTAGTCATCTCATCTTACCCAGGGAGGAAGAACAATGCCCAGCATATAATAGGAGGTCAATAACTGCTTGTCGAATTTAATTGTTTGAACTGGACTTAGAGCTCAAGCAAAGAGACTCTTCCCCACCGGCCTGCCAGGTAGGAAGTGGCTGCCTTATTTCCAGGCTGCGGCTTGGAGCAGGTTAAGCCTCCATCCAGCTGCAAGACCCAGGCCCTGCATATCAATCAATGAGGCAAGAGCTTTACCTTAATATTGCAGTTGTCATCGAGCAGTATATTTTCCAGCTTCAAGTCCCGGTGGACCACACCATTCTGAAATGAGAAGACAAAGAGGGAATTGAATGGAACGGCTGGGATGAGAACAAGAAAGAAAGAGGAAGGAGGAGGGTGCGCAAAGGGAAATGTCTGGCAGATTAAAGAAATGCACCAGCCCGGTGGTCTTCGCCTCCATCCTTCAGGCTGCTCTCACTGTCTTGACGCTCCCCCGCCAGCGACCGACCAGCGACAGCAGAGCATTAGTCACTTGCTGTGTGGTTAAGGGAAAAATGACTGGAATCTGTTCTCCCCCAGAGCCTGTAAAACAGCAGGGGGATTCTTTGTCGGAATGTAATTCCACTGTGTGAAAGCAATATCATCCCAGGCAGCGGCAAACAATGTCTGTCTGGATGGGATTCCCAGGGAAGAAGCAGATTTCTCTGCCGGGGACTCAAGACTTGTGGGGCTCACAGGCACTCCTCATCTGTCTGTCTGTGTGCCTGCCTGCCTACCCAATGCTGGAAAGACATCTGGCTCAATCTATTCCGACCCGTTTTGATCTGTCCTGAGGATAACATTTCCTAAGCAACCTGGAGAGAAGACTCAGAAAGTCCCTCTCTGCTCAGCAGGACTCAGGGCTGGGTGAAAGGTGAAGCATGAGAGCAGACCAATGAGACCGGGACCACTGGCCTGACCAAAGCAGGTGGCTGCCATCCTGCCTGACCTTTCCATTCAGGCAAACTCTGGCAAGGCTGGAGGCTGAACTTCAACGACCAGCAGCAAGCCAGCTGAAACGTGAAAAGCAGTCATCAGCCAATAGGCTGTTGGTCTACACAGCAGTAAACACTAGCCTTCTTCATTCTTTTTTAAGACCCAATTATCTTTTTAGGGGGTGGGTGGGCATGGGAAGAGCAGTGGGCCCGAAAGAACTGGCTATTTCGGGGTGAGTGGACAAGTAGCGGGGGACATTGAATGATTCTGAACATCATTCAGCATAAACGACAACTGCAATCAAAGCTGCTCTTTTGAGCAAACCAACAGGCATGTTTATGGGTGGTTCTTTCTTGTTTATTTTCCTTTTCATTTGACCATTCTTAATATCTCCAAAAGCACTGCTCAGAGGGAGAAATGAAAACATGTATTTCTACTAATCTTTTTCTAATTCAAGCCTGCAAGGAGGCCTTCTGAATTCAGAAATGCACAAAACCAAGTCTGTTAGAAGAAAGATGTGGACTACAAGGCACCTGATTCCATTAATTTTAAACATCAAGAGCAGTTTGGTTTGGTTTACATTGCTGCATTCCTGGTTTTCATAATAAGATGGAATGAGTCTAATAAAGCCTCATTCATACAGAATCCAAGTGTTCATACACTTCAAATAACAAAAATATCATCTCTGTGGTGATTTACAATGATAACTCATGAGGAAATACAAAATATTATACGATTCAAATCATGAGCACATTTTGAGTCAACAAAGAGAGGTCAAATAATGTTCACATGGGTTAAGGGTTTTAGATTTGAGTAACTGTTCTCTAATTACTTACAGAGCCACTCTCAATTAAACACAATATTTAACAAACCAGGAGGCCCCATGTTGCGATCATTTATATGAAGAAGTTGACTCTGTTTTGGATGCCCTGTTGGACTCAAGTCACATTATCCTCAAAGTAAATGACTGTTCAGGGTGTGACAGATCTGGAGAAAGTCTGAATGAGATGAAAACCATGGCCAAAATGATTAATAACAATAATGGCTGAGACATGCCTTGTAATTATCTGTGTACTTTATGCCTTTTCTAGAAACCAAGAGTGGCTCTACTGTGACTATATTCTTATTCTTCTTCTTATTATTATTATTATGGAGATGGGGTCTCACTTTGTCACCCAGGCTGGAGAGCAGTAGCACCATCATAGCTCACTACAGCCCCAAACTGCTGTGCTCAAGGGATCCTCCTGTCTCAGCCTCCCAAACAGCTGGGACTACAGGTGTGCAACCTCATGCCTGGTTACTTTTAAAACAAATTTTTAAAGATGGATCTTGCTCTGTTGCCCTGGCTGGTCTTGAACTCCTGGGCTCAAGCAATCCTCCCCCCTCAGCCTCCCAACTAGCTTGGATTATAGGCATGAGCCTGGCTGTGGCTATCTTCTGAGCACATGCCATCGAGGTGTGCTGCAATAAGATGTACGTGCATGTTGGTAACCTATGCAAGAAAAGGTACCAAGAGCATAGAAAGGTTTCAAGAACATTTCTCCCAGTAATTCTACTTCTGGAATCTCTCTTAATTATTCACATGAGAGGAAAATATTCATATATAAAGACACTGATCACTATTTGTAATAATCAGAAACTAGAAACAGCCTCAATGTCCAACAATCAAGAATTACAAAGAATTTTTAATAATATAGGAAAACATTTAAAGTATTAAGTAAAAAAGCATGACACAAACGATGTAAAAATGAATCCATTGTGGTACCCTAGATTGGATGCTGGAACAGAAAAAGATCATTGGTGTCTCCATTTTGACAAATGTACCACAGAAATGTAAGATGTTAATATTAGGGTAAACTAAGTAAGGCATAGATAGGAACTCTCTGTGCTACCTTTGAAACTTTCCTGTAAATCTAAAATTATTCAAAATTAAAAGTTTACATAAAAAAATAAATGTGAGAAGGAGGAAGAAGAAGACTGAAAGGAAACAAGCAAAAATGTCAAAAATGGATTATCCCTGGATTCCAGAATCGTGGGTGATGGCAATTTTCTTCTTTCTAGTTCATAAATTCTCCACACATGCTCCCATGAACAGATATCACTTTTATAATAAGAAAAAAAATCATGCAGTGCCATAAAAACCATCTACGGCCAAAGCTGCGGGCCAGGCGCAGCCATACCTTGTGACAATAGTGCACAGCGGAGACGATCTGCCGGAAGAAGTGCCGGGTCTCCCTCTCACTGAGGCGTCGCCGCTCACTGATGTAATCGTACAGCTCCCCTTTGCTGGCATATTCCATGATGATCACAATCTTATCTTTGTTCTCAAACACTGCAGAGGGAAAACAGCAACACACAAACACCCTGTTTAGCCAACAAGCTCACTTGTGCTGCAGAGAATGCGAGAGAGGACAACGGAGATGTCGCCAGGCAGAGGACCCACTGATGGGTCAGAACACAAATCAGCCAATTCAGCATCACGAGGCGTGGGGCGTGCTGTCCCGCCAGGTGGGAAATGGTGTGTGTCACCACCATTGTTCCTGGACACGCCTTTGCCATGCTAAGGGAAATACGCATCCCTTTTCTGAGGACCCCATTCTCCTTGTCAAGATCATTTCTCACACCCTCTCCCAGAATGGCTTTCCTGTAGACAGGATGATGGGTAACAACAAACACAACCAATAATTTATTACCCATTGGATACAGACCAGGTACCCGGCCCTGACAGAGCTACTCTGACCCCAAAATGGGTGCTCAACGTTGTCATATCTTTATAACTTCCCATCTCAGGCAAATAAAACCCAAAGCTTTTAATGTGGCCCACCAAGTCGTGCACGATCCCGTGGGCCCCTCTCAGCCCTACTACACACCCATTTCATGTATTTATTTATTCTGTCTCCCCCAATCGAATGTAAAAGGGGGTTGTCCTGTTTCACTCGCTGGTGTATCCTCGGCACCCAGAACAGTATTTGGCACATAGTAACATAGTAGGAGCTCAGCTAATATTTATTAAACGAGTCAACTCAAACTACATAAAGGCATTTTTGAGCATTAATAATAAATAACAATATAGCACTTACTATGCACTAAGTTTGTGTGTAAGGTTTTAAGTACCTCACATGCACTGACTCATTTAAACCCTACAACAAATGATCAGGGAAATATCTGTAATTTTACCATTCGAAAGATGAAAACACTGAGGCCTAGGGAGGTTAAGAAACTGGCACAGCCTGCACTCAGGCAGTTTGGCTTCAAAGATCAAGTGCAGAACTACTAGATGAGACGGCCTCCCAAAGAGCTGGCTGGAATCAGCAGGGCTCCAGTCCCCAGCATGGATGGGGAACTAACGCCGCAGGCTGCAGGGCTGCTGCTACTATGATCTCAAGCCAGTTCCCTGCCACCAGGTCCAGCCCCTTCTCACTCAACCTCCACACCACCAAGGAAACAGTCTTCCCAAATGCTTGTAAATGCTTCTTTCTCCCCAGTGCTGATGCTCTCTAGCCGTCATGTTCAAAGTCAGGGTTCCAGGTAGATGGCCAGGGACCCATGCATGGAGGCAGGGAGAAGGGAGGCCACAAATGACAGGCTGTCCAAAGCCACTCCATTGCCACCTGTTTCATACTTTGGACTTTCACATAAGATGTCCTCTGAGCATGGATAAAATAAGCAACATTTGTTTTGAAATCCATCATCACTCTTGAGGGATATAGTACAAAAACCTTTGTAGGGTACCCAAGACCCTCCCTGAAGGTCCCCTGCCTACCTCCCTCCATCTCATCCACTTTTCTAACATTTCCATCAGGCCCCCTATGCCCAGCACCCTAATTCATTAGCCAAGACTGTGCTCATATGTGGTTTCCACAGCACCCCTCCCACTGCACTAGTCAATACTTGCCTCACAGCACGTGCAAACTGTGTGGGTTTATTTCCTGATTTACATATCCATGTCCTCTGCCTAGACGGACAGAGCTAAAAACTATAGTGTTGAAATGAGATACTCCTAGGGCTGTGTGATTCTAGGGATGTTGCTTGCCCTCTCTGGGCCTCAGTTTAGTCAACTACAAAACATGAATAATATTAGCAAGTACTTAGAACTGCTGGGAGGACTTATTGATACCAGGTATGTTCAGTGTTTACAAGGCCTTCCCCTTACAGCATACACTCAATAATGTTAGCTATTATTGTTGCTATCAATACTAACTCATCCCCAGAGCCTAGCACCAAGGCAGACACACATTCAATGAAGAACTGAGCTGACCTGGAACCTACCCTAGGCCTGGGTCCCCTGTCCTCCCATACCTTGTTGCTGGCTGCTAGAAGCTCAGACTCCTCCAGTTCCTTTTTGGCTCCTTCAAGTCCAGCCAAACCTCCCTGATAAAATGAAGGGGGAAGGAGGAGGGTAGGGAGGAGAAGGAGGAGAGAACATCCAGATAAAATTGGCTGCTCCAGTGTCTGCTGGCCTCGGTGTACCCTGCAGCTTTGGCTCCTGCCAGGGACTTCAGCCTGTTGTGCACTTTTCATTAACAATAAACCTTGGAAACTGGAAACACCCCGACTGCCTCAGGATGCATGGCTCAGGCCCCAAAAATGAAAGAGTGACAGGCCCTGAAGAGGGCAGCGGGTTTTCTAATTTTAAAAAGGAGGGATGTAGGAAGAAGGAAAGTACTTTGACAGGTAAATAAACAAGAAGCCTCACACCCCAAAGAGTCTGGCACGTCTTTAAGGGAGCCAAAGCCTCTGGCCCTTCAGCGACAATCGGGAGGTGTGGGCCACTTGCCTCACACAGACAGAAGGGCTGTTTCAGTGGCTGGATTCTTCCCTCTCCAACTGGCTGATTTGGTATCAAGGAGACATAAACACGATTCGGTTCAATACAGTCCAATACACCAAATATTTTACTAAGCAGGTTCCATCAATCAGTCCTACTGATCCTGTCTCTACGATATATCCCGAGTCTGGCCAGGCACGGTGGCTCACGCCTGTAATCCCAGCCCTTTGGGAGGCTGAAGCAGGTGGATCACTTGAGGCCTTAAGTTACCAGACTGGCCAACATGGTGAAACCCCACCTCTACCAAAAATATAAAAAATTAGCCGGGTGTGATGGCAGGTGCCTGTAATCCCAGTTACTAGGGAGGCTGAGGCAGGACAATAGCTTGAACCCAGGAGGTGGAGGTTGCAGTGAGCCGAGATCGCACCACCGCACTCCAGCCTGGGCAACTGAGTGAGACTTCATCTCAAAAATAAAATAAAATATATCGCAGATCTGTCCACCTGTCTCACCTCCAAGGACACGCCTTACCCCCATCCTTACTGGTTGCCAGCCTTCACACCTGCCTCCCTGCTGACTGCATTTGGAGGGGTCAAGAAATAGTTCCAAATGCATATTCCATGGAGTACTCATTCTGCAAACTATCTTGAAGAAGAGAAAATTCCATGGTCAAACCCAAGCCAAACATTAATACTTGATGGTCCTCGGAGAGCCTGGTTTCCTTAACTCAGTTCTGCCAGTTGATTGGGCCATTTCAATCCTCCTATTGGCATCCAGAAGAACTCATATGGATCCAGTTTGGGAAACACTGGATGAATGAGATGATACCCGAGGGATAAAACTGGCCCCTCATTCTCTCAGGCAGGGCCAGTGAGCAGTCTGGTCAGAGAACTGTCCGAGCGGCCAGGCCTGGCTCTGGGACACCATCCCCCAGTCCCCCATAGGGAGAAGCCCAAGTCTCACGATCAAGGCCCTGACTGTCACCTTAAATTAATTGAGAGCAAACAAGATTTCTAGACTTCAAGCCTCAGTGTTTCATCGAGGAGGCCAGGGCTGTTACAGATGAAGCTTCTTGAAGCCTTTCTTAATAACAGCAAAATTTGCTGTAGGCTTACCATGTTAATAAGCATTCTGCATGAATTACATCATAAGGATTCGGTACTATGAGGATCCCCGTTTTACAGATGAGAACACCTGGGGACAAGGTGAATAATAATTCCTGTAACTACAAAGAGTACGAGGCCCAGCCAGCACTGGGCCCAGCAGTCTGACTGCTGCCCCCAAGCTCTCAGCCATTCCATTACTACTAATATACATCAACCCCTCTGACCCTCGGCCTCCTCATCAGTCCAATGAGACTAGTAATTTCCTCACAGGTCTATCGCCCTCAGCACGGTGCCTCGGCCAGTGCTCAACAAATGAAAGCTGTTCTCATAATTACTTCATCAGCCACTTAGGCAGCTCTAGCAAAACAAAACCCTAAGACTTTCCTCTGCCTGCTGGCATCGCTCTTTAAAACATGTTGTGGCTGCCGCAGAATCACAGGATTTTCGAGCAGGAAAGGACTTTAGAGATCGGGTGTTATTTTTCCAGAATAGTCCAGGATTTATAATGTATAAGAGCAAGGCCTTGGGAATTAATACTGAAGAATGAGCAGCTTCCGCACCATTGGCCCAACGCTCCTTTGCCCGTGCTTAAGGTCACTATCTACAAGGTGACAGGGATACTCTTGGCCATTCTTCTAGCAAAAAAAGGCTGCTTCCCTTGGGCACTTTTACAACTGGTTATTTATAAGCCCAGAAATCTTGTCTGTGTTTATGTTATTAGTCACTAAGCAAAAGCTTATTTTCCACCAGTTGGGAAGGGTTTCCTTTCTGAAAAATGAAAGCCTGTGTCTCTTGGCCAGACAGTTTTACCCAGAAGCCCGGTGGCTCCAGAATGGTAAGGAAAACTATGGCCCTTGACATGCCAGGCCTACCAGGAAAATTAAATCCCTGAATAGAAACTTAGCTCAGCCTGAATCAGCCCACAGCACTGGGGCCATGGCCAGGTGGTGCAGAGCCTAGTTTTTAGCACAGCAGAAAGCACCTACTATGCAGATGGCACTGGGGATACTGAAAGAAGACTTTTCCCAGTTTGGAGGGGAAGGAAAGGCAGGCCAGGTAGAATGGTCAGCATGAGGAAGGGAACACAGCAGAAACAGAACCACCAGCAGCTGGCAGGGCCAGGGACTAGGAGGAGAGAAAGAAGAGGGCGATGAATAAAACACAAGACCTTGAAGGCCCACAAGGAGCTGCAGGTGAGTCACACAGGCAACCAAACATCGCTGAGAACAATCCAAGAGACAGGAGCAAGGCACAGGACAGCATCCAGGATCCTGGACCTATGAAATTGTTCGGGGCTCAATTTTCTCCAGGAGACTTCCCAGACAGGGATCTCTCCTTCCCTAGAAAGCTTGTAATAAGAATAGTTAACATTTATTGAACAGTTACTACATGTCATGGATTAAAATATTTATTCCTCACAACAATCTTATGAGACAGGGATCCATATTATCCCTACTTTATAAATAGGGAACCAAGCCAGGCATGGTGGCTCACACCTGTAATCTCAGCACTTTGGAAGGCTGAGATGGGAGGATTGCTTGAGGCTGGGAGTTTGAGACCAACCTGGTCAACATAGCGAGACCTCATCTCTAAAACAAAAAATAAAATAAATAAATAAATAAATAAATAGGGCACCAGCACTCACATCAAGAAACAATATTGCCAGCCCCCTGCAAGCACCCCTGCCATGTCCTCTTTCTGTCATTACTCATCTCCCCAAAGATACAGATACACCAATACTATGAATATGAGGAATATGAACCAAAATCATAAATGAGTTTTGAAGTTCTAAAAAATGGAGTCATAGCCGGGCGCGGTGGCTCATGCCTGTAATCCCAGCACTTTGGGAGGCCGAGGCGGGTGGATCACGAGGTCAGGAAAGCGAGACCAGCCTGGTCAACATGGTGAAACCCCGTCTCTACTAAATATACAAAAAATTAGCTGGGCGTGGTAGTGGGCACCTGTAATCCCAGCTACTCAGGAGGTTGAGGGACAAGAATCGCTTGAACCCAGAAGAAGGAGGTTGCAGTGAGCCAGCCTGGTGACAGAGTGAGACTCTGTCTCAAAAAAAAAAAAAAATTGAATCATGTAGTATACTTTCTTTTGTCATTAATTCAACATGTTTGTGAGAATAATCTACATTGCTCAATGTCGTCAAAGGTTGTTCATTCTCACTGCTCTAGAGTACTCCATCATGTGAATGTATCACGTGGTTTATCCATTCTACTGTTGATAGACATTTGGGCTGTTTCCAGTTGAGGGTTGTTATGAATCGTATTACTGTGGATATCCTTGTGCATGTCTTTTGATGCATATCTGTATGCATTTTTGTTGGGTAGACACCCAGTAAGATTGGATGGCAAATTTGTGCAACTCAAAAGCGCATGTTCTTGCCACGACTCTCCACCCGCTTCCTCCATCATCCAGTTCTGCTTTTTGCATTACATCCAGTAAAGGTTCTCCTTCATTAAATGGAGCCAACCTCACCGATTTTTCTGAAATGGCTTTATTATCGGCCTATTTGAGGCATTTATCTGAGCATTTTGGTACGTGTTAAAGGGAATACAAAAGAGGAGAAGGCACAGCATTAACCCCAAGGAGTTGCTTTCGAGTTGGAAATGACCAGTACTTAAAAAATAATTCAAGAGCTAACCTGTACAGTACAGACTTTAAGTACCTGGACAGTCAGAAAGATCAGTGAGGTCAGCCAGAAAGGACCTGAAAAGATTTCTAGAAAAAGCAGGCATGGAACTGAACCACCCCAAATGACTCGGGTTTTGCTTTTGAGATAGTTTCACCATTGTTTCAACATATCCTAAAATACCCGAACTCTCCTTTTTCTTCGACTGTTCCACTGGCAGCCCTTCCTTCTTCCCAGACACCAACTTAAATTATTTTTCTTGTTTGCTGTTTATTTTCCATTTCAAAGGATAGTAGGGATTGGTTGCTATAGCAACAGCTACTTCTCCACATTACTCCTGAATTTCATCAGATGTTCAGTTTGACAGTCCCGTTCTGCCCTCTGATCATCTGGCTTTCACAACCAGGCTAATGACCCAGCTCCCAGAGATTGCCTCCTGCAGCTCTCGAGGTTAATAACACAACTTGTAGAACTTGAGAAAATGTGTATTATAAAAACAGTGCTCTGGTCTGAGGGAAACACTGATGAGTGAGGAGATCCTGGGGTTTTAAGCATCCACTGGCCACGTGACAGCCGAATATACTGGGCTGTTTTGGAAGAAAGAGGCCTGGAAAGCAGAGAGGATGAGGACCAATTTACAGGATGCCCCAGGAAGGGTCAGTTTTTAAAAAGGGAGAATTTCTTTCTGTAACCTCCAGGGAGGAAGAGTCCTTTGTTGAATTTTTTGGTTTGTTTGTTTGTTTGTTGAGACAGGGTCTTGCTCTGTCACACAGGTGGGAGGGCAGTGGCAAGATCTCAGCTCACTGCAACCTCCACCTCCCAGGCTTAAGTGATCCTCTTGCCTCAGTCTCCCAAGTAGCTGGGACTACAGGCACGTGCCACCACTCCTGGCTAATCTTTGTAATTTTTTTTTTCTTGGTAGAGACAGGGTTTCGCCATGTTGCCCAGGCTGGTCTCAAACTCCTGAACTTAAGCCATCCACCCACCTCGGCCTCCCAAAGTGCTGGGATTACAGGTGTGAGCCTCTGCACCCAGCCCATCTGTTGATTTTAATAAAAAAGGCCCAGGGCCTAGGAGTGGCCCCATGAGAATTCTCTCCACACCTTTGCCTTCTATCAGCTCCGTCTCCTAGGTGACATCCAGGGTGCTGTCATTTCTTCCACAGCATTGCCTCCCTAAGCAGCAGCATTTTTGTCATTTTCCCAAAATCTCGGACCAAAGTACCTTTCCACTCCTCAAGGGTTCTCTTTTATTAAAGGTCAGTACAATCCTCAAAGAAAGTAGCTTATCACTTCAAAAATGAAGTGATCTTTCCTTTGAAAGGACTGTTTGCAAACCAATTGAGTCACTTAGTCAACACAAGATTCGTTCTTCAAAACTTTCCTCCCTAGAAGTCAATTTCAAACACCTCGTGGGCTCACGGCTTCACTAAATCGTCCTCTGATCTCCTGAATCTGAAAGCCCAGAGCAGTGAAGATGAGAAATTTAAACTGGCATCTCCCTGTCAATAAATTGGTCCAAGTTGATTCAGTGCAGTTCCTGGTTTGCACAACAAAAGGCTTTTTTGTTCACTCACTGTCTTTTCTTGAACCAAAACTCTTTCTGGATGTTGGCTGGCATGCCCGAAGAAAACCACACCCAACGAGGCCACCCACTGCCAGAAGTGGACTCCACGGAAGGCAGAAGAAATGGTAAGAAAGTGTAGAAGCCACCTGCAGAAGAGGGGATGCAGAAGCCTTGACAAGACCCATCCGTGCCTGCCAGGATTAATAGTGCCAATGGGGCCCAATATCCAATTCTAGGAAGGCAGGGGATGTGGCCAGGATAGAGAGAGAAGTTGTGTGGGAGAGGAGACTTGACAATACCACACTGGATGAGCCACTGGACTCCACCCTCCTTCCACAACCATCCCTGGGGAGTATTTCTAGAAATGAAGCAGGGCCCTAAAGTGGAAATGGGCTCTATCAGCCATCACCACAGGCTCATGATACACACTCCATATCACACACACTCCACAGCCTCCCTGATCATTCCCTCTATGCTCTGTCTCAGCCTTTGTGTCATACACAACACACACACACCACTCTCTCTCTCTCTCTCTCTCAAAAAAAACACACTCACTCACACAATCCTGAATGTGAGAAAGCCCCGGCAATTCATCAGAACCTCTCACAACTACCCCCAGAAAGAAGCAAGGGTTCTTGTGCTTGATGCCGTGAACTTCTGAAAAAGCATGCTCCCCAATTCTGGCAGTGATGGGGGTAGAAATACCTCTGTGAAGACAGCCTTAGTCTTCCACCCCTGGAAACCCTGGTAGAGGGCTTTGGTACAGGGGTTCATCTCACCGTCACCACCTCACCAAGGTGGAAAGGCCAGGCCCATGGTCATCACACCTCTGGCTCCAGCCACTTCCCAGTTGGGTGGCCTTGGCAAGTTACTTAGCCTTTCCACACCCGTAGGCTCTTCCTCTGCTAAAACGAAGACTCTACCTTACATCTCATTGTGAATATTATCACAGCACACAGCAGCACGTGTAAGCAGAAGTGTTAGCTGTTCCGATTCAGCAGCAAAGGGGAACTAAGGAAGACATCAACTCCAGAATTATGGGTGTGCGCTGGCAGAGTCCACACCCAAGGCTGCATTCGAGCCCTTGAGGTATGTGTGTGATGGGTTGGAGGTGGAGGAATGGCAGAAATAGTGAATGAACACTTAAAGACATCAGAGGATTCGAGTGACCCCCAGTAAAAGCCGAGGTGAAGACAAGCCTAGTTCTCTTTCATTCTTTTGGTCCCTAGGGCTGTTCCAAGCATGGGTGTCAATCTCTGAGCCATATCCTACCAGAGGCACCTGCTGTCAGAAGTCATGGTGGGGAGCACAATCAAAAAAAAATCCCAGACTTTGCAGGTTAAAAGTTACGGTTCATCTAATCTGACCCCCCTTTCAATATCCAAATCCCCGCTGTTGTACATTTTCTTTAAAAATTAGTGTCAAGTATAAGTGTCATTATTTAAGGCACTAGAAAATACTGAATTCCAGGAAACCCAGGAGGGCGAGGCAGGACAGCCTGGGAGTAGCGTTAGTTTGTAGCTATTTTGTTTCTGATCTCCAGCCTCTAGAAAAATGACTTGGGTGTAATCAAAAGAAAACAATGAAAATAATAACTTGAAGGTCAAATAGTTAACTTAATAGGAAACTTATTAGAAACGTGGCTGGACAGGCTCACAGCTGAAGCACTCGTTCACATGATTACACGTGAAGAGAACTCTCCGGTGCTGTGTTACGAATAAGGGCGAGTCCTCAGTTTGGATCCAGTCTGCAGGGACTTCATGTGGAACGTGTGAATCTGGCGGCAGAGGGAGTGTGTTAAAATGCTCAACTATTTGCCATGGGTTCAAAAGAGTAAACACAAGCATAATACACTACTTTGCCAAGTTCAACAAACTGTTTCACGGGGCTCTGGGTCTCTGATGAGGGCAGCAACCCAACGGCTAAGTAAGTAAACCCAAGCCCGAAGGTATCACTCACTGCTCACTGGTGACCGCAGCCAGACACACGTTCTTCCCTGGAATTCACTGATGACAAACGATCAGACCAAGACAAGTTTCCAGAGCAGGGCTCGTTTTCTCTTTGTTGCAGGATTAAGCCTGTATTTCTCAGCCTGGTCAATTAAACTGGAATCTTTGTGGGTGAGACCGAGGCATCAGCATTTTTTACAAACTCCTCATGAGATTTTAATGTGCCTCCGTCATTCAGAATCACTGATAGGCAAGCTGGCCTCAATCTTCTCTTCTCCAATCTCCCGACAGAAGTTTCTACTCCAGCCAGAAAGGACATCACACTGATCCCTAGACATCACATCAGGAATAATCAATTCCATTTCTTGAGCATGGCCCTGGCACGGTGCTTAGCAATTTTATTCATTAGCTCGTTTAATCCTACATTATCTATAAAGCAGCTAGCTACTGGCCCCATTTTCTAGACAGGGAAACAGCCTCAGAGAGCTTAGTCACTAGCCCAAGGTCACACAGCAGTAACTGGCAGTGCGATTGGCTCACTCAAATCTCAGCCTACATGGATGACAAATTTATACTCTTGCCCTACTATTAGGTTGGTGCAAAAGTGATTGTGGTTTTCACCATTACTTTAATGAATGGTACCTGAAACAAAAGTGGTAACAGAACAGTTCCTGGAACAAAAGTGCTCAATACATTTTTGTCAAACACATGAATGATTCAATGACTAAATAAGCAAATGAATGAATGAGAACAGTGGGTAATGCTAAGGACCACTGATCTTGTTAGATCAGTTCAGCCATTCCCTGCCTTCAAAAGAACCTAAATCAGGACCTGCTTGCAAATCTTCCTGCCTGAGAACCCTGGAGTAGCACAGTTGTGTCTGAGAAGAGAAACATAAACTGTTTGTAGATATTTCCAAGTAACTGATGCTAGAAATACAGCCCTGCTTTTGTTTCTAAGGAAACAAGAATCAATTATTTGGAAGGTTTTGCTCTAACCTTCTATGGAGGGGTTTTTCTAGTACAGTGGGGTTGTCAAATTTGGGTGTACATCAGAGCCACGTGGAGGCTAATGATTACTCTGGGTACTGTAGCCCACCCCAAGAGTTTCCAATTCAGCAGGTCTGGGGCTACCCTTTGAGAACTGCTGCTCAAATGCATTATTAAGCAGTTTACCAGGGTCCTGCCATTCTCAAGAGGTGATTTTCCAGGGGCACAGGATGGAGCAGCAACACTTGCTGATTCCAGGACCTCTGCTGGGTTCTGCGGAAACATCTTACACAAGCCCCACTGACCCTGGCCACGAGCTGGGGGTCAGGGTGGGGGCTGGGGGCGATGCCGTGTACAATAAGGAATACAGGCTTTTCCACAGCCCCTGTCTCTTGATTTCTCTTCTGCTTCTCTGGATTTTTAAGCAGTGATTTTCGCCAAGAGTGGTATCTCCTCCCAGAAAGACCTGTCCAGATCTCAGGGAGCACAGGTAGCTTGCAAAAGCATATTGTAGTGCAATTTCTCTAGTAAGATGAGAGGAGCTTTTAACTGATAGTGCACTCATACCAAGTGTCTTCATGGTGGGAATTCAGAGAATATTTGAGAATACAGACTTATTATCACTTATCTTCTCGTGGGCAGCATGCTTAAGGCTCACAGGGTGGGGGCATGAGATTCAAATGCTTATCAAGGAACGTGTTTGTCTATTTCGTTTCTTTTCAAGTTGAAGAAACACTTCCAACGGATGAGAGATCACAGCTAACAAATGCCAAAGAGGCTTCCTACTTTGTCCCAGAAAGCCAGGATCACCCTTACCTAAAATAGGAGAAGTGATGAAAGGGTTGGCCAGTTCCAGCGTATCACAATGCAAAGAACCCATAAAGAGATGCAATCTTGCATAGCCAGGAGGAGAGATTTCCAGAAACCAAAACCAAGGGTGTCAAAGGGAAGTCACGGGCCGAATCTCCCCCACCCCTCCACCCACCTTTTCAATTTTATGTGCCGGACTGTTACCAGATGGGATGCTAAAGATGTTTGTTCTCAGTGGTTTTGCAGATCGGCTCTCCTAGGCTTTCAAAGGGGAAGTGGGGGTGAGACAGTGCGCCTTTGATGTTTGAACTTCGGTCCTGAAATCAGAACCTCAGGCAAAAACTGTTTTTATCTCTTCCATCCTAGGCAACCCAGTTGAAAGCTCCAGTGGGCACTTCCTTTTCAGCTGTTTTTTCCATATTGTCAATTACCTCCCTGCTGAGAGAATGGAATTCCTTTGACTGGAAACAGGGGTCCCTCTTTGAGATGGTGCCAGAGATTTCTTTCTTTTCTCTTGATTAGGCTCTCCTTAGTATCACACACTGAAAAGCGTATGTCTATCCTCTTTTATTTACTTAGCATTAGAAGCCAGTTACGTTTGTATTTACACAGAGTTGACAAATTTGAGGGTTAATCACCTTCACCCACAGGTCAATAGGAGAGTTAACCCCAGGGTTTGGTTCAAGAAAGACACATTTGAAAGGAATTATTTTAGAGATTTGGCAAACAGCAGCATCGCTTCAGTGAAGTCACAGATTTTATGGGCCTGGGAGTATTGTGATTATATAAAAATCAAATTTTCATGGTGTTCTGCAGTTTAGAAAACATTTGACCTATGAGCTTAACAGATTTGAACCCCAACCTTCTTCCTCGGATGCTGGCAGAAGTATTTTCTAAAATGCCTGCAAAGCTAGGATTGAATGCTGTCAGATATGTAAGACAGTAACCTCTATGAAGACTGGGAATTCTCCATATCGCAGGGCTTAGAACAATACTTCCCTCCAATTAGGGGTCTCTGCAGACCACCAAATGACCTGGTTAGTATTGGGGTCACCGAGTTCTGAGTGTTGCTGCCTGGGTTCAACTCTTGGATCCACCACTTATTAGTTGGTAACCTTAGAAAATGGACTTTGCCTCTAAAGCGGAATTTTCCTTACCATAAAATAGGGATCTTAACATTTCATATTTCCCAGATACAAGGGTTAAGTGAGATAGTACATGCACACCTCCTAACCTAAGGTAAACACTCAATAACTCCTAGCTGTTATTAGTACTATTTTATTTTATTTATTTTTGTGAAATGGGGTCTCACTCTGTCATCCAGGCTGGAGTGCAGTGGCACAAACTTGGCTCATTGCAACCTCCACCTTCCGGTGATTCTCCCACCTTAGCCTGAGTAGCTGGGACCACAGGCATGCACCATCACGTCCAGCTTATTTTTTGTATTTTTGGTAGAGATGGGGTTTCACCATGTTGCCCAAGCTGGTCTCGAACTCTTGAGCTCAAGTGAGGCCAGAGGAACTACCAAAAATACCTCACTTGAGCTCTACCAACATGACCTCCCAGAGTGCTGGGATTATAGGCGTGAGCCACCACGCCCGGCCCTAGTATTATTTTAAAGGTATAAATCAAAAAGTGCTACTTCCTCCTTTTAGCAGTTTCCCATCATTCCTGATAGAGAATCCACACTCCTTCCTCTGGCCAGTGTGGTCCAGATCTAGCCCTCTCCATCTCCTTCTCCTGCTACCTTTCTCCTCACCCCTGCCAACCTCCCAGATCCTTTGTCTCTTCTACCCATACAAGCTCCTTCTCTCCTCTGAGCATTTGCGCATGCTGTTCCCTTTGTATGGAATTCCCAGGACTCTGAAGGGTTTAGTCTCTGCTTCATTCAGGTCTTTACTCAATAACCACTTACTCAAAAGTCCTTCAGCTCAAGGCTCAGTCCTAAAGGGACCGCCTGGTCTGTTCACTTTGTTGACTCTCTGTCTCCTCTCTCTAATGGCAGCTCCAAGAGGGACAGGAGCTTGTTTTATTGGCCCTTGTATTCCTAGTGCCTAGAATAGGGCCTGGCACATAGTAAGCACTTTATTAGCATTTTTGTTAATGAATAAATCGCTTTTTCTCTAGAACTAGTATTTCAATATCACCGGTTAGTAGAGCTCAAGATGATGGCTTCCTTTCATTAAAACCTACACTTTCTAAACATACAGGGTTAGGCACATCATTGCATTGTCATGTTGCTATTGTTGTTTTGTTGATGTTGTTGTTGTTGCTGTCACTATGTGTGTGAGCATTTGGCTCTTTATTTTAATCATAAAGATCTTTGCTAAAGAAGACATTGGCAAGTTCTTTAACAGCTTCTACTCATTTGGCTAGTATCCAAATAGCCACTTTGGTGCCTTAGCATCAATTTCTTTCTAAGCAAATTAATGCATTTCTGCACCGAGCTAAGGCTCTTGATTGGCCTGTCGACCAATTGGCTTCCAGAGAGAAGGTTCCCCTGTCATTCTGTGAGTAGCAGGGAGACCAGCAGATGGGCTCACAGACTGGGGTCCCACCACCACTGCTGCCACACTCCTTGCCCCCACCACGCCCCCAGGTTGCAGCAGGGGCAGGCAGGGGCAGGATGGAAAAGGCCAGGTTGAGGTGGCCTGCAGAGCCAGCAAGAGAAGACACAGGATCAGAAATACAGGGATGAGGCACGACAGAGCAAGAAAACAAAGGGGACCAGGAGACCCATATGTCAGGGTCACCACGTAGTCGTGACACCCAGTGTGATGAGCTGAACTGCATCCCCGCAAAAACTCAGGCGTTGAAGCCCTAACACCAAGTACTTCAGAATGTGACCCCATTTGGAGACAGGGTCTTTACGGGGATAAGTTAAAATGAGGTCCTTAGCACAGGCCCTAATCCAATATGACTGGTGTTCTCATGAGAAGAGGAAATTTGGACACAGACACATGTGGCAGGAAGACGTATGAAGACACAGTTAAAAGTCGGCCATCTATAAGCCAAGGAGAGAAGCCTGGAACAGACCCTTCCCTCACCACGCTCAGACCAGAATTGTAAGAATATACATTTCTGTTGCTTAAGTCACCAGTCTATGGTATTTTCTTACGACAGCCCTAACAAACTAATACATCCAGCAAGTCGTTAAACCTTCTAGAGCCTCGGTTTCCACAACTGCAAAATGGGAATCCCTGGCCTGCCCACCTCACAGGTTTGCTGTGGGGATAAAAGGAGACCAGATGTGGGAGACCTTTGTAAACTATGAAGAGTTCTACAGATGGCAGGATGTCTAACTTCACTTTCAGCGCTGGATCTTTGGGTCCTGCTGGGCAGGAAAGCAGATAAAAAGTCATGGGATCCTGGGACTGTGGCTCCCAGTGAGAGGTGTAGGAGCTGGAATACAGCCTTGGCAATCTCCTGCTCCCAACCCCCAGGGAAGGGAGGGGAGCTGCCCTCCTCCACAGTTATTTAGTGGATGTGGGAGAAACAGAACTTGCGTGGGAGAAGGGAAAGGGAACAGAACAGAAACTGGAGAGCTCTAAGAAATTAAAAGAAAGAAAAAGGACACATGTAAGACCCCGGGAGTTTTCTGGATAAAAACAATACCTTTTATTTGCATGATACCCTGTAGGTCACAAAACATTTGGAGGCACTGGGTTCTCGTTAACCTACTTGAGCTCAGGAATGCCTTTGAGAGTCTGATGAAAGCTACGTACCCTCTGTCAGAAAAAAGTAACTCATGCGCACAACACATAAAACATTATATAACAGCACTGTCCAGCAGAACTTTCTACGAGGATGAAAATGTTCTGTAGCTATGCTGTCCCATATGGTAGCCACTAGCCTCATGTGGCTACTGAGCACATGAAATGTGGCTGGTGTGACTGGGGAACTGAATTTTAAATTATTTTGTTTTAATTATTTTCCATTTAAGTATCCACCTGTGGCTAGTGGCTTCTGTGTTGGACAGCACAGTTACATACTATTCCAAGGGATTCACAGATCCCTGCAGCTCATCCATGAAATACCTTGTCAATGGACCCCATGTTATGAACTATTTGTGATGATTACAGTGTCCTCATAATAATTATCTTTTTTGAGCTTACCAGATACATGTATCATGCCATTTAATCCTATTGAAAACCCCATGACAGAGCTAGAATGGTCATCCCCATTTTATAGATGTGATTACTGAGGCACTGAGAAGCCTACCATCTTACCCCAAGTGTTGTGTCTAGGTCACAGTGGAGGACTGGGGGCTGAAGCTCAAGACCTCCTGATGTGAGACCTCAAGTCTTCCCTAACTCCCTAAAACCTGTCCTAAGGGTTTCACCAATTGAAGCCCCAGATCCCTCCTGAGGCCTTGATAGAAATTATTTCTAGTAACCTAAAGACCTTCCTCACACTGCTATGCATCTTTAAAGTGACAAGCAAGAGCTTTGGGGGCTTCTCTTCTCCTTAAAGCCTCCAGCCCGGTCTCTACTGAGGCCAACTTCACGTTGGTAACTAAATATTCTTCCATTAAGGTTTGTCTCTGATCTTCTCTGTGCCAGGGGGATGGTTTCCTGTTCTCCATTCGTCCTGTCTGATTCCCAAGGCCAGAGAAGGCATGGTGCTGGTGAAGAAGTCGGGTTTCTCCACGTGGGATACCAGCAACCACAGACTGCCTCTAAACTAAAGAATCTGGAACCTTCATGCTGGGAATGCACTCTCTTTGCCTTCCTGATAAAGAAGGCTCCTGCTCTGGGCCAAGAAATCCCAAAAACACAATAGTGTTCACAGGGCACAGGACCAGATGGGTCCACACCCTACAGGTCAATCCTTCACCATGGCCTATGGAGCTTAACGAAACTCACTTCCACATTGTGTCTTTGTCTCTACTCACTTCCAACTTCTAGAAATTCCCCTCATTCACCGGGCATATTCAGATTTTATGTTATCAGCCTGGAATTCTATTTTCCACAATTCTTCCCCCATCAAAAAATTCCTTCAAGGCCCAGCCCAAATGCCATACATCTCCATGAAAACTTCCAATCTCCAAGCTTCCAGAACATGGTCCCAGAATATACTGCATACTTGTCTACTGATATGGTTTGGCTGTCTCCCCACCCAAATCTCATCTTGAATTGTAGTTCCCATAATCCCTACATGTTGTGGGAGGGACCCGGTGGGAGGTAATTTAATCATGGGGACAGTTACCCTCATGCTGTTCTCGTGATAGTGTGTGAGTTCTCACAAGATCTGATCATTCTATAAGGGGCTTTTCCCCCTTTTACTCGGCACTTATCCTTCCTCTGTCCATGTGAAGAAGGACATGTTTGCTTCCCCTTCCACCATGATTGTAAGTTTCCTGAGGCCTCCCCAGCCTTGCAGAACTGTGAGTCAATTAAATCTCTTTCCTTTATAAATTACCACTCTTGGGCAGTTCCTTATAGCAGCATGAGAACTACATCTACATAGCACTCTTTCCATACTGCCTTGTATTGCTTCTTTTTTTGTTTGTTTTGTTTTTTTTTTGTTGTTTTTAGGACAGAGTCTCACTTGGTTGCCCAGGCTGGAATGCAATGGCACAATCTCAACTCACTGAAACCTCTGCCTCCTGGGTTCAAGCTATTGTCCGGCCTCAGCCTTCCAAATAGCTGGAATTACAGGCGCATGCCACCACACCCAGGTAATTTTTGTATTTTTAGGAGAGATGGGGTTTCACCATGTTGGCCAGGCTGGTCTCAAACTCCTGACCTCAAGTGATCCTCCTGCCTCGGCCTCTCAAACTGCTGGGATTACAGGCGTGAGCCATCGAGTCCGGCCTGTATTGCTTCTTGAGTGTGGGATCTATGTTGCTTCTTGAATGTGGGGTCCATATCACATTCAGCTTCAAATTTCTAACCTCATTGAACAGAGTGCTTAACATGAAGTAGACACTCAGTAGACTAGTGGTTCTCAAACTTGTTAAAACACAGATTGCCAAGCCCCACCCAGAGAATTTCAGATTTAGCAGGTCCTGGGTGAGGCCTGAGAATCTGCATTTCTAATCATCTCAAGTGACGCTGATGCCACTAGCCTAGGCACTTTGAGAAGCACTGTAAGAGGTGTTTGTGACATAAATAAAAGATGGAATGGATAAAAATTTCCCTTAAAAATCCTATCACCAAGGGCTCCAAAAATGAGCCTTCAAATGACCAGGATAAAAGAAGTATATTACCAACATTTACCTCTAGATAAGAGGCAAAAATAGAAGCAGCAGAAGAAAAGAATGGCAAAAAAAGATCAGGGAACCAGATGAAAAACGAAAACTATCAGAAAAACTTTAGGGGCACCACTGGTTGGTTTCCTTTTAGCCCAACCTGATAACTTCCTATAATCTGACCAGAAATTAAAAATAAGTTCATTTTTCTTTTCTTTTTTTTTTTTTAAACAGAGTCTCACTCTGTCACCCAGGCTGGAATGCAGTGGCACCATCTCAGCTCACTGCAACCTCCATCTCCCTAGCTCAAGTGATTCTCATGCCTCAGCCTCCTGAATAGCTGGGACTACAGGCACGCGCCACTACACCTGACTACTTTTTGTATTTTTAGTAGAGATGGGTTTCGCCATGTTGGCCAGGCTGGTCTCGAACTCCTGACTTCAAGCCATCTGCCCGCCTCAGCCTCCCAAAGTGCCAGGATCACAGGCATAAGCCACCGCACCTGGCAATAAGTTCATTTTTCAGCCATATATTTTTAAATATTCTAGGGAAACACTCTGACTCAGAAAACCAAAATTGGGAAATATTTTCATAAGAAAATAATCAGAAATGAATGTCAAAATGATGCACAAGGAGAGTTGTGAAGCCCTGTTTATAATAACCAGAAATTTGGAACAACTTAAATGTTTGGCAAAAGAAATTAAATTCAATAAATTATGGTATGTCCATAAACAGAATGCTATAAAACCTTTTCAAATGTCCTTACAGGGGAATATTTATTGATACAGAAAAGATGCATTAGACAACAAATGAAAAAAGAATCAAGCTAAAAAATAGTTTAAATAGCAAGATCTAACTGGACAAAAACCACAAACAGATATAGAGAAATAGATACAAATAGAGATATGGATAGAGAGCTATTTATCAAATTGGGAGTTAGAACAGAAATTATTTAATTTTAACATTTCTATTTCAATCATTTCTACAATAAACACATACTGCTTGTAATTTATTTACAGGGTCTTAAAAGATAAATGATAGTCTGTGGGCGGTTTATTCTCTCCATTTCTTCTCATGAAGGACCAAGGAGTTGAACTGAAGCCTGAGCGGTTGTATAAGCTTTTCCCCATGCTGCTCTTTTGCAAACACCAACACAATTTGGGCTCCACGTATAAGGCATCTGCTGCACCAACCCTCTTTCTTGGTGCTTACTGGACCTGCTCAGGGTTAATTTCTAACTCAAAGAACCTAACTTGGAATAACTCCGTACCACCAGCAAAGCGACTGGCTTTGGAGAATGACATTTACAATGTATCCACTGTTATTTGGTCACCCAGCAAACTGTCATTTTTCAGAAACCAGGGCTGTCTCACAGACTGGCTTTCAATAAGGTGGGTTGCTTAGCAACTGCCAAGGAATTAAGAAGACAGAATAAGGGGTCTGCCAGAGATATTTTATGACCAAAATGAGCTGCACTCATGTGTCTGGTTGTGTTCAAGGTAACCAAGTAAGAGATAACACCCGACTATTTTTGCATCATGAGGAAAAATACTTGGCTTCTGCCCAGAAGGGCAATTATCTCAAAGTCTTGGCAAGCCCCATGGTATGAGAAATGGTAACTGATACAGGGGTGAAAAACAAAAAATCACTGACCTTCATAAATACTGATGATATGAGGATGGTTGAGAGATGACATGATCTCAATCTCTCGTCTGATGTGAACCATGTCTTGTTCATCCTTAATTTTGTCCTTACGAATGGATTTTATAGCAACCTATAAAGTCAGGAAATGAAATGTTATTCAGAGAACTAAACAGATGCAAATCAGCCATTGGGGGAGTTTGGAAAATAAATACAGATGTTACTTGTTGGCAGAACCGACAATAACCAAAACAAAGCTTGGAAATATCCCCTTGTCATGTCTTTCATACATAGCAAAAACACCCTTCTCCCGGCAACAGAAGACATCAAGTTTTGACAGCCTGGGATTTGTGATGGTGCTATTGTTTTTGTTTTTGTTTTGTTTTGTTTTTGTTTTCTCATAAAGCAGAGGCTGCTTAACATGGCCAGAGTCATTTACTCGAGGAACCCTGATGCTTTGAAAAAAGAAAAAAAGGCAAGTTCAGTTTACAGGGTATTGTGGTTCGGTGAAATCGGTACCACTCAGTTCCACTGTGCAGCTGCCACAGCAGTGGCTATAAAAAATCATTACTGCCTGGCCAACCTCGAGGCCAGCTCTGCCTCAAGCCTTGGCTTTTAAGACTCCAGGCTATGCTGTGTTTACGCAAGGGCTCAGAAGCGAATTCCTCCCTACATCCTTCCTCTTGCCCAAGGCACCTTCAATAGCACATGGTATGACCAGAGGGCTCTTCTGGAGACAGATCAGGGTAAAACAAAGGTAGCGACAGCTCATCTCCCTGCCCGGCGCCTGTCAATTCCCAAAGCTCAGTGCCAGTGTTGCAAATCCAAACTGCAGAGACCTGCCAGGGTCAACACGCGGAGCAATTACTCAAAAGAAACACACCGAGAAAAAGGCAATGAATGACAGTAGGAACCTAATAAGGAAAAGTGTGTTTGCCAGTGGGTTCGTCTTTGCTCATAAACGAGCTGGTCAGTAACTTAATCAGATTCGCTCTAAGGGGGCCAAAAACTACTTCAGGAAGGGAGTATCCACGGGTAACAAAGAAGCCCACCAATCAATTTGCTGCCGGACCAGAAAGCCTGCCTAGTTCCCTTCCAGGCTGGTCCTCTTGTGACCTCAACTCTCATCTGTGGAGGTCAGGTAAACTTTCCTAGGGGAAAGGCAGCTAAACCATCCTTCTGGATTATAAAGGCATAGAGTTATCTGGAGCAAAGAAAGTCCTTGTTATCAGCAGCCCATGGCCACACCTTGCCTATCACACAGTCAACCCCAGCCAGCCTCAGCAGGGATATATTCACTTTTAGGAGAACATGCTACTTCTGACTTGTACCAACAGCTCTCCACCAAGCACTACAAACGGAAACATTTCTAAAATACATCAGTCCATCTATGACTCAACAAGAATTGGGTAGCTGTTATGACTGTTTTTGCTATGTGCTGACCTCCCAAAAGACAGGTTATGCCTGACTAGCAGCTCCCAGGATTTCTCCTTTGCAGTCCTTAGCCCAGTTGTGATTAAATCAGCATTTGTGTCTTTACTTGACTCTACACTGGTAGGGATCTTATTCACTGCTTTATTTAACCTCCAGTCCTTAACACCATGCTTGGCATATGGTAGACCTGAGAAAACATTTAGTGTAGGCAGGTAGGCGAGGCAGGTAGATAAAAAAGGAAGGAAAGACGAAGGGAAGGAGGAAAGGAGGGAAGCTAGAGGGAGGGGAGGGTTGATGTTATTAATTGATGCAAGCTCAGACCAGAGAAGTGGTAGCAGAACTGGGGCAAAAAAGGGGGGAACCACCCCAGTTAAATAATACTGCCAAGACAAGCATAATAGTAAGAAGATTAAGAATTTCTTTAACGTCTGTCTACACAGGCAATAGAGGAATAGATAAACAAATATAAAACACAGGAGGCCCTGCTGTAAACCCAGGGGCAGGCTCCACCTCCCTTCGACCCTGGGTGGACCCATGGCTGGACAGAAGGAGGCTGCATGGAGATGAATGAGCCTTCCAGCTTAAAGGCCCCTTTTCAGCAGAGAGCCAGACTCAGAGCTACCCCAAGTCCTCACGACAGCCCCATTCAGTATAGGGCAAGAAAAACTTCCCTTTGCTTACGTCAAATGTAAAGATATGACTGGATGGCTTTATTTTATCTGAGGAAGGGCTGTAATCCTGGGACCTTGTTCTGGGAGGAAGCAGACAGTGAACACACACAGGCTGTGGAGGGTGTGGGTGGCTGCTGGAACAACTCCTACATTCCTCCATAAGCTAACGATGGCCAGGGTAGAAACCACCCCTTGATTATGCAGCAAGCCGAACTTGGCCTCAAGGAGGCTCTATTGTCAAGTTACAATAGGCATAAATTCTTCAGCACACAGGGTCAGAGGAGGGTAGCAACATTCTAAAGGGTAAGAAAATAAGCCCACTTGCTGATTCCCCCTAACAGTCCAGCGAGGCGGAGGGTCCCACGGTGCAATCACCGGGGGATGCTTCCAGCTGGGTGTGAAAAGGAAAGTGCCCACATTCTCATCAAGCCTTGCCCAGCACTGAGGAAACTAAAAGGGCTCCATAAATGTTAATAAGCATAGTGGCTGTCTCTCCACAAAAATTTTCCCTTTTCCTACAATGACTTTTCCAGTGAAAATGTAAAAGAGGGTGCATTCTGCTCCCCTATTTCAAAGGGGTGACAGGAAGTCAGGAGGAGACAAATGCTAGAAATCACTCTCATCTGTGCACCTGCCAAGGCTGGAGGGAAGACATTCAGCTCTACTCCCAGAGTGGTGGCAGACCGATCCAAGGTTCAGACAGCCGGTTAATGACAAAACAAAAAAGCAGTACTACTACTAATAATAATGGCCAGCATTCATTAGCCACTTAATATATGGAGCAGAAACCCTGCTGAATGCTTTACACGCCAGGATCTTTGCACCCTTCTCATTCAAGCCTCAGCTTCACACCACCCTCTTAGGGAGATCCTTCCTGATCCCTCTAGCTGATAAGGCCACCCTTATGGCCACCTCCCTCTCTCTATACCCTTCCCATTTTATCTTCTCTGGAGCATTTCACATCAACTACTTTATTAGCTGCATATTGAACCTGTTTTTATAGGACCCAGGGAGCTAAGAATGATTGTCATATTGTTTGAGGGTTGTTAAGGAAAAAAAAAAAAAGAAAAGAAAATCTCTAAACGCAGCTCCTGCAAAAGTGTCTGCTTCAGGAAGTTGAAGGATACACTGAGCCAGTGCACAGACAGTATTGCATAATGCTTAGGAACATAGCTTTAAGTCCAGGCTAAAACCACTCTCTAGCTGTGTGACCCTGGGCAGGTTACATAACCTCTCCGTGTGCCAGTTTTCTCATTCATCTAGTAGAGAAATAATAGTACCTGCCTCATAGGTCCTGGTGAGGATTACATGTCAGGTGCTCAAGAATACGCCTGGGCTAGGGGGTAACTGCTCAATAAGTGTCAGTCTTTTTTAACCCAGAGTGAGTGTTCTATAAGTAGAACCTTCCTTTCTTCCTTTCTTTTTCAGAGCAAACTTGAATTCCTCCTGGCTCCTCAAGAGATGGTGAGTGGAGGTTTTAGGGACATGTTTCCAAAGTACATAAAGGACAAGAGCATCTCCATCCTGGGTCTTTACATTGCAACCTCATCTGAAATCAGGAAGATCTGATCAGCTGGTCACACACCATTATCAGCAGGGCTCCTGAGTCCAAACCAGACAGGAGGATTAACACCTTGAACCCAAAAAGCAATCCCAGGAGCATTTCTCCATCCGGCGACATCCCACACTGTCTCCTTTGATCATTCAGCTGAACAGGGCACAAATATCTTCCTACTTAAAATCAAAACTCAGCCTCAAGATATTCACACTTCAGCCTTTATGAAATTTGATTGTTCATCCACTTGTTCTTTTTGAAAACCTACCATGTACCAGGCTACACAGGAGGGAGCCAGCGCGACTGCTCAGCCCTCAAGGTGGGAGGTGGGGTGGGGAGGGTACGGGCAATAAGCAAAACTCACACCAGTAATTACATAATTACCCTCATGGCCAGGGCTACCAAAGAAATGCACAGACATGCCCAGCATTGCAGAGGAAACCTCCTCTCCAGTTTTCCTCAATTCTCACATCTACAAAGAAACACAGAGGTAAGGAAGGGGCCCAGCAGGAAGAGATTACCAAATGTCTGAAATCGCACACCCTCCACCCCCAAAAATCCCATTTGTTCCTGCACAAGTTAGAGAGCCTGCAAGGAGGAGGGAACTCAGGTGTTTGAGCCCGACTCACAGTACAGCCACGTTCATAAATGTTCCCAAGTCTAGACAGTACCGTGTGCCTTATAAAATGGTCTGCTTTTAAATAAGGCCACCCTATGGCTTAATGTTTAAACCTTCTGCAGCAGCAGGTTTGGTGGTGCAGAGAACCTGTGAATCCCGCCCTGCAGTGCCTGCCTGTTTCAGAGGCAAACTCAGCCCAGCCAATTCTGTTACATGCAACAGGCACAGCCTCCTCTTGAGGGCTGGAGGTTTTTCCTTTTTTGAATGATCCCCAAAAACCACTTGCTCTGCGGCCTGCTGGGCATCCTCTCCCACACTGGCTGCTGTGGGTGTTCAGAGCTTGGTGACCTAGGAAAGGCTGGGGGACGCAGAGTAGAAGAGTAATTGCTCAGACTGTCACCGGCTGGGTGACCTCAGGCAAGCCCAAATTTCCCAGGTCTCAGTTTCCTCACCTGTAAAATGGGGTTACAAAATCCTGTTTCTTGGGGTTGTTGTGAGGAGTGGAAACTAGGTAAGTAAAGGCCCCAGCACACAGTATTCACCGAATGGCAGTGATTATAAACCACACTTAAGAGGTAATGAGCCCACAGCAAATCATATCATAGGTCTCTTGGCTCCTCTCCACCCCCACACATATCCTCCCCTCCCCACATTTGCACAGTGGCAAAAGCAGGTTAAAATTAATATCCGGCCAGCCCCAGGGTGTCCTGGTGTCTTATGGAGAGGACACCTGTGTAGTGTAGGACCAGCCTTGGGGGCGTGGCAGAGAGTCTGGGCAGGTTGTATGTCGTCGAGGCTCTAACCACGAGAACCCCTGCCCTCCTCCTTCTGCAACCATCTCCCTGCATGCTCATTCATTGATATAAGCTGGCCTTCGAGGAGTATTCTTGAAGTGCCTCTCAAATAGGAGTCACCTGTGCATCTTGTAAAAGTGCAGATTCTGAATCCATAGGTGTGGGTATCCAGCCTGGGATTCTGCATTTCCAGCAAGGTCCCAGGTGATGCCAGGCCCAGGGACCACACTTGGAGTAGCCAGGTCTTAGTGCTTTGTCTTTGACCCTCAACATTTTTAAATCAGTGGCAATATTCTTAATAATAACAATAATTAATATTTCTTAGGTGTTAATCATGTGCCAGTGGACCTTATCGCATTTAAGCCTACCTACAATCCCATTTTACAGATGAGAACATTGAGGCCAGGAAAGATAAATATTTCCCAAAGTTACATAGCCTGTAAAAAAAAAAAAAAAGAAAAAAAAAAGTGGAGCTGGAATTTGAGCCCAGAGGCTGCTGATTTTTAAGCCTATGAATAAAGTTGGGATGAATAGAAAACATCACAGGGAACAGAATCTCCTGTAGGATCCGAAAGGGTCCCTAAAGCCTAGTGAGATGGACCCCCATCCAAGCAGATGAAGTTTTACAGGGTCATATGTGAGGTCCCAAAAGGAGGGACTGGAGGGCTGAGCAGCAGGGAAGAAACACAGTCATAAATATGGCATTAGCATCACTTAGTGAGAACAAGTTTGCATCCTAATCCCAGCAACACGAGCTGGCAACTTCCCCGCCATTCACAAGGTGTGATCTCATACCCAGGCATGTTCCACGGGAGCTGCAGGGCACGAAGTCAGAGGCAGCTCAGGGGATCTCTCCTTACCTAGGAGCCCAAAGGCCACCTGCAGCAGGAGCAGGCAGCCAAGCCCAGCTGGAGGCCGTAAAGTGCTCCTGCTCTTGCCTGGGAGATGGACAGAGTGTGGGGCAAGGCAGCCCCACTGAGGCCACACCGGCCCAAAGCTCCCACGATCACCAAGTGGCTTTCACTCAGAAAGCCTCTGGCCGAGGACAGTCACCACGGTGATGCCACCCATCTTGCAAACAAAGCCCCTAATTAATTAAATGACCCCCGGCTCTTTATGGAGGGGCCTGGCCAACTCAGAACAACATCCCAGCAAGTTGCTGTGATGCAACGGGCCCCATGGGAACCAAGCCAGCTCTGCCTGGGGGCTCATGGGCCTCTTCTTCCCTTCCTCTTTGGCCTGTTGGTTCATGTCCTACATGAATGTATTTCAGAAAGAAATGGATTGGAAGCCAAGAGTTGTATCAACAGGCTCTGAGGCGAGGCACTGAAGCCAGGGAGCGCGGCATGTGTAGCTAGGAGCTTTTCCTTCAAAGAGTGGCATCCCCTCACTGGCCCTCATCAGCCCTTTAATCTTGTAAGAGGTTCTGAAAATTTAATCCTCTGTAACTTGGTTCTCAAACCTCTATTTCTCAAAATTCTACATAAAAGAGACGATGATGCCTGTGATGATACTGATTTCTCTCCTGCTATGAAAAATGCATTCTATTTTCAGAACATAAAAAACAAAGCAGATTCGTGCTTGACTGGGCCTGGACCAGCTCAGGAGGACCTCAGGGCTGGGGCATTTTTATCTACAGGGACAGTCATTCCTTGGTCTCTAAGACTCACCCCCACTTCTCTCCCCTTCAAAGACTGAGCTAAGAATGTCATTATTGCAAGTGGTGATGCCACAAGGGAAGTGGAATTAATGACTAAGAAATCGTAGGCAGATTTACACTCCTTGTTGAGGTTTGTAAACATAAGATACAAACCGTGGCTGACCAGGCAAGAACCAAAGAAATAGCAAAAAGGCCACCGGAAGTTCGTGCTGGGTGGGCACGCCAAAAGTGAGCCACAAACCAGCCTGAAAAGGACAGTCAGAGACTCTAGAGCACTATCTGTCCAAGGGTGGTGAGCAGATCACCTGCCTCCGATCCCCTGGTTAGGGGGAAAGGGGAAACTGATTGCTAAAATGCAGATTCCTGGGCCCGTCCCAGAGCTAGTGAATGAAGGTGGTGGTGTTCAGGGTAGGAGGCAGACCTGGTATCAGCATTCTTTACAGCCTCCCAGGTGATTCTGCTGCACTCTGAGGTTTGAGAGTAGTCACATTTAAAGTGGGGTAAATGTGGTCCTGACGACACCTATTGTTCTGTAGCTGAAACAGGAAGCAGTTATATTACATACTAGATGACTGATGAAAATTAATGAACCTTCCATTTATACAGAGAGGAATTAAACACAGGCTTCCTTGAGGGGGCCCAGTGAATTCAATACATTGAATTAATTTACTCCTGGTAAATGGAAAGTTTGCTTCCAACGGGTATCTCCCTAGTTCCAGCCCAAGGAGGGCCTGTGGATGAAGCGAGGCCAGGGAAGCTGGGTGTGGATGGGTTACTTCACAGTCTACACACACAACCCGGAGCACGAAAAAGCCTCTGGTAACATAAGAGACGCTAACACAGGCAATATCAGATTCAAAGAAAGACTGAAAATGCCAGGCTGTTTAGCTGAGACTGGAGTTGCCAAGCAGCTGTTTATTTTCGGACTTTCACGTCTCTGAAGCCAAATGCAACACCAAATCAGAATTCTAAAGTGCAACTGTTTTTCTTCCAGGTTACAACTGCCCTGGGGAGGGAGAGAAAGGGCTGGGCCAGAGGGCTGAGGCTGCTTACAACTTGGACAGCCTCAACTAGTAGCATCTGATCACTCTGACACTGTTTATAACAAGGCTTGGATAAGCTTAAGGTTGTGCAACTTTTATTTATCAACCTCCAAACCCAGAAGAACCCGAGCCAGCACTGCTAAGAAATCCAGCATCTGCACCTTGGGCTTGTCATCAGTCACAGCAACTCAGCCAAGGCGACTCCTATAAGCAGAGGGACTTGGATAATCACGCCACCAGCTCAGTTTCCTCACCTGCAAATGAGGATGATGATGGTACCAACCTCACAAGGTTGCTGTGGCAACATGGCAGATTGTGTATATGATGGAAGGCAGAGAAGGCAAATAGCACCTATGGCAGAAGCCAAAATGAGCACTGTTATCATGAGTACATGTTAGAGCTGTAAGGACTTAGAATGCTCTACGCCAGTCTCCTCATGTTACAGATGGGGAAATTGAGTCCCAGGGAGGTTAAAGTACATACAGGCCCCAAGTTCATGAAGTTATCAGCAGCACTGGAATTGCAATAAGAGAGTCCTGATTCCCACTCCAGGAGGGATAAACACTCTGAGCAAGGGGTCCTTCCTAACCAAATACTAAGCCACAGTGAGCAGCAGGGCTGAAATTGCCACAAAAAAATTCAACATTTACATGGGAGGCTGGCTCCAGTCACAGCCAAGTCCCCAGAACTGTTGCATCATTAATAAACCGAGATGGGAGTGGCAGATACTCTTCAGGGTGCTGACAAATCATGACTTGTGTTGCAGCGTGGTGCATTTCACTTCCATCTGATGTCTGTCCTCACATAGCTATACCAGAAACGCTGTTTTCAGTTCAGTTCTATCCAAACCTTCCTCCAATTTCTGAAGACTGATTTAGTATCACCCATGAATATGCATACTTGGGAAGTTTTCATCCCATTATTTCTTAATTCATTGCAAACACTGCTTTTAAATGATAACTTCAGGCCACTACTGAATCACCAACCTTGGGGACAATGAGCTAGGAACACAAGGACCTAAGAAGCAAAATTAGTTTTTCAAAGGGAAAGGAAATTAGTCAGTTGAGTTTAGCTGATCCAGGTGAGCAGAACTAAAAAAACTTTTCTTCATTTCTTAATATGGTAAAATACAACAAGCAAAAAAGAGGCATGACTTTCTATCTTATATTTTAATCATGAATGGTTTTATAAATAAGTGAAAGAGAAGATTCTGCAGAAGTTATTTTTATCCAGACAGAATCTATTCTGTTTAGAAAACTGATTTATAGCAATGTACGAGACCTATCGGATAGGGCAGGAGCAACCGTGCAGGCTGCAGTCCGTCCCCCAAAGCCTCCGGAGAGCACTCAGGAGCCCCCGAGGCCTCTCTCATTATCTCCTCACAAGCATCTTTTTCCTTCCAAAAGAAGCTCTCATTGTCCATTATTTCTAGAGTTAAAAGGCTGGTCCCTGCTCCCCAGCCCATTGCAAGATCCATCGGGAGGCTTGTCATCTCCCTCATGAGTGCTCCACAAGCCTGCCTGCCGGGATGCTCTTGCTCATTGCACATGCGCAGCCCCAAGAAACCGCAGGCTGAGCTCAGAGGAGTGTGTTCGGCCCCAGACGAGCATTTCCTGCCATCCTATCATGGGGATGAGCCTCGTCCAGTACTCAACTCTCAGTTCCTACCCTGAAGGAAGCTGGGGCAGGAGTCTGTGGTCATCTCGGAGACCCAAGTTGTGCCCTGGGTTGGGGAGTGTGCTCATGCCCCTGCCATCCCAGACATGGCACCTGCCATTTTCTCTGCCAGGATCCTCCACATCCTGTCCTCACCATTAACATTTTCGGTTGACCAACTCCTCTGCATCCATCTGCTGCAGACGTGGCCGATCCCCTGCAATGACCCCTTTGCAGATATGGGTCCCCTTTTATAACCTCGCTCACCATTGCTCATAAGCTTCGTTTGCACGAAAACCATTTCTGTTTTATGCACCACGGCATCTCCAGTACGGAGCATGTGCCTAATGTATAGTATATACAAAAAAGCTGTTGCTAAAATGGAGCCCAAGTATTAAGAAGGACCCTTGACAAACAGAAAACCATAGTGGGACGTCTCATCATTCCAGCCAACCTAAACCCCAGCCATCTGCCGCTGAGCCTTCTTTTACTTGCTCACCTTTCAAATGTGGAATCCCTTCTTGTCCCAAAATCACTGAGCCTGAACTTCCTCATCTTCCAAATGGAGACAATAACAGTGCCCACTCCAGAGGGGTTGGGGGTGATTCACAATAACAGCTAGCAGTCATAATAATTACCAGTTATCAAGCCCTCACTATGTGCCAGGCCCTCAGTACCTTTCTGTTAAGCCTCTCAACCTCTCACTCAGGAAATTCTTACAAAAACGTTATTATTTCTGCCTTCTCAATGAATATAAACTGAGTCTGAGGGAAGTTAAGTAATGTGCCCTAAGGGACATAAATAAATAGGAGATCTGGGTCTCCATATGCTGAAAGACCATACTCTTAACCTCTGAAGCACACTGACAAAGCAATCAGCACAGTGCCTGGCACATAGTAGGTGTTACATAAATATGAGCTGAATCAGAACCTCTGGACATGAAGGCCCCATCAAGGCCACACTGCCTTGTCCCCACTAGAAGTCCTTTTGTTAGCTAATATTTAAACCACTTCCATCTTCAAAAGCACATCTATCATTCAGCGTTCCTGCTGCTTTCTGTGGGACCAGGTGGGCAAAAGGCAGAATTGTACGGGAGGGGCTGGCAGGCATGTCCCTAAAACGATGTGGGAATGAGTCAATTCCACAGCAAGCAATTTTGGAAAATCTGTTCTGGATAAGGCATTGATCCAGTCCTAGAGAACAAGACCTAGAGCTACCCTTCAAGTTGCCTACCATCCAACTGGAGAGGCCAGTAGACACAGGGGCTCCTCCCTGCCCAGCCCCTATTCACCCTCCTTTTGGGAGGAGCACCCTGACTTCATTGTGAGGACTATTCCTACCCCCCAGATGCCTTTTGAAAGAGACCAAGATACTTCACCCTCCCCCATGCCGACAGTCAGGCACATGACTCTAGAGCTGGCCCTGGAGATGCTCTTTCTAAGGTTTCAAGAACTGTCCCAGCAAAGTGTTCTTTTGGGAGCCCACAGGCACATGATGTGTATGCACAGAGATGGGGCCTCCTGAGAAGTCATTCCATGCATGGCTTCCCCATTTCTATCCCTGTGTCTTTCTCATGCTCCTAAATAAGAATCAACTCAAACCAGAAAACCAAGTCTCACTTTGCTCAGCTATTCATTTTCCCATATCCAAAAAGAGCCAAGGCAGTGTTGCTGCTGCCTCTCTCTCATACTGCGTGCCTTACACTCAGTCATCTCCTCCATAAAATGAGCCTATTTCACTTGACCGGTACTAGTTGAAATGCAGTCTTCAGGACCCACCACAAAAATGCAATATTAAATTATTGTGGAGCTTCG
Organism: Hylobates moloch; assembly: GCF_009828535.3. Taxonomy (NCBI): domain Eukaryota; kingdom Metazoa; phylum Chordata; class Mammalia; order Primates; family Hylobatidae; genus Hylobates; species Hylobates moloch. The sequence goes on along the minus strand of NW_026652287.1, from coordinate 26,847,129 downwards.
TCCCATTTTGGGGGAGGGATTCAGTAAGGATAACACTGACCTACTTTGCACAAAGGTGCAGGAAGTCCAGCCTCATTCTCTGCCAAATAATGTTCACACCTACAATATTTACCTGTCACTGTCCATGCTACATAATGACAGTCAGTATATAGCCTAACAAAAGGGAAGGTCATTCATTGTCAATGCCCCAGACATAGCAAGCAGAGACTGCAAGCCAGGAACTGCCGTGTTCCCCTCTGTGTCCTCAATATCTAGGAAAGAATCTGGCCAGTAGTAGACTTCCAATAAATATTTATTGAGCTTAATTTTATCAAAAATGATGACTATCATAAGTCTTAATTTGTATAAGAATTATTCCTTTCTTACCCATCCACCCACTACCACCAACCTGGCCCAATATCTACAAGTTGCCGAAGTCGGGCAATCTACCCAGATTCCACTCTGGTCCAAGTTGCCTCTGTACTTGTGGCTAAGACCACAAATCCATGGAGGCAATACCATGTTGTATGAGTGGCCTCCCACCTGTAGACACAAGGTCATCCCACTTTATTTTATTGCCCCCCACCACCACCCCATGAGATAAGCTAGAAATTTTGCAGGAGAGGAAAACAGAAACCAGCAAGAACTCCCCAAGTTTCCACAGGTCACAAAGGCCCCACCCAAGTTTCAACCCAAGTACTTGGACCCAGTGGCCAATGCTGCTTCCACTGGACCACGCCTGTTTCCACATTTGTCAAATCTATGGAAATGTGTGGTAAGGAAGAAAACACTCTTAGCCCTGGCATTGTGATGCTTCCTTTCTCTGGAGTGTAAAGCCTTGGGGGGAAACTAGCTCAGATAGCAGATTGCTCAAATGTTGTGGAAGGTCTGGTTGGGGAGCTAATCAGAACAATTTGAATGTGCAGCTAAGCAAGGACACTCCTTCCTGGATCAAGCGTTGCTTTGATGGCAATACTTTATAAGAACCATTCCCTTACAACAAAACTGTCAAATCCAGCAACCACAGGCCAGAAACATCCCTGCGGAACCCCGCCAAGCTGCTTTCTGATGTACTGTACACACAAATACCAATATTCCCCAGATGTTCTCCATGTAAAACATTTGGTTTGAGACACTGCTCTTCTTTCCCAAAAACCCTTACATTTGTTTAATGGACTCATACAGTTCAGCTAAAATATCCTGGGGCAGACATCTGAAGCCAGCCCAGCTCTAATGTGAGCATCCCATCTGCAGAAAAGACGAACAAGTAAATAAGACCGTCCTTCCCAAAATTTATGCTCCTTGCATCTTTAAGCAGGTCATAAAATGTAAGCTATGTAAGGATAATAATGCAAGTTGCTTTCAAGTGTGTTTCTGAGTCCATCTCAGTATTAATCTAAGACTGATGTTCCAACAGAGACTGGGTCTGGCATGCTAACAAGGGGACTAAATTCTACTTCTTACTCCCTCAAAAAAGAAATCTAAAAATCTGTCACTTGAGCAACATAGATGGCTGAGATAAAGGTAGGTCTTTCCTGGTTTTAATTATCCAAATATAGCAATAGCTTCTTTTTGCCAAAACCACTATCCCTTAACCTGTAGTGTAAAACACAGGTAAGAGGTAGCAAAACAGGAAATGCACTTGACCTTGAGTCAAGAGACCCAGCTCAGCCACATCCTAACTGAGTGACCCCGACCAGCCCTATTTACTCCAAGGTGCCTCATCTTGTTACCCAGAAAACACGACTTTATGCTTGGAGCACCATTCAGCCCTGAAGACTTTGGGGAAGGGAAATAAGCCCTTAGAAACGCCACTTAGAGAAATGCCATGGATTCCACACACAGAGCCCCTGCAGATGGTCACCCATAGTTTTCCTACTACCACAATTACGAGGAAAGCTTAGTCACAGAAAATCTGTAGGGAAGCTGGAAAAATGGAACTAGAAAGCTGCTAGACACAGCCTCACTGACAGAAGCAAGACATGACAACTCACTTTCTCCTTAATCTTTAACTTTTCTGTATCTGGCGAGTTTTCGGTATTGAGCATGCACTATTTTCGCTAAGGGAAAAGAAGAATTTTATTTTTTAAAAAGGTCACAAAGAGGAATGAAAGTTAATAAGGGAGATGACAGACACAAACTATAAATAGCAGACATGAGAACTCCAAAACACAGTACAGAGGACCATTGAGGAGAATTTTCTCAAACTCATCAAGAAAAAGTTTTCACTACCTTCAAGGAACTTTGTTTTAAGAAGGCAGGAAAGTGTGCATCCCGATGAGAAAGATTTCCTGAAGAAATGCCTACAATGTTTAAGAGGATTGGCTCTTAAATGGGTGAGCTTCGATTATCTGGAGAAAAATATATTTAGAGCTCTCTATTATAACTTGTTAGTATTTCCACTTAACCAAAGCATCCGATTAACCAGCATTCTCCATTCCCTTAACTGAGGCTCATGGCAGGCTGAACACTAGGGGCTGTTGGGCTACTCTCTGCTTTTCCCACACCGGTCCACACAATGAGCCAACTACCCACCCTCACCTCAGTCAAGTCTACCGCTTCCAATATGGCAGTCTCTACAGACCATGGCCTCCAACAGGACCAGAAACTTACAGCACCACTGCAACTGGCCCTTTGCTAAGGATAAGAAGTCCAATTTCAGACTTAGATTTGCCCTCATCATTGCCAGGAAAGGCAAAGTGATGTGAGATGGCACAGAGAAAATGCCCAATATTGTGCCCAACATCCAGTATATGCTCCAAAAATGCTGGCTGTTCTTATTTTTATTATTATAATAATAACAAATAGACCTTATGCAGAGGCGTGTGCAAATACAAACACCACAATGAGAACTTCAAACTCTGAGACTCAGAGGACGATGTCGGGGGCAAAGCGAGAAGGGGGCTGGGAGAAAAGGAGCAGCTGTCACCTCTTCTGAGAAGCCATTTCAGGTCACCCCAGTAACAGAAGTCCCTCCAAATGTACTTCTGTAGCCCCCAGGGAATTGATTTCGCAGGATGGAATTATTTCCCTGAAATAAACAGACAGTCAAAGGTCACTACAACTGGGGCCTAAAAGGAAAACAAGCCAGCTGCCGATTTACAGGCAGCCTGTGATGCAAGATAGCAAGAGGTCTCGGCCCAGGTCCAGTGCAACGGCTTCGGACACACCAGTCCCACAGGGGCGAGGATGGAGGAGGGGGCACGCTCTAGCCAGTGGCTCTCAGCCCTGGCAGTGCATTACAGTGACCTATGGGTCTGTTTAAAAATACTGATACCTGAGTTCCTTCCCCAGACAGCCTCCTTTAGTTAGCCTGGGGTAAAGTCCAGACATCAGTGTTTTGAAAAGATCCCAGGTGATTCTCACGCTCAGCCAGGCCTGAGAACTAGCCACATAGTGGAAAGAACCCACAGCAGGATCAGGCAGACCCAAGCTTTTAACTCCAATGCTCTCTTGCTTCTTGAGCAGATCAGCCATTCTGTCTGAGCATTGGTTTCTTTAACCCTAAAGTGAGGACGATCATCACTCCCCGTCACAGAGTTGCTGTGAAGACCGTACAAGATAATGTACGTAAACTACCTCATTTAGTGTATCTTGCAGAAGGCACACACAAGGTGGTTTCTAAATGTTAACCCCTCCTCATTTCAGGCTTCTCTTTTCAAGATTCTCCCATGTGGGTCAGGAGTTCGAAGCAGCTCTCAGTTCTAAGGGGTCTCTTGTCTTTCTAAGTGATTAAAAAAGGGTGGGAGGCTGTGCGTGGTAGCCCACACCTGTAATTCCAGCACTTTGGGAGGCCAAGGCCAGCAGATCACTTGAGGCCAGGCATTCAAGACCAGCCTGGCCAACAAGGCAAAACCCCATCTCTACTAAAAATACAAAAATTAGCCGGGCATGGTGGCGGGTGCCTGCAATCCCAGCTACTTGGGTGGCTGAGGCACTGGAATCACTTGAACCCGGGAGGCAGAGGTTACAGTGAGCCGAGATTGTGCCACTGCATTCCAGCCTGGGGTACAGAGCGACACCCTGTCTTGGGAAAAAAAAAAGGTGGAGGGGTGTGGGGAGGGAGGAATATCCCTCCTGAAAAGCATGAATGAACAAGAGTGCTGACAGAACGGGTTGGTGGATCCCTACACACGCAAAACACACACACACGCACACACCCCTATTGGGTGAAACAGCAAAACTATGTAAAAACTGAGTCACAAGCAGCAAAAGTGAGGAAAACCCAATCTTATAGATTTGCTTTGCTTTTCCCATCTAGAAGAAAACCTATCTTGTGTGACACTTTCTCAGAAATTCTTTGCCTGTGCCTCTGTCTCCTCCATTAGACCAGGTGCAAGTCTTATGCCTGGGTGTACTACACAGGGCTGGCGCACAGTAGGCCCAAGGGAATGTCCATTGAACAGTTAACCTCCTTGGGGGCAGGGGTGGATATTTGTAGACCAACAGTGCTCATAACATCCATACGTGGTAATCCCCTAAACAGGCATTTCGTAAGTATACCGGAACTTTGATTCCAAGCAACTAGCAGAAAAGGATAAAAAGGCACACTGGGCATTCAGGAGGCAGCTGCCCCAAGTCCAGTGGCCACGAGCGGCAGTATCACAGCAGTTCAGGATTTTCAGATCTTACAAGGAGTGTAAACATGGGCAAGTGACTTAGTTTTCTGTGCCTGTTTATCCACCTGAAAAATGGGGATGATAACGGTGTTCACCTCTTAGGGTTACCATGGGGATGAATTCAGGTCAGTGACTGACATGCTTAGACTATCGCCTGGCATGTAATTCCTGCTATGTAATTGTTTGCCATTATTATTACTCCATGACTGGATAACAAGAAAAGAAACCTCAAGTTTCAGGCCCAAATAGGAGCCCTCCATTTATCACAAGAGAAGGTATAGACGAGAGAAAATGGTGTGGTGTATCCCCAAATGAATACAGCAACTAGCTTCCCATTGTCCAGAGCTGTGTTCTTAAAATAAAGACCATGGACTCGAGGCCGGGCGCGGTGGCTCACACCTGTAATCCCAGCACTTTGGGAGGCAGAGGCAGGCGGATCACGAGGTCAGGAGATCGAGACCATCCTGGCTAACACAGTGAAACCCCGTCTCTACTAAAAACACAAAAAATTAGCCGGGCGTGGTGGCGGGCGCCTGTAGTCCCAGCTACTCCGGAGGCTGGGGCAGGAGAATGGCGTGAACCCGGGAGGCGGAGCTTGCAGTGAGCCGAGATTGCGCCACTGCGCTCCAGCCTGGGTGACAGAGCGAGACTCCATCTCAAAAAAAAAAAAAAAAAAGACCATGGACTTCCCCCATCACATTCACTTGAGTTGCTTGGTTAAAATGCAGAAGATACTCAGGTGTCCCTAAGTCCCACTCCAACCCTGTTGAATCAGAATCAGACTCTCTGAAGTCAGTGCCAAGGATGGTATATTTTAACAGGTGCACCTAGGAGATTCCCACATCCCTGAAAACTTAAGAGCCACTGGATTGAATAAGCTCCTTACCCAGAGGATCTATGTCTGTTTGCTCATCACTATATACCCAGAGCCTCGCATAACACCCAACCTGTAGTCCATGCTCGACAAATATCAGATGAATCCATTCCATGTGAAACCTCTAGAAGTATTTGTTCCATTTGTTTGAAGACTCACTATGTGTTAGTCTCATGCAAAGCAATGCTGATTCAGGCAACTTCATTCATTCTGAAAATCGTTACTGGGTGCTTAGTGCATACCAGGAACTGTTCTAGACACTGGAGATACAAAAAATGTGATGAACGAGGTTGTCAGAGACACAATACTTTATAGATCATAATGCGTGCTATGGAGCTAGTAAAGCAAGGTAAGGGGCCAAGTGTGTGCCACGTCCTCATTCAACCCAGTGTCTAGAGAAGCACTAGTCCTGCCCAGCAGAACTTGCTATGATAGTGGAAATGATCTATTCTGCAACATCCCATGATAGCCACTAGCCACATGGGGCTACCGGGCACTTGAAATGTGGCTGGTGCCACTGAGGAACTGAATGTTTTATTTTATTTAATTATAATTAATTTTAACTTTAATAGCCATATGTGCCCATATTAGACCGTGTAGGTCGAGAGGCAAAGAGGCAGATATGTGAGCTGGAAATTACAACACAAGGCAATATGAGCTATGAGGAGGGGAAGACAGAGCACCACGCGCTATATCAAATGCCTCTCACCCAATTACCAGATGCCCTAATGTTCTCTGGCTCTAGGAATTGAAAGAACAAGGTCAGGTACAAGGCATTGTGCTTGGGCTGGAATTTTTATAGCCCATGATCAGTTGAAAATGGTATGCAGCCCGGCCAAGCCCCAGAGACTGCAGCTCAGGATCACACCATCATCTGCAAAGCCAGGCCACAGCTGCCAAAGAGACCTCTTTCCTCCCCGTCATTCTGCTGATGGTCATTTTGTCCTTGGCTACAACGTCCCACTGGGCCCGAGACACTGCAAGGATTTTATGAGATTTCTTCGCTTCAAGCGTAAGTACGAGTACAAGCCTCTTAAATTCCACCGGAAAATTGGTGGCTAATCCAAACATTTCATAAAATTAGAACTCATTGTGGGGCTGAATGGAATTCAGACTGTGCCGCCACCAGAGAAATGCAAAATATTCGTTATAATTTTTTCCTTCATGAGCTGTTTTAAGAAGCAAGTGCTTTTTCTGCTTGAAGCAAAGGGGTTGGGGGAAAGGAAGAGTTTTTGTTTTTGTTTTGTTTTCTCTGTGGTTTGCAAAAAGCATCACTAGATGAAAAAGTAAGGAATCCTGCCTGACTCCCTAATCCCTCAACTAGCAGGAATAATAATAAACCATCCCAATCTTAACTGTTCTTGCCTTTATAAAGACAGTGTTTTTCCTGGAAAATGGGACTTTTTCCTGGAAAATTTGATTTCTGCTCCTTAATTTTTTTCTCAGGCTTCAGCCCTAGAATTTTTATATCCTGGGATCTCATTAGCAGAGGAGATATTGCAATCATTCATGCATGCATGCATGTCAGCAATATTTACTTGCCAAGCACTGTTTTAGGCACTTGGGGTACATCAGTAGGCAAAACTGATGAAAACCTCTGCCCTGGCTTGCCTTTTAGTAGGGGAAGGGAAACAGAAGAGAATCCAGCAACTGCCACTTTGAAACAATTTTGGGGCAAGACATGAAGATTCACAAAATGCAGTTTCTAGAAGCGGCTGGAATGTAAGCTGCAAGTAAGGGAGCAGAAACATCATCTGTCTCACCATGGCTGTCTCCCTACCATCCAGAGCGGTATCTCACACAGAGAACGCAATCAATAAATATCTGTTAAATGGCCAGGTGTGGTGGCTTATGACTGTAACCCCAGCACTATAGGAGGCTGAGGCAGGAGAATCGCTTGAACCCGGGAGGTGGAGGTGCAATGAGCTGAGATCACGCCACCGCACTTCAGCCTGAGCGACAGAGCCAGACTCCATCTAAATAAATAAATAAATAAGTATCTGTTGAATGAATAATAAATTGTAAAACAAAAGTCCGACCCAGAGCGCTCATCTTACAGATAAGTTAGCTGAAGCCATGGAGGGGCATGTCTTGCCCAAGGTCACATAGCTTAAGTTGTGGCAGTGACAGAACCAGCAGCCAAGTCTCCCAACATACCCAGACTCTTAACACTCTACAGCCATTCGACAAATATTTATTGCATTCTGACTGCGTGCCAGGCACTGAACTAGGCACTGGGAGGATACAAATGAGTAAGACATAGAACAACTGGCATCATGAAATTAAGTTCTTCATATTGCTATTTTCCCAAGCATGGAGGCAACTTCTCTGTGCTTTAAGTCCGGCTCCAACAGTGGTTGTAATCATGAACCCTGAAGTCAGACGGTCCAGCCCTACATCCTGTGATCCCAGCTCTCTGACTTTGGGCAAGTTGTTGGACTTCCTCTAAGCCTCTGCTTTCTCATCGACGAAATGCATGTGATAATAATACAGGTTTGAAGGTGAAAAAGCACGTAAATAGTTAGAATAGTGTCTGGCACACACTGATCACTGATTCCTGCTATTAGGGTTGTTAAGGGAAAAATGGTCCCTCTGCTCTGGACCTCTCTACACAACCGAATAAGCGGAGATTTCCACTTCATTTTTCTCCTCTCCAGGATCTCTGCTACCTGCTTCACTCCCACACACTCATTCGTTTCCTCCCTCAGTGTTCCATTTGGTCTTGCCTGAAAAACAGATACCCACTAACCACGAGGATGATGCAAAATGAGGTTCTCCCCAGGGCAGCAAGCACATCACTGCCCTGTCTTTCCAGGCAAACCCATTCACAGCTGGGCTTTGAGCTCACCAGAGAAACAGACCATTAGCCTCCTCCCTGCATGGCTTCTGCTAATGGAAGAAAGAGTTCACTTTCAAATCTACTAAGAATCACACAAGGTAATTATCTTGCCTCAAGGACCACTGAGAGCTTCTAAGGTTTGCTGGCATCTGTCTTAATTGATACTGAGAAAGCTGAGGCTGCCTAACGTATGTGTTTGATAGAAAGTAATAAAATCCTGAGAGATTAAAGAAGAAAAAAAATACAAGAAGAAATCAGTCTCCTTAAAAGGACCAGCAAGGAGGGATAAATGTGGACCACAAAGACTGAGGATCTTCAAATGTCAGGGTTAGATGCATATTCTAGAATCAAGAGGTGGGTGAACTCAATGGGGCAATATCTTACTCCCTGTTGCCTCCCCCAGTGCCTAGCACAGTGCTATTTGAATAAATATTTTTAAACCAGCTACCTGGGAGAGGCAGAAGGGAACACCTGCCACAAGGAAAAATGACAGAGATATTTCTACTCTTTCTTGGGAAGCAGTCTAGGCTCATAATTTCGAGCTCAGACAGACATGGGTTGCCTTCCTGCCATGATCCCCAAGTTACAAACAGTGGGGCCCTGGGCCTCAGTTACCTCTGGGCAAAGTCAGGTGACAGCATCTATCTCATAGAATGGTTCTAAGAGTTCAGTGAGATGACATAGGCAACGCACTCAGCACAGAGCCTGGCAAAGTGCTCAGTAAAGGTTAGCTTTATTTGTTCATCTTCAAGGATGAAATAGTAGTAAACATATGAGTCAAGTTTTCCCTCTAAGTGAGATTGCAAAAACATCCCTTCCCCTGGGGACAGAGCTCTCTTAGGTCTTTTCCTCAACCCTGGAATCTTGCCTCTAGCCTACCTGTCACCCAGGATCAAGAAGCCAAGCTCTCCTGGGTGCTCAATGTGCCCAATCACTGCTAAAGCCTTGGGAAGAATAAGTGGTGTCCACAGGGAGATCCTGAGAGCAGAGGCAGCCACGAGCCTCTGGCCTCATTGGGACCAAAAGCAAAGCCCCTTTAAAGTCTAAGCATCTAAGGAATGAGCAAAGATTCCTCTGAGCAGCCCAGCAGAACATGAGCTCACCCTCCTCTGAATCGCAAATAATAACAAATAACACTGCTTGACAACTGGCTTCATGTCAGGCACTGTTCTCAGTGTGTGTGTGGTCCATGAGTCCTTGTAACAACCTAGAAGTTAAGTTCTATTACCAACCCATTTTACAGATGAGAAAACTGAGAGGTTCTTTGAGGACAAGCACTTTCTTTTTATTTTCTTTTATTTGAGACAAGTCCTCGCTCTGTTGCCCAGGCTGGAGTGCAGTGGTGTGATCGTAGATCACTGTGGCCTCCAACTCCTGGGCTCAAGCAATCCTCCCATCTTGGCCCCCCAAGTAGCCAGGACTACAGGTGCAGGCCACTATGCCCGGCTAACTTTTTAATTTTTTTGTAGAGACGGGGGAGTCTTACTGCGTTGACCAGGCTGATCTAGAGCTCCTGGCCTCAAGTGATCCCCCTGCCTCCCAAAGTGTGGGATTACAGGCAGAAGCAACCACACCCAGCATGGGTGAACATTTTCTGTCTCACATATAGTCTAGTTCAGAAGCCACCTCATATACATGTTTAAGAAAGCCTCGGCTGCCTTGAGCTGAACAGAATGCATTCACATCCCACAGAACCAGAAAGCAGGGAAGGTGAGCAGACCTCCCTAAACATAGGCTGACAGTCTACATGGGGAGACTCACCGTACACTTGCAAAGTGGGTATGAGAATTGAAGATACTTCCCGCTTTCCCCAGCAAGGAGTCCTTCTGCCAAAAAACAAGCAATAGGAAATGAAGCCTTTCAGTGAATCCTAGGATTCTCTTCCTATGAGCTGGAAGGGACCCTTAAGGACAGTTTTGTCTCAGCCCCTCAATTTACAAGTGAAGCAAGTGCACTCGACACAGCAGCACCTACTGTGTGCAATGCCCTATGCCCAGGATGCTGCAGGGACAGACATGGCCGAGACCCCATCCTGCCTTTCCAAAGAGGCCTCCTTCCAAAACTTAGATTTACAGACCATTCACTGTGGGCGACACACTTTTCTAAGAACTCGACATACAGTTTGTTAACACTGCAACTCCCATTCCATAGATGAAGAAACCGAGTCACAGCTGATTATCTCAAGGTTACATTGGAGGTTCATGTTCTTTCAAACCCAGGAAGCCTAGCTCCAAATTCTCTCGTTTCTTCTTTTTTTTTTTTTTTTTTTGACACAGAGACTCATTCTGTCGCCTAGGCTGAAGTGCAATTGTGCAATCTCAGCTCACTGCAACCTCCGCCTCCCAGGTTCAAGTGATTCTCCTGCCTCAGCCTACTGAGTAGTTGGGATTACAGGTGTGCACCACCGTGCCCGGCCAATTTTGTATTTTTAGTAGAGACAGGGTTTCGCCATGTTGGTCAGGCTGGTCTCGAACTTCTGACCTCAAGTAATCCACCCACCTCGGCCTCTCAAAGTGCTGGGATTTACAGGAATGAGCCACCACTCCCGCTTCCCTTTTCAATGTGTAGATTGGACGGTCCACTTCCCTTCCATGATCCTGCAGAAGACTGGGACATGATTGACCTTTGGCAGTTGGGGTGAACCACACGTGAGCTGAGCCCAGTTCATAGTGAAATGGCAGCAGCCAGCAAGGCTTCGTTTGAACCTGCTGCAATCAAGCACTTTTGTGGCCCGTCAGCCACATGAATAATGGGATCCTGACACAGACAGAATTGAATGGGGTCCCGCTGGAGATACTAAGAGAAGCAGCCGCTACCTTTTTCAAACAGAGAAATTGTCCTTCAGCCAAATAGATGAAAGTTGAGCCCTAAGCCACTCACCATTCCCCGCCCTTGCAGGGAAGGAGCTAACACCTACCACAGCCTCCTCTTAGCACCTTCCCCCTGGAAATCTCAGTATCTCTAATGAAAGTAAGGGAAGTGGAATTCTTTTCTCAAATTTAAAAGGCAAATCATGATGGTGTTTTTTCAAGACATACATTAACTCCGCACCCCAGCCGGTTTACAATTCTTAAAGTACTTGATTTACAACCCAGAAAGAAATGTTTCAAAAACCTTGTAGATGTATTTTGCATCTAAACCTTGCACGCTCTGCAGAGCTGATTACCTGGGCTTCTCAGATGGAGGGCTGGACTCTCTGAAGGAAGCCAGGCCAGTGTGAGCAGCCCGAGGAGGCTGCTGAGCTCTGAAAAACTACCCGCCTGGAGCAGCCTCCAAGGGTGGGAAATGGGTTTGGGATGGGCTTGAGCCGCCTCTCCGGCTGCTGTGGGGCAGAGCTGTCACTGAGACGCACCCAGCAATGCTGTGCATACAATGCTAAGGGGAGGAGTGACCCAGAGAAGGAGGAGGATGGAGCCCCAGGGCCTTCCCTGCTGACTCCCGCCCTCACAGAACTCTATCTTCTCAGGATTGCGGGTGCTTCTTCCGGCAATTGTTCATTCGATCATTCATTCATTCATTCTTACTGAGCACCCACTAGATGCCTAGCACTGGGCTACAGGCTGGGCTGCAGTGATGAGTGAGGCAGACAGCAGCCCTGCTGCCTTTCTAATAGACAAGGAAGAATGGAGTCTACAAATAGTCCAACACACACTCTCCATGTGCTCACAAGGACACGAGACACAGGGCTGAAACAAAGGAGTAAGGAAGTGGTGGTCTGAACATCCATGCATGAGCCTTGAAGGACATGGTAAATTCAGACTTTGGGTCCCATGCAACCATGGGAGGATTTTAAGCATGGAGAGCCATGAGCCAAGATAAGAAGGTCACTGGGTACTCCACCCTAGTACTTCTCCCTGAAACAGTAATATTAGCTCTAGCTTTCAAGAGCCTACTATGCACCAGGCTCTGTGCTGGAAGCTTCCAAATCCTATTTCTGATGGCAATCTCACTTGGTAGGATATTTCGCACTTGGTAGGATATTTCATAGCTGCATTTTCCAGATGAGTAAACAGAAGCCAGAGAAAATGAGCAGCTTGCCTGGGACCATCTAGCTCCTGGGTAGCAGGACAGAATTTGAACCCAAGTCTGTCTGATTCGACAGCTGGGATTTCTTCCTCCATACCTCATTCTTTTTTTTTTTTTTTTTTTTTCTTTTTGAGACACAGTCTGCCTCTGTCTCCCAGACTGGAGTGCAGTGGCGCGATCCTGACTCACTGCAACCTCCGCCTGGCAGGTTCAAGTGATTCTCCTGCCTCAGCCTCCCGAGTAGCTGGGATTACAGGTGTGCGCCATCACGCCTGGCTAATTTTTGGACTTTTAGTAGAGATGGGGTTTCACCACATTGTCCAGGCTAGTCTCAAACTCCTGACCTCCAGTGATCCACCCGCTTTGGCCTCCCCAAGTCCTGGGATTGCAGGCGTGAACCACCACGCCCAGCCTTGACACCTCATTTCTATACTCAGATTATTGCATTGTTCTCAGATTATTCCAGATGTCTGAATCTAACAGCCTCAACTAAATTCTAGGTATCTCAACGGTAGAACTTGTAATATCCTCCTCTGAAAGTCCCTATGGACTTAGAGTGCTGGACACATTGTTAAGCACACATTAAATACATCTATCTGGTTTATGGCTAGATTGAAAAGAAGAGCAGGTGTGTTGAGCCCCAATGTGGTGATGTCAGGTCTTTCTAATGGGGAAGCTTCAGCCACAGAGTATTGACAAGTGGTAGCTAAGAAGAAGAAGAAAGCAAGCTACCACCAGGGCTGCCAAGCAGGGATGTGCAGATCATACACACACAAGGCACCAGCCGATGGGCAGGTAAATGGGCCCCAGCCCGCGTCGTTCTCACAGAGCCACTGGTCAGAGAGGGGCTGCTTCTGGCCAGGATAGAAGCCTTTTTATATGTATCCACCTAGAGGAGGCCTTTTTTTAATTTGCACAAAGGTGCCTCGTAGACTAGCAATGGCCCTGGCTGCATCTATTGTGCACCTACTGTGTGCCAGGCACCAGGCAAAAGGCTTAGCTATGTCACCTTGGTGCTTCCTCTCAACAATCCGTAAAAGAACTATTGTGAGCCCCAGCAAAGAATCCAAAGGTTAAAAACTAGTCACTACTCCAAGGTCACACAGCTATCAAGGGGTGGGCTGGCATATGGACACGGGCAGCCTGGCCCTGGGGCTCTCTATGTTGACCATGGTTGGCAGGATATTGTCTTCGCTTCTTTCACAAAATGAGCATGAGATTTCTGTGGAACCAGAGGTTGGAATCTTAGAGGCCTGAGAGATACAGGCTTCCACCCCTTTCCCACTCTCCACCCTGAGCTCCCCCCCTTTTTAAGTTATTACCAGCTTTATTGAGATGTAATTCACATATCATATAATTCACCAATTTAAAGTGCACAATTCAGGGGTTTTTAGTATATTCAGAGTGGTGCAACCATCATCACAATTTTAGAACATTTTCAGCACCCCCAAAAAAACTCCATACCCATTAGCAGCTACTCCCTATTTACTCCCAACCCCACCCGCAGGCCCACTCATCTAAGCTCTGTCTCTATGGATTTGTCTCTTGTGGACATTACATACAAATGGAATCATACAATCTGTGGTCTTTTGTGTCTGGCTTCTTTCACTGAGCATAATGTTTTCAAGGTTCATCCATGCTGTCACATGTATTAAGTACTTCATTTCTTTTTACTGCTGAATAACAGTCCAAAAATATTCCATAAATAAAATGATGGAATAGATCATAAATAATATTCCACAAATGAAATGGATGTGCCACATTTTATTTATCCATTCATAAGTTCCTTCCACTTTGGGGCTCTTATTAATAATAATGCTGTATGGACATTTGTGTATAAGTTTCTGTGCGGACATATGTTTACATTTCTCCTGGGTAAACCTAGAAGTGGAACTGCCCAGCCCTGGTTTTCACATGCAGTTAAAAGTTTACCGAAGAGTTTCGCTGTAAAGCCAACATCTGGCTGCTCCTGGGCTGTTTCCAGGGAATTTTATCAATTCAGCCAGACTCCATTCACGGTGGGTCATCCGGCCCGGCCCCTCCTACTCTGAGGCCTGGGATCCTCTCATTCCTGCGCTCTACAATGTCGTCTGGGCCAGTACGATGATAAATGCATTCTGCTTTAAAGCAGATACTTCACAAATCATAACTTACAGATGCTCCAGGACTTTCATGTGGGAAAGACAAATGAGACTTCTGCTGTCTGACTCTGGAGCCACTGAGGACAGGAAGCCACGGCCAGAAACCTGACAAACCCTGGATATACGTCTCTCCCTAACAAATGCATGTGCAAACGTAACAGAAGGGGAATTCGTGCAGAAAAGGGTCTGCCTGTCTTTTCAGACTTTGCTCTGTAACCTGCCATTCATTTCCAACCATTGTCTTTCCTTCCCTACAAATCTGAAGTTCCTTGAGGTCAGGAAAGATAACGTACAACTTCTACACCTCCCAAGATACTCTCTCGTTCAATGTATTCACTTCAGTTCCATCCTACAAGCCTCTGTTGAGGACCTACTATGTGCTTGGCACCATGTGAGGCATTGACAATAAGTATCTATGCAGGATGGATTCAAGACACACAGGACACAGCGACAGACAAGATACCTTGACTCAAACCCTTATCTCCTGCTGCTTCCCAGGAGGAAGCAAGATCAACACATACTGGCATGGTGTGGGGGCATTTTTGTCTGCAGGCAGGGAAGTGAACCAGCTTACCCCTCAAAGCCCCCTAAGGACTCCAGGGTCTGAGGCTGCTTGGGAAGCAAAGGACTCTGTGTGTGTCCAGGTGAAGAGCTCCCTGACCTGATTCATTAAAAAACAAACTCCTCGAGGTCCAACAAACAGACCAACAAACAGATGGCTCACCAGAAGCAGGCACATCTCTTCTCCCTAACTTGGCTCTGATTCTTATCTTCCCAACCTCAACTCTTGCAAAAACTCCCTGCTCCATGCCAGCACACCAAACTGATGGGCTCAATGCACCACTGTGATCAGAACCCAGCTCAGACACCTCTAGAGAGAGAGTTAAGGTCAAGGTTTCTGCATTCACATTGCCTGGGTCCAGACCTGGCTCTGCTGCTGCCTGTGACCTTGAGCAAGCTAGTTAACCTCTCTGTGACTCAGGTTCTTCATCTGGAAAACGGAATGATAGCAGAATTGTTATCAAGATTAAATCAGTTAACATGCACCTAGCATGTTATAAGCACTCAAGAAGTATTAGTTGCTATTATTCGCATTAGCATCAATTAGTATTATTACCCCCATCCTACCTTACCAATCCTGCCCTCCCATTGTGTCCCAGCACAAACCCTGCATTCCAAGCCACCTGGAATATTCACCTTCCCCCAAACACAAGTGAATGAATGCCTTGGAATGCCCCACATTCCAATCCTCTGAAACCCAAATCAAGGGTCATTTTCAACAGTACTTGTCCTCCCATTAACCAGAGAACATTTTCTAATCCCACAGTATGCCCTGGCCCCCTCCTCTAGATCCCCTTCCGGAAGGGTGGGCGATCACCCCATGGCTGCTCTTCTGGCACCATTAGCAAAGAACCACACCCAAATCCAGAGGTCACCAGCTGTGCAACATTAAGGAAGGTTCTCAATTCCTCTAGCAGCATTGGGTTTCCAAACAAACTCGTTTGGAAACTGGTCAGACACCATCCAGCTGTCTGACCCTTGGCAAGTTACCTAACCTCCCTATGCGTCATTTTCCCCATCTGTAAAATGGGTCTCACTATTTTACACCTCACAGGGTTGCTGTGAAGATTAAGTGAGGGAAAATGTCTCTAAAGTACTTAGCACAGCGGGATGCACCACAAGCTCTCAAAAATACCAGCTGGTAGTAAATAATGGTAGCAGTAGAAATATGATTCTGTCCAGGATCAAACTCAGTTTCATGAGCTAAGCTTCAATGAGCTGTTGTCCAACTTGAAAATCACCTGAAACAATCAAATCCTCTATGGAAGAGTTACTCCTGCCTAGTAACTACTTCCGCCTTCTCTTTCACCAGGCTGGAAGCTCCCTGGGTCTTACTCATTTCTATGTCTCAGCATTTAACATAGTGAGTAGCACATGGCAGATGGCAATAAATCTTCATCGAACTGAATAGAATTAGTTTGTAAGTACATTTCATCTTTGCTACTAGATTATAAGTTCTTTAACAGTGAGGCCCATGTCTTTCTCTAGTAAAGATTTATTAAACGAGTGATGGAAAAATGCCAAATCAAGAATCAGGTTTCTGAGATCCAGTTCCGTCATTCAAGAGCTGTGCAATCTCAACAAAGTCACTTAACATTTCTGCGCCTTATTGGTCCCACCTCGAAGATGAGAAGTTTGAACCACATGTTTGCCATGGTCCCTTACACTCTAAAACTGGGTTTGGGCCTTAGCTGCAACATGGTACTTCTGTCACCGTGCATGTGATGCCAACACACCCCCTGGCTTGGCAGGCCAGCTTGCTAATTTGCCTCCCTGATTTGCAGTTTTCCAGCAGGAGGCTATGAATAGCTTTGGGTGCTTAAAACACCCATTTTTGGTCAAAACACTTGGCTTGCTAGGTGAGGATGCCCCATCCTCTGCTGCCAGGGGCACCAGAGCAGACTGTAGGGGAGGGGCACACACTGCCCACCAGTCCTGCCGCTCCCATCCCAGACTCCCCCCCAGGGACCCTGCCTCCAGTTCACACCACACCACCTACTGCTCGATAGAGATAACCTAGTGAGGAAGTTGAACTTGGCCCCTTGACATCGAGGTGATCACAGGACATAAAATTGTGTGGTTTTGGTTTTGGGTTTTTTGGCAATGCTTTGTGTGGCCTGTAGGTCCAGGGAGCTTAGCTCAAAGAAAATGCATGCCGAATTATGACACAGAGGCTCACCCAATAGGCCTACCCAAAACTGTATCAAAACAAAAGTTGTGCAATAAACAAGGCCCAAATTCAAGACTTGAGAAATGCATTCAGATCCTATCTGAATCTGGCTAATTATCTCATCTTCCTATGGACACACCTCCCTAATTAATTTGGTATTTATTTTATTACTCTGAAAAGTTGATTATTTCTTCCATCTCTCTCTGCATAATACAATGCATCGTGTCTCTCTGATGGTCTTAAAATCTAATGAAATCCTAAAATGAGATGAGAAAAAAAAAATCTGCTAAAAGGAGGAACTAAACTGATTAATGTCCCCTTTTGAGGTTTTATATAGATCACTGTATTCAGTTCTCACAAGTCCATGAAGTTGGTACTCTTAGTAGCTCATTTTACCGATGAAGAAGCTGAGGTTTCAAAAAGTCGCTTAGCTTGCCAAAAGACACAAAGCTAGTAGGGGATAGATCAAGGATTTGAATGTAAGCCAGGGCTCTTTGCCTTTCTGCAAGAGTGCCTCATTATTGAGCTTGTTCATCTCTGGAACAAGCCACTCTGAGTCCTAGTCTCATGGACATGCTTTAGCAGAGGCTGCAAGACTGCAGGAGGATGCCTGGACGGCGCACAGGGTTGCACCAGCTGACTCCAAGCATCTCATTCTGCACTTCTCTTCAGAACGGCCTTTCGCGGCACATAGAACATGATGCTGTGTTGTGTTTTGTCTTATTCAGAAGGTCCTTCCAGGCATGCAATTAAAAACCACCACATCCTCATTTTTTAGAAACTTCTCTCCTCTCTGAGAAGAGCCCCTGCTTTCAACAGGGATGTTGATTTCACAGCATTTCATACAGCCCCATACCCGGCACCTGTCTTGGGCCACTCACATTAGTAAAACACGTTAGAACCACTGCTCCTCTTGAGAGATGCTGTAAAAGGCACTGGTGCAAATGAAAATAAAGCATCACTTCAAAATCCTACCCAAAGATCAAAGGGCTAAATTAAGATAGTGCCCTTTCAGTTCTCCTCAACTGCACCTTCAAAGCAAGTTGTGAATGTTTAGCACATCACTGGTACCAGAAGAAAACTCCAAGTTCATATTTTAGATGAAAATTTCTTGCTGCTCTTAACAGGTTCTGAGTCACCAGACACTGTATGGGCAAGAACAACTCGTTGACCAATTTTTTGTTTGCTGTTATTTTCTGTTCAGCCAGTCACAGGAAATTTTCCACTTGACAATTCCTGTTTCTCACTTAAGTTCTTAACACCATCTGTGAGCAGTGTGCTCAGCACGGGGAGGACAGGGGGGCCAAGGAGGACTTTCCTTCCCCAAACCTCAGTTTTCCCATCTGTTTTATGCAAGGTTTTCACCCAGGGATCTGGCTAACATTCTATAAGCTTAGCTATCAAGGAGAAGGCAGCCCCGTGAACAAACGAAGCATTTTAGAGACTGTCAGTTTCTGGGCATGGGTCTGCTGCCAGATTTAAAAGCTTTACATAATTTGGGGGTAAAACAAGAGATTTAGCTGAAATTAATAGCACAATGGGAAAATGAACTAGGGCTGAACAATAACACAGCAGGACTTCAGACTTGAGGCTGGTAAAGAAGCCTCTCTCGTTCTCAGGGCGCCCCCTCGTGGCCGCCTTACTAAATCCTCACGGAATGTTCAGTTTCTGCAAATACAGAGAGAGACATCCCCCAAAAGAGAAAGGCGGACTCCTGCCTACTGATGCAAATCCCTTTCACTCTAACCTAGTCTGTGGATCTGGCAGCTCCAAGAACGCCTGACAGGAAGTCCCACTGACGCTCAGAAAGGCGTCTGCCATAAGACAAGGGTTCGTTCTTTAGAAAGGTCTGAAGCAGTGCCCCAGCATTTAGACTTTGGGATCCCTTCACACACCCCAGACATACCCTTACCACTTCAACAACCCCTCATAGTCTCACATTCTCAACCTGCAGCTCGAACTGCGTCTGTTTTTCATTATTCTGCTTCCCACCTTCCCAGTGCGATTCTTCAGCAGCTATTAAGACAACATGAGCAGGGAGCTAAGCTTAGTTTTTGCTTATTCAACATCCAGCCTGGGGAATACCACCTCAGAAGAAAAGCATGAATGAAGTGCACGTTTCCCAGCCTCTTCTTCCACAAACCTGAAAGTGCCTTCATCAGAGGCCACCCCTACAACTCTCCCCTTTAACAATTTCATCCTACAAAAATGGCACCTGCCCAGAGTGAATTCTCAACTACTTGCTTGCTGTAGAATTTATTACAGAGCCAGCTCTAAAAAGAAATGTACGACATCTCAAATTTCCACCTAATTGATAACAGATTTTTTTAAAAATAACGTTATGGGATGAAGTTATATAGACTCAAACATCGAATCTGAGAAATGGGTTGGGAGGGCGTTATCCAGGTATCCAGATATTTGAGAATTTGGGGACTGAACTTTGCTGACTGGCACTCCCATTTTTTTTCACAGAACTGTCCCTGCCCAAATGCAAAAGAAACATGTCAATACTAAGCTGCTATTTTATTTGACAGCTCACTTTCCTTTTTCCCTGCAGTCATTTGTTGTTTATAAGCAAAGCTGAGCCCCCAAAACACCCCCAAAAATGCACACAAGGAGTCCCATAATTAGTTTCTGACTTTGGCCCTAAATCGATTAGAATACAACTGATCTGCTTCAAATCAAAGAACCATGTTAATTTTCTGCCACACACCACACAAAATCTTTCTGCAACAGTCAGTCACTTTGAACCCAACTCTCTAGCCACAAGCAGTGTGGATTTCAAGGGCCTGTTCTGCAGAAGTGAAAATAACAACAAACCAAGGCTAGGACAAGACAGACAGACCCCAAGGCACTCAAAGCACTCCTTGGAGCTGTGCAAATGGTGCCAGGACCCTGGCAGGGTGTCAGCTGTCACAAGAGCAGGGGGGCCAGACCCCTTCAGCAGTTTGGTAGCCCTGCAACCAGGAGCTGAAACACAATTGAGCCTGCTGCAACTAAGCACAGCTACCTCTGTAGCTACCCATGCCCTGGACATTTCAGTCCTCCCAAAGCCACGATGCAAACTGTTAGAATCCTCAGGCTTGCAGTAGTCTTTATTTTTGCTCCCTAACCTTGTCTCAGAAACAGGCAAGAGTCGCCCTCCCTTGCAGCCACAGCAGCATCAGGGCGATGCAGAGTCTGAGTGGGAGGATGCAGAGCAAGGAGCTGCGGGCCGATGGGTGGAAGGGGGTAGGGACACCTACAAAACACAGGACTTGAGGGGCTAGCTCCCAGCTGGGAATGTGGTTCTTTGGAGAGTTGTGGAAATAAGGCGTTTCGGGGCATGGTCTAAATGTGTGTCTACGAGGGAGACCCCGGCCGTCCCAACGCTGCAAAGTGTTTGCAAATCTAAAACATTCCTTTGCTGCTAGGATTAAATTTTTAAAAACAAACCAAAATAAAATAAAATATGTGCAGACAGGATGTAACAAGTGTTTCAGGACAGAGACACGCCTGAGTCACGGGGTGCTGGGGAAAGAGTGAGGAGTCTGTCTCGGGGCTTCCCAATGAGCCCCCTCTCTGTCAAGAGAGCCCCAAGGCGCACAGACCCCCGCCTCACACGCCCTCAGTCCCCGGCCGCGTCCACCCAGTGCCCCCCGCACCCTCCAGGATTGCCCCACTCACCACTCGGCCCGAAAACCTCTCGGTGGCCCTCTTGACTTTGCCGTAGGTGCCTTTGCCCAGGGTCTCCTGCAGCTCGTAGCGGTGCTTCAAGTTGTGCTTGTGGTGATGCCGCTTCACCCCGTGCGGCTTCCTGGGCTCCGGAGCTGCCGCCGCCGCAGGGGCTGCAGTCGCCCCCGCCACTGCCTCTCGGGGAGAGCCCGGCGCCCCCAGCCCCAAGTCGGGGCGGTCCCCCGCCACGGGCGCGGCGGCCCCTTCCATGTCCAAGCGCGGGGCGAGCCGGGCTGCAGAGGGCAAGACCGGGCACAGCGCTGGGGTGTCGGGGTCCCCACCAAGGGAAGCCGCTGTACGCTCAAGGTCGCCCCCGCAGCATTAGGGAGGCGGCCCGATACCGCGCGGGCTGCGGCTCGGTCACTGGCGGCGGCGGGGACAGCACATCTGGCGCCCGCGGCGCGCACGGTCCGCGCACCGCCCCCCGGCCGCGGCGAGCTGTGGAGCGTCGGGCGAGGTGGCGGCGGTGGCAGGGGAGGCGGTGATGTTTGCAGGAGGGAGGGGAGAGGGTGGCTCGCAGCGCAGGACGGGGAGTGTTATGTGGGGCGCCGCGCCCCCCAACCCCTCCCCGGCAGGACGCGCAGACGGGGCGGGGGCGGTGCTCGCGCGGCCCCAGGGGAGGGGGAGCGAGGGGCGGCGCAGCCAGGGCTTCCCCCACCTCCCTGCAGCCACCCGGGGCCGGGGCCGCCGTGAGCTGGGAGGGGGATGGGAGCGTGTCGCGACTCGCTCTTTGTGCGGCGCGGCGTAGGCCACGGCGGCGGCGGCGGCGGGGGCCAGGGGTGCTTTGTCCTCGCTGGGCCAGAAGGGACCGGGAAATTCCAAGCCGGGCGCCCCCTCCCCGGGCGCTCTCGGGCTCGCCAGTCGCAGCTACCGCGGGCCCTCCGCCGCCTCGGGCTCCGGGGCCGGCCCCTCGGCCTGGATTCCTGCTCGCTCTGGGGCGGCGGTTGCGGCTGGCCGAGTCCCGGGGCCGGGGAAGCGAGAGCGCCGCGAGCCGGGGGCCGCCGGGACCTGCTAGCGATACGGCCGGGGGCGCCGCGGGCCCGGGCGCCCCTTCATTTTCTTGTAGGTGTCGCCGCGGCCTGGTGGCCGAAGCTGGGGGAGGGGGCAGGGAGGCCTGGTGTTGGGTTACAGGCGGTGACTCACGGACCTTGCCCGCCGAGGCTGGCACCCCGCGGGGCAGAGCTGCGCCCGCCTGGGGCAACTCCGAGTCCAGGAGAACCCCAAGAGCGGCGTTTTGGCCCCGGCCCCCGCGCCCTCTCCGAAGAAAGGAGAGTCAGGGACGGAGGGAGGCCGGGAGGCTGAACCCCGGGCCCGCCGTCGAACCGCCGGCCCTCAGACACCATCTGGACCCCGGCGGGGACAGCAGACTGGAAGGGGAGGAAGGCCGGGGACGTGGAAGAGATGGGGCTCTAAAGGCGCCGGGACGGAGCTGGCTCCCCAGAGGCGCCCACCCTGCCAGCGAAGGCCGCCATCGGAGGTGGGCAAACCAGGGACCTGGGGTGGACCAGGACCCCGGGCCTGCTGAGCAGCCCGTTTGCTGAGCAGGAGGCGATTTGCAGGCCTCTTGCCTTCTTAGGCCTTGGGAGATTTCCTTTCACTAGAAGGGCCAGATCCTGGCGATGGTGACAGGAACGGTACCCCGCACGGTAAGGGTCAGGCAGGAAGGGCCTCCCACCGCGGCGTGGCTGCCCCCGTTCTAAGAAGAGACCCTGAAAAATAAGGAGGAAGGCTAGAGAAAAAGAGGTCTTAGGGAAATTTTTTTGTTTTTTTTTTTTTTGAACAAGTGGTGCAATGTACCAGACTGGGGTGGGAAGAGTGAAGGTTGAAGAAGGTCTGGTGTTCTGCAAATCGCATGGCGGTTCTTTTCCACCAGTGGACCTCACTGGAGCCTCCTCTGCAGCTCTCAGATCCAGCCCTTCCTCTACGTTCCCGCCGCCTTCATTCCTGTCTACCCCTGGTCACCTTACCCCGGACTCCTGCAACAGCCCGCCGTCCCCAACCCTTCCCCGGGAAACACTTCACTGCTGCCAGAGTAATGGCCTGAAACACTGCCCTCATCCTCCACACATGTGTCTCTGCTGCACTCTGACGCGTGATATTCTTACCTGTCCAAACTTATCTTCTACTGATATTTCACACAAACTCCCCTGCCCCTTCTTCCCTTCCCCAGGAGAAATCACAGAACACAAACACAACGGTGCATCATGCCTATTCAATTCCTGTTCTGTCCACCGCATTTGCAGGGCCTCTCTGCCCCCCATCCTGAAACTGTTCTGCTTCTGTACAAAGTTTGTGGACGTTGTGCCTATAGATCCAACAGTCAGGATGAATGGCATGCGGGTTGAGTCCTGGCTTCCCAGAGGACTGGCTTTGTGACCTTGGTCAAATGACATAACCTCTCAGAGCTTCGGTTTCCTCTTAAGATATGGATTAGCAGATCTATTGTAGAGATAAACACATTGTGTCTACGGTAGTATTTTAAAATATTTTCTACTTCTTCCCCTCCCCTGGGATGTGGTAGAAATCTACTTACCCCATCCTCTTGAAGTTAGATGTGACCATAGGACTTGCTTAGGCCAGTGGAATGAGAGCAGAAGTGATTGTGTTGCTTTCACTTGGAACCTTTAGGAGCCAGTGAGCAAATCCCCATGTCTTCTTTTTCCTACCTTGACAATCATGGTGGTACAAAGTTGGAGCCTCCCCAAGCCAGCCTGAGTCTCTGTGTAAAGATGGCAGAAAATCCCAGCCAATCTGCATTGGAAAAGTAGTGTCAGCAAATATTAAACTTTATTTAAGTCAGTGGGATTTGTTAAAGCAGCATAACCTGGCTAATTCTGGCTGATAGTGTTACTTCCAGATATGTGGGACTTCATCAGTATCTATTGAATCAACAGCATCTACCATAGGCTGGTACTGTTTTATGACAGCAAACCCTCCTCTGTAAAGTAGCTGTTTACAATCCCTATTTTCAGTTGAAGAAACCGTATCAGAAAGGTTAAGTAATTTCCCAGAGTTTACGCAGTTTGTAAATGGCAGCACCAGGATTTAAACCCTACCTGTCCAGTTCCAAAGCTCCCCCTCTTCTCCTTCCATATATGCCATGCTCCATCTCCTTAAATGGGAAGGATGAAAAACACACACAGTCATGCCCAGGCACTGGGAGTTCCTCTCCAGACTGAATTCCTACCACGTTTATAATTGGAACCACACTTCAGCACAATGCTATCAGGCATTGTGTGTGAATGTTTTCACATCGATAAAGCATTTTCTTCAACAAGAGCCCAGGCTCCTTGATTAAGAGCTTCAGATCTAGAGGCAGAGTGACTGGGTTCAAATCCCTGTTCCACCACTTATGATCATCTTGGATAATTGTTTTCCCCCTTTATGCCTCAATTCTCTAATCTGCAAAGTGGTGATGGTAACTTTCATGCATGTCCGTGTGAAGAGACCACCAAACAGGCTTTGTGTGAGCAATAAAGCTTCTAATCACCTGGGTGCAGGCCGGCTGAGTCCATAAAGAGAGTCAGCAAAGGGAGATGGGGTGGGGCCGTTTTATAAGATTTGGGTCGGTAAAGGAAAATTACAGTCAAACGGGAGTTCTCTGGCGGGCAGGAGTGGGGGTCGCAAGGAGCTCAGTGGGGGAGCTTTCTGAGCCAGGATGAGCCAGGAAAAGGACTTTCACAAGGTATTGTCATCACTTAAGGCAAGGACTGGCCATTTTCACTTCTTTTGTGGTGGAATGTCATCAGTTAAGGCAAGGACCGGCCATTTTCACTTCTTTTGTGGTGGAATGTCATCAGTTAAGGCAGGGCAGGGCATTTTCAGGCCATCTGGGCGTATACGTGCAAGTCACAGGGGATGCGATGGCTTAGCTTGGGCTCAGAGGCCTGACAGTAACAATGTATGTGGTATTAGCAATTACACCAATAACACATCCCACAGGGTGGGTATGAGGATTAAGGGCTAGACTATATCCACTCAATAAATCGTGGATATTATTAACAAGATGTTTTTCATCTTCCATGGCTCTTACTAGAATTTGGAGCCTTTTTTTTTTTTTTTTTTTTGAGATGGAATTTCACTCTTGTCACCCAGGCTGGAGTGCAATGGCACAATCTTGGCTCACTGCAACCTCCGCCTCCCTAGTTCAAGCAATTCCCCTGCTTCAGCCTCCCAAGTAGCTGGAATTACAGGCATGTGCCACCACATCCAGCTAATTTTTTTGGATTTTTAGTAGAGACGAGGTTTCACCATGTCAGTCAGGCTGGTCTCAAACTCCTGACCACAGGTGACCCACCCGCCTAGGCCTCCCAAAGTGCTGGGATTACAGGAATGAGCCACCGTGCCTGGCCTGGGGCAATTTTAAGCAGTTTAATCATACTGCTTGGTTAGACTCTGATTTCTGGTTTTGTTCTTGGATACAGGACAGATGTAATAACATTGGCACTTGAAAGTGTGACATCCACACTATCCCACATCTTTTATTTACATAAGGCTCATTACTGGTCCTTCACTGCACTTTCTATTTTCAAAGCAATTTAAAAGAAAGAAGGTATGTTCGCTTTCTCTAGAAATCGTTGTTCACGAATTCTGTCATTCAGGCAGCATAGATGAGCTTGGAGGACATTATGTTGAGTGAAATAAGCCAGGCACAGCAAGACAAATACCACATGTTCTCACTCATATGTGGAAGCTAAAAAAGTTAATCTCATTGAAGTAGAGAGTAGAATTGTGGTTACTAGAGGTTGGGGGTGGGGACGGGGATAGCCAGAGATTGGTTAACGAGTACAAAATTACAGCTAGATAAGACAAATAAGTGCTCATGTTTGATAGCACTGCAGGGTGACTACAATTAATAATTTAATTGGGAGGATACAATAAATTAGTAATTTATATTGTGTATTTAAGAATATACAGTAGAATATTGTATATATTCATTTATTATATGTATTTATAATTTATTGTATATAAATTATATACAATATATTATATATATTAATAATTTGTTGTATATATTCAGATAGCTAGAAGAGCAGATTTTGAATGTTCCCAACACAACAAAGTGATATGTGTTTGCTATGCAAATAACCCTGATTTGATCATTACACGTTGTATGCATGTATCGAAATATCACACTGTGCCCCATAAATATGTACAATGATGTGTCAGTTAAAAATAAAAGAAAAAAAAAGAGACATTTGTTCAGAAAACATCGTAATAGCAGTCATTATGTATTTACTACCTACTACATTATTTATTTACTACCTAGGACCCTTACATATGCATATCGCCCTGCTAAAACTGCAAGGTGGGTGTTATGTTGCCCATTTCGCTACTGAGAAATCTGAGTCTCAAAGAGGCTAAGTTGCCTGTGATCAAACAGTAACTGCAGTCAGGATTTGAACGCGAGCCTCCGACTCTAAGGCTTTGCTCCAACCCCTATCCCAAGCTCATGTCAATTAATGCCTGTGCTTTGGCTGATAACTGTTCTTCCACTTTGCTAGATGAAGTTTTGAAAAGTTACCTAAGACTGTGACATTTCTAACTTAAACATGTGGTCTGGTGGACAATTTACATTAAATAGCAAGCTAAGTAAGTGCTTAGTCTTCACTGTAGTGGAAGGAAGATAATTACAACCAAAAATTCATGCTGCTTCATCCATAGAGCTGACAGACGGCTGTTCAGCCAGGGACACGTTGCCCAGCCTCCCATACATCCAAGTGCAGCCATGAGACTAGGTCTCTCTAATGGAACATGAGCAAAGGTGATGTTTTTTGCTTCCAATTCAGGGTGTTTAAAAAGTGGGTGTGCCTTCTCCGCATTGCCTAGCTGGAAACAGAGGACTTGGAGGCCCTAAGTGAATGGTGAAGCCACAAGATAAAAGAAACCTGGGCCACTACTTCACCTTGAAAAATAAAGTCAGTCTCTGACCAGGACATTGGACTGGTGCATCAGTGAATAATAAACTTAACTGTGTTGTGTTAAGCCCATGCAATTTGAAGGTTGATATGTCATGACAGCTAGTACTACCCTAAATAATACATACGATTTACACCAAATCTGTATTTACACAGAGAAAGCAAAATGCAGGATTATAACAAGTACCTGAATAGTTGGAACCCAAAATGACATTTTTATTCTCTCTCTATCTGTTTATTCAAGGAGATAGCAGATTATTTAGGGTCTTGAGTTTTTCTTTTATTTTTCCTGCATTGCTTGTGTCACAGATTAAATAAGAGTAGTATTCAACAGTCATAAAACAGGAAGAAACAAATTTATTCACTCCACAGTTTTTTCCCATACATGCCAGGCACCTGGGGCTGAGAATGGGCTAGGACAAGACAGGTCTGATCTCATCTTCATGCAGCTTCCAGCCTACGAGTAGTAAGTACAGTTGATAGCATTCAACTGACCTCTAGCCATCAAACTTCTTGGGAGAACCCAGGCTACTTGAGTGTGGACTAGATAACTAAAATAAAACTAAAGCTTACAAGTCCAACAGAAAGCTATGTTTCTTCCCCCTGCTAAGTGGCTAGAGAAACAATAAGAATGATGACTAAGGGCAGAGACTCCAGAATCAGAACAATCCCGAGTACAAATGCTGACTCTCCCACTTTCTAGCTGTGTTCTCTTGATCAGCTTCCTCTTTTTTTCTCAGTTTTCTCAGCTTTAAGATGGGGGCATTAGTAATACCTGTCTCAAAGGGTTTTTTGTTGTTGTTGTTGTTGTTGAGGATTAGATGAGTTAATTAAAAAAAAAAAACCACAAGATCAGCAAGATACGAGTAGTAGCACCCAATAAATGTAGGCTGTTTTTTTGGTTTTGTTTGTTTGTTTGTTTGTTTGTTTGTTTGCCACCTGCCCACTGGCATTCTATTCTGTGTATAAAAGGATGTAAGAGAAGGCATTTCCATGGGGGTTGACGGGTGACATCAGGAAACAGAAGTATAAATAGAATCAGTGGATATTTACAAGGGTCAACAGAAATAGCCCAGATGGAGTTTTAGTTTTAATTTACCTCATGCATTTGATGGTTGAGCGGGCCCACTGAACCTGTTGGGAAGAGTGTCAGTTTGGGGAGCCACCTCAGCGGGTAGCCGATGGAGCAGGAGATGACTGATGACACCCTCCGACACTGACATTCTTGATTCCTTTTTTTTTTTTTTGAGACA
Source organism: Hylobates moloch (assembly GCF_009828535.3). Lineage (NCBI taxonomy): Eukaryota > Metazoa > Chordata > Mammalia > Primates > Hylobatidae > Hylobates > Hylobates moloch. Next base: position 26,819,035 of record NW_026652287.1, on the reverse strand, counting down.
GAGTCTCGCTCTGTCGCCCAGGCTGGAGTGCAGTGGCGCAATCTCGGCTCACTGCAAGCTCCGCCCCCCGGGTTCACGCCATTCTCGTGCCTCAGCCTCTCCGAGTAGCTGGGACTACAGGCGCCCGCCACCACGCCCGGCTAATTTTTTGTATTTTTTTTTTTTTTAGTAGAGACGGGGTTTCACCGTGGTCTCGATCTCCTGACCTCGTGATCCGCCCACCTCGGCCTCCCAAAGTGCTGGGATTACAAGCGTGAGCCACCGCGCCCGGCCGACATTCTTGATTCCTTTTGGAGATGTCAGGCTTCCGTTCCTTGCACATTCCTTCTTCCCTTCCTCCTGCACATGTGAATGGGATGGAGCACGTGGACAGCTGGCAGCAGTCCCATTTGCCTTGTTTTCTCCGTTCTAAACCCTGTACTGAAAAATAAGATAGCTTCTTCCTGGGGAATAAAACGGCAGGGATTTGTTGGAAGTTTCTGTTATCAAAAAAAGAAACTGAAAGGTGATAAATTCCTGTCAACAGAGAAGGCACTGGCAGGACTCCAGAGCAGAAACAACACCGTGCCACCCTGGAAAGAGTGGCTGCCAGAAAGTCGCAAGAGTAAAAATGTCACGTGCAGGGACGTACTGGGGTCAGGAAGGAGAAAAAGTCTAATTGGCTACAATGGAAGAGGCTTAGGCTTTCACTGAGGTTAAATAGGGTTCTGGGCAGGGTGGGGTCCTTTCTCTCACTGAATAATGCACATTCCTTTCCCTTCATGGTTCTCAGGGTTTCGTGTCTCTTGGCCTTTGCACATGCTATACCCAATTCCTGGGACACCTCATTTCCTGGCCTCCAGATGACAAACATCTACCGTCTCAGAGACCTAGCTGAGGACATCACCTCTCCCCTGATCCTGGGCTGGGCAGAACTGAAGACTCAGTTCTCTGTCCCCAGAGCACTCGGTTCCTGGGTCTATTATAGCACTTGCCACATGGTATTACAATTACTCAATTGTGTGCCCAGCTCCCTGCAGTTGCCTGGAAGCTCCGGAATGGCAAGGTCTAGAACAGCACTATCCAATAGAAATATAATGCGAGCCACATAAATAATTTTAACTCTTCTGGCAGCCGTGTTAAAAACAAGTCAAAAACAAGAGAAATTAACTTTAATCATATAATATTCGGAATAGTAATAATAAACATATTATTATATTACTATAAAATAAATAGTAATAAAATATTTGGAATAGTACCATTTCAATATGTAATTAATATAAACAACTCACTGATAAGATATTTTACATTTTTCTGTGCTCAATCTTCAAAATTCATTATGCATTTCACACTTAGAGTATTCTCAATTCAGAGATAAATTTTCAATGATTAAACTGAAATGCAACCCTAACAAAACAATAAAGTTGTATTTAATAAAATTTTCATTTGAAAATTTAAATTTAAAAAATCTGAAGCAGTGTAAAATATATTTACGATTGATTATATAAAATTATATAAAATTTATATATTATTTATATTTATTTTATACATATATATTTTATATATATTTTATATATCCAACAGTATAGAGCTAGATCTTATTCTTCTAAGAGAAGCATAGTCCTGGCTTCTGGTGGGTGCTTTAGAAATGTTGAACAGATGTATGGATGGGTGGGTGGATGGATGGATGGATGGATGGATGGATGAATTTATTTGATACCTTTACTTTCTCCCTAGTTTACCATTCAATTTCCTATTCTGGAAATGCATAGCCCAGAAAAGAGAGTGAGAATGAACTTAAGAAAAAAAGTGAATTCACAGAAATCTTCCTTGGACTTCAATTTGCCTGTTCTACTTTCTGATCCACACAGTTCAGCAACCCAGTACCTTCAACTCTGCTCAGATGTCACCCTGTCACCCTCTCCATGGGGCCTTTCCTGACCATCCTGTCTACAATTGCAGCCCACCTTCTCCACCTCCCATTCCACTACTGGCACTGCTTTCCTTCCCTGGATGCTTTATTTTTCACCATTGCATTTACTACCATATAATATATTATAAAATTTCTTTATTTGTTGTGTTTGTTCCCACATAGCAGGAGTTTTTATTGGTATTATTCACACATGAATCTCTAGTACCTGCTATATAGTAAGTGCTCAATCATTATGTAATGAATGAATGGGTGGATGAATGGTTTGAGTTGAGTTCTAGCAGCTCTTCCACCGTTCAGCTCTGTGACCCCAGGAAGTGACTGAACTTCAATCCCTCCATACGTAAAATAGGTATAGTAATAATACTTAGTTCATAGGATTGACAGGATACAATCCTACAGAGTTAATGCTTACCTCGTAGAACTATGAAAATGTCTATGAAGTGTTTAACATAGTACTACATAGGCACGTGGTAAACACAGACAAAACAGTAGCTGCTATTATTATTGTTTAAATAATATTATTATGAGATTTATTCTATCAGGTCTATAGCAAACATGTAAAATAATTACCATCTCCCAAGTAATTATGTCCCAAACAAACAAACAAAAAAACTAGGTCAGCAAAAAATAGCCCTGGGACCTAGATTTCCTATATAACTGCCTACATTGATCTGCGCTGTGTTTATTTGTATTCTTTTAACTCTGGAAAACAAGTCTCTCAGACCCACCCTGCCAAGACCCAGGGTAGCTCAGTGTCAGGCCCTGCGTCCGTTCTGTTTACTGTCACCGGGGACTAAGGCTCTAAAAGCAGGCACGAGAGGGAAGGCATTCCAGGCGGGTCACCAGCCCGCCTGTGACGACAGACACTCCTGGCCCACCTGCTCTGGGACACTCACACAAGCCTTAGATGGCCTGGGGTCTGGCAGCTTGCCCAGTGGAGCCAGCCTGCCCGGCAGCCGGCTAGCTGGCAACGGATGCATTAGCTGCCTTCCTGGCAGACAAGCCACGTGCCCTGGATTCCTCTTAAGGGCCTGCTTCTCCTGCTCCTCCCAGCCTCATCCTTTGAAACCCTTAATTTAACAGGCATATTTCCAGTCTGCCAACCCCTTCATGATGCTCTTCATTCACCTGTTCACTCATTCATTCAACAGATGTTAATTGAGCATCTATGATGCTGTAGTCATTCTGCAGATAAATAGTAATACAAGATGGTCCTCTGCCCTCAAGGAATTTCTAATACCTCCCATCAGCATGATTCTTTACAGTTTACAAAACACTTTCCCACAAGTGGTCTTTTTTAATTCTCAAAATGATACTTTACTTGGGATTAGATATTTTTATTTCCCGCGTTTTTCATGGGATATGCTAAGAGATCGAGAGACTACCCTGTGGTCTCGCAACTTACAAACTCAGGTAATTTGGCTACATAATAGCTAATACCTGAACAACCAAAAACTTCTCCAAGAAAGGGAGAAGAAATCACATCTCACCAATAGTTGTTACATAAAAGTCACAAAAAGTCAGCTCCTTGAAAGATAAAGTCTATTTGATTGTACATCTAATGGCTCCAAAAAGAAATTGCATGTTTTACATACATAAAAGTCACAAAAAGTCAGCTCCTTGAAAGATAAAGGCTATTTGATCATACATCTAATGGCTCCAAAAAGAAAGTGCATGTTTTACATGGTGAGGAGAGAGACTGATTTCCTCCATGACAGAACCAGGGACAACTGGGAAACTTCCAGGAATTTGGATTGGGAACCTCGCCAGATCTAGGATCTATCTGTCCCTGGCCTCTCCCATACAAATGCCCCACTCAGGACTCTTGAAACATCTGAACTCAAAAGCCTGACTGCCCAAATTAACTGGATGTGGACAGATGATGGAAACATGCACACAGGTATGAGCAACACCTCTTTCCCCCAGAAGCACCATTTCCAGCATCCCCACCTTTAAACCTGAAGTTCTCCAGGGGAAACATCAGGTACCTTTATAAGGAAAAACATCTCCCCACAGCTCCACCAAGTGGCTGGGTCTGCCCACTGAAAACTTCTCCAAGAAATGGAGAAGAAATCTAGTTCACTTCAGTGCAAGCCAAGGTACAAAATAACGACTAGGACCAAGAAAGAGAAGTTGGCCAAATGGAAATGGGGTAGAGAAATTCTGGGGAGACCCAGGAGGCATGGATGTCCTCAGGGCAGGGAGAAGGAAGGCGGTTGAAGCTCTTTAGCAAAAGGTAATTTGGCAAAAATATATAGACTCAGAGCTAGAAGTAGCCAACACCTCCCTTCTAATAGATAAGAGAACTGAAACCCAGAGACGTTCATGCTGTCATCATGTGATAGAAGGGCAATGGTGGACCCTGTGCAAAACATGGTACTGGTGTGATCTTATTTAATCCATGTGAATCTAAGGCAGATGTATTACTACTTCCCAATTTTACAGACAAAGATAGGGCAAGAGTCAGCACTCTATGGCCCCTGCCTGTTTTTGTGCCATACACAAGCTAAGAATGGTTTTTACACTTTTGAGTTGCTTTTGAAAATCAAATAATAATATTTCATGATTCATGAAAATTATATGAAATTCAGATTTCAGGGCCATAAATAGAGATTTATTTGAACATAGTAACATCCATTTTTTTACATACATGTATGGCTGCTTTTGAACTAGAAGGGCAGAATTGAGTAGTTTCAACAGAGATCATATGGCCATCAAAGCCTAAAATATTTACTATCTGGCTCTTTACAGAAAAAAATACCAGCTCCTAGAATAGAGACTCAGAGAAGTCAAGGAACCCAAGAAGAAGTGATACGATGGAAAGAGAACAGAAGGACGGGAAGGAGTTAGAAGGCCAGGTCTGTCACTAACTGATCTGTAAGACCAGGGATAACAATAAAATGTCCTCCTGGGTTTGTTGGATGGATGGATTAAAAAGTTTAAAACACGCAAATACTCTGTCAGCTGCAAAGGGCTCTACATGTTGTGTCTATTATTTATCAGACTAGAGCCAGCTTATAGTCTCAGTTTCCCAACATTTCCCATCACATCACACAGTCTCTCCTGGCCTTAGTTTCCCCATCTAGAAAATGGGGATAATGATACCCTCCAATGTAGAGACATCATCAAAATGAAAAGAAAAAAAAGAGCATGTTTGTGAAAGCCACTTCTAAAATAATTTGCAGATACTTAGTTTCAGGGTTCCAATCTCCTTTTTAAAATGAAACTGAATGCCATGAGTTTTCAGCCTCCAAGGTAGAATATCGTGAGCCAGAGAAAGGACAGGACAAAGAAATCCAGCCTGGCTTCAGCTTGGAGTCCCGCTTTTTCAAAAACAGCAGCTGTCTCACTGTTCTTTCAAAAGGGCAACTGATTGGATTCTCTGCACCTTCATTAAGCTGGAAGGTCGTTTAGAGAAATCAATGTGTCCTCGGGGGATTGCTATCCAGCAGTCCCCTCCAGCCTTGCACTTCGCTCTCACCCCTGGCTTCTCACTTTACCAGCTGGCGAATTCTTCAGAGGTGGTACCAGCCACTCATAGCAGACAGAGAGCAGGTAATGAGTGGACTCTGGCCATAGGGACCAATCTCTGTACTGACAGAGTGAATGAGAGGCCAGGCGGGGTGGCTCACTCCTGTAATCCCAGCACTTTGAGAGGCCAAGGCTGGTGGATCACTTGAGGTGAGGAGTTTGAGACCAGCCTGGCCAATTTGGTGAAACCCCGTCTCTACCAAAAATATAAAAAATTAGCCGGGCGTGGTGGCTTGTGCCTGTAATCCCAGCTACTTGGGAGGCTGAGTCATGAGAATCACTTGAACCCAGGAGGTGGAAGTTGCAGTGAGCTGAGACTGCACCATTGCACTCCAGGCTAGCCTGGGAGACACAGCAGGACTCCCTCTCAAAAAAATAATAAAAATAAAAATAATTTTAAAAAAAAAGAGTGGATGAGTAGTCCCTAGGGCAGTTCTAGAAGAGAAGCAAAGACCTACTGCTGAGGCAGGAGCCAGTGAGCAGCCCACTCGGTCCACACCTGGCCGCAGCACAGATACAGCAAGTTTCCAGAGAAAATTTAGATAAACACCTTTACCTAAATGTCCCAGTAGCTCTCACCAGAATACTTGGGTCATCGGCCTACCTGCTGGCTCAGACTTTAGTATCCAGTGTAGCCCCTTAGAATCCAGCTACATCCGTCTAAAATAAGTCCAGCCAAAGTTGAAGGGAATAAGGCACAGAGAAATTCCAATGCGAGAGAGGCTGTTTATATTGAGAATGAAAGCTCTTATAGTCTGATCTGGGTCAAACTCCAGCTCCCTCCATTTCTAGCTGCATGACTTTAGGCAACTTGCTTAACTTCTCTGGGTCTCAGTTTCTGCATCTACAAGATGGGAAGAATGCCTAACAAATATAGTTATTTGGGGAAGATTATATTAAAATATGCCTGGTATCTGGAAAATAATAAGGGCTCAGTTAAAGGGGAGTTAGGGCAGCAAGTTCTGCTAGGCATCTTGTAGCCCTTTGTCCCTTAGATCAAGACTGCAAAGAACCACTTGCTGAATGTGAATGAATGAATGAATGAGCAAATGAACTAACAAGGAAAAGAGCAGTGTGCCTCATTCTGGCTTCCTAATAATGCCCAGGAGAACCATGATATCACATTCTTGTGTCCAATTTACAGATGAACAATGTGAGTCCCAACAGTCTACATTATCCATAGAAATCTGGAATTCAAGCCAAGAGTTTACATTTTGGCTTCCATTTGGGCCTCTGTTTGCTCATCAGGTAAACAGGTAAAATCGTCAAACCTATATTACTGAGCTATCAAGGGCATCCAATGAGAGGAGGGGATGTAAGAACATCACATTTGTGGCTATTAAGCTTAAAGTCTCACTCTCCAGGTAGAAATGTCCTTGAATAAGACACAGATTTCCTGTTTGGCTTTAGCCAAAAGGATGAAATTCTAATTATGAAATTTGAGGCATCGTCAGATGAGTTTGACAAGTGTCAATGCAGATGAAATGGGAACTTCCCATCACCTTTGCAAAAAAGTGGCATATGGCGGTGTGGCCACGGGTGACCTTGTCCTCTGAGGGTGTTACCCTGAATTTGTAGAGTCCAGCCTCGACTGTGGCTCTGGCCCCTGAGTGAAACCTGCAGGCTGCAGAAGACACTGACATACTCCACAAATCCATCCTTGTTCCTTCAGCAGAAGCATCTGGCATAGTTCCCATTTACGAGCACCTGCCAAAATTTCAGGGGTCAAAGGTTACAGTGAGCTGTGCTTCATGCACTCCACTGGCTCTGTCACAGGTAGAAACCCATTGGAGGAAGCCTTTTCAGATTACACACACGCACATACATGCACATACACACATACACAAAATTAGGAGTATTTAATAATAAAAGAATCATCTAATATAAAATTATCTAAACTGTCTCGACTAAACCTTCCCATTAATGCACACACATAAATTCTTTGGCAATAAAAGGCCTTATCTCTTGGCTCAAATTCCAAATTTCTATTGATAATGTAGGCTGTTGGGACTCACGTTGTTCATCTGTAAATTGGGCACAAAGAATGTGATATCATGGTTCTCCTGGGCATTATTAGGAAGCCAGAATGTCCAAGGAGGTACCTGCAGGAATCACTCACCTGTAGGAATGAATGCTGTGTCACCTCAGTCTTCATCTCAGCCATCACCATAGGTTGGATCTAGGAGAAAAGTTCTTATTGGAGCATGACCCAGAGCCTCTAGACAGAGCTCCACAAGTTACTTAGGAAAGTGGGAAAACAGAATGAGGAAGCACAGTACAGTCCCTGCCATCTAGCCATCCGCCCTCAGGGTCCGTGGGCTTTGTCCTGAGGAACTCCTTTTTGTGATTGGTTTCTTTGGGGTGTTGCTGTTCACCCTCTTGCTCTGATTGGCTACATGCGAATAAGCAAGGCCAAATATGTTGATCCTAGATATGTTAATTAGTGCCTGCTGACTGTATTTCCCCCCCACCTATCTTTCTATTTTGTACAGATGTGTAGATAAGGCTACCTTAAAATGCTGATGATGGTCCTTGCTGGGAGACAGACAGACCTCCTGTGCTGATATATTGGTGCCAGAAGTGAGACTTCTAGTTAAAAATCACATACGCATACACTTAACACACCCATGGTAGGTGCTCAATAAATATTCTCTTTCCTGGTGTGCTTTGCTCCCAACTTTCCCCCCTGCCTTATGGCTGAGTTCCTCTTCTTTGTCCTTCCACAGCATCATAGCTCTTTCCACTGTGTGTTGGGGTCCTCTGTTTATCTGTTTCTTCTTCCCTCTAGACTACAAGCTCTTTGAAGGCAATGCCTGGGTCTCCTCTTTATTGTACGTCATTGGCACTATTACTGTTCTTGATATAGCTGATGATAAGTAAATATTGAACTTAGCTGAGCCGAAGCCCAGAATTGTTAACTATGAAGGAATGAGACTGTTTTTTAAAAAAAATAAATATATCAGAATGCATACATACAAAATGAATGGTGTCCATTTCAGGGAAGTCACCATAAGAGAGGGCGCACTTGCTGTGCCCTTTTGGGGAAACAGCCTTTTTAGTGGGTGGCACATTCTTTTGAACAGCTTTAGTGAGAGAGCATTTTCCTCTCCTAATGGGAGGATTTATAGGAGAATCCTTTTAGCGACAAGAAAGAAAACAACTAATAAAAGTGCCTTAAACAATGAAAATGTGGCCAGGCGCAGTGGCTCACACCTCTAATCCTAGCACTTTGGGAGGCTGGGGCGCATCACCTGAGGTCAGGAGTTCAAGACCAGCCTGGCCAACATGGTGAAACCCCGTCTCTAATAAAAATACAAAAAGCATGGTGGCGCACGCCTGTAGTCCCAGCTACTTGGGAGGCTGAGGCAGGAGAATCGCTTGAACCCAGGAGGCAGAGGTTGCAGTGAGCTGAGATCGTGCCATTGCACTCCAGCCTGGGTGACAGAGTGAGACTTTGTCTCAAAACAACAACAACAAAAAAAAACAGTGAAAATATTATTATCTCACACAACAAGATGACTGGGGTTAATAGTTCCAAGGTTGGCTCAGCAGCTCGACAAAGTCATCAAAGATCCAGGCTCTTTCTATTCTTCTCTACCATTTAGCTTTCTAGAATCCATTGGGTTATGACCCAGTAATCACAGATGGTTGCCTTTGTTCCGATATCACACTCTCATACTATTATTTTTGAAGGAAGTAAGAAGGAATGAAGTGGAGGCTCAGCCAGGGGAAAAGGGCAGCTCCCTTCATGTGTCTTTCTCTCCTTTTATGACAGATGGAAATACCTCCCTAAACACCCCATCACCTAGCTACCCTTAGCTGCAAAGCAGGCTGAGTACCTGGCACATTCAGTCTCTGAAGTGAAAGGCAGGGAGAGAAGAAAGATTGAGGATGGCTGCTGGGAGGCAACCAAGAAGGATTCTCAGAGATTTTATTTCTGATAAAAGCCAAAAGTCAGTTGGAATCTGAGCTCTAACCTCAAGGTGGGACCATAAATCATGATAACATGTTGAACACTAACTATATGCCAGATTAGTAATAAGTACTCAGCATATGTTATCTTAATTAATCTTCCCAACACCCTTGAGGTAGCTACTATTGTTAGCCCTATTTTATCTTTGAGGAAACTGATACCAGAAAGGTGAAATTACTCACCCCAGGGCACACAAATAATAAATGGTAAACCCCTGCCAACTCCAATATAAGGCTTTTAATTCCAAAACTAGACTGAAAACTATTCATAAGAAGGTTTCATGGCTCATAAAACCGAGGAAGGCTGAGGTGAACAGTTATATTGTGCTTTCCATTTTCGCCTGCCCCGACCAGGTCATTTGATCTTCAGAACAATTTGTAGGAAATATTATACTGCAGGAGGATTTTCAGTTGGCCTGCACCATTTAGCCACACCATTTAATCTGCTTCTCCCTTTCTTCGGTAGTAGCAGAACTCCCAATTTTTAACTGAGATTATGGCCACCCAGAATAGAGACTATATTTCCCGGCCTTCCTTATATGTAACTAAGTTCTCTTATACATATAACTAAGTTCTATTATAAACGAAAAGATCTGGCCAACTTCTCTGAGTCATGCCCTTAAAGAGAATGGCCTTCCCTCTCTCTTCCCCTTCCCCTGTCTTGCTACCTGGAAGGTGAATCTGATGGAGAGCCATGGAGAACCATAATGAACATCAGAGATGAGAGCGAAAGCCTAGGGATGGTGGACATCAAAATAGGACTCCACCATCAGTACGGCCCAGTGTGGTGGCATTATGGCTTTAATCTCTCAATCCTACATTTCTGGTTTTTTTTTTTTTTTTTTTGGTTTTTTGTGTTTTGTTTTTGTTTTTGTTTTTGTTTTTTTGAGATAGAGTCTTGCTCTGTCACCCAGGCTGGAGTGCAGGGGCGTGATCTCGGCTCATTACAAACTCCGCCTCCCAGGTTCACGCCATTCTCCTGCCTCAGCCTCCCGAGTAGCTGGGACTACAGGTGCCGGCCACCATGCCCAGCTAATTTTTTTTTTGTATTTTTAGTAGAGATGGGGTTCACCGTGTTAGCCAGGATGGTCTCGATCTCCTGACCTCATGATCCGCCCGTCTCAGCCTCCCAAAGTGCTGGGATTACAGGCATGAGCCACTGCGCCCAGCCTCTCAATCCTACATTTCTTATCACTGGAGTGTTACAAGAGGAATATACTTCCTATTTAAACCACTGTATTTGAAGTCTCTGTTAAACCAGTGAACTTGTGTTCTAAGATACCCCACAGATAAAATTTGGGATAACTACCCAGGCTACAGCAGTGCCCTTGTCCTCCCACTTCACCAATAAGTATGAGCTCCCCTAATTAAATATGTGCCCCCTGACCTTGACCTGATGGCCACCAGAGTGAACAATTAACCCAAAATGGGTCAGAGTCCTTTTTCTATGTCTATTTGCAGTGAGGATTAAGTGATTCTAGTTTGGTCTGAGCTGATGACTTGAGTAGAGGTGATGTAAGCTCCAGAGCTGTGGACCAAGAAGCAGAAAAAGTCAGTCTATAAACAGAGATTGAAGCAGATGAGCAGAGAGAAGCTGTATGGTCCCTAATGGCTTTTACAACCCTGATCCCAGTCTTAGCCAAAGGTTCAGCTTCATCTCTTTCCTTAAATTCTGCAAACCATCTCTATATTTTTACAGCAAATCTCCCACACTGAGCTTCCCTAGCTCAAATAGGTGTTTGTTACACTTACAAGCAGAGTTGCAAATAATATCATGAGATGCAGTGAAGCTAAGCAAGTGGCAGGACCAAGCCACAGGCTCAGATTCTGTCATTCTGTGTCCAGTGGTCTTCTCTCAGTAGACATACTTCACAGCTTGACGGGGAAAGCTGGTCTCACCTCTTTTTTCTTTTTCAATGGACACATCTGGGAAAGACAAGATTCAGGAAGCCAAGCTCCTAAATTCCAATCTGGCCTAGGACCCCTAAGTTCCACCTAATATTTGAAATAGGAGTTGAGTCTCCACCATCTCACTTCTTTTCAGAAAGCCCAAATGTATCTCTGGATCTTCTATAATTATAGTCATGCATCAATTAATGACAGGGGTACATTCTGGGAAATTCATCATTTGGTAATTTCATTGTGTGAACATCAGAGTATGCTTACATAAACCTAGATGGTGTCAGCTACTCCAAACTGAGGCTATACGGTAGAGCAGGGGTGTTCAATCTTTCAGCTTCCCTAGGCCACATTGGAGGAAAAATTGTCTTTGGCCACACATAAAATACAATACACTAACACTAACGATAGCTGATGAGCTAAAAAAAAAAAAAATTGCAAAAAAAATTATCATAATGTTTTAAGAAAGTTTACACATTTGTGTTGGGCAGTATTCAAAGCTGTCCTGGGCCACATGCAGCCTGTGGGCCATGTGTTGACAAGCTTGTGTAGAACCTATTGTTCCTAGATTACAAACCTGTACAGCACGTAACTGTACTGAATACTGTAGGCAATTCTAACACAATGGGAAGTATTCTTGCATCTAAATATATCTAAACATAAAAAAGGTACAGTAAAAATACAGTATATAAGATTAGAAAATGGTACCCCTGTATAGGGCACTTCCCATGAGTGGAGCAGGACTGGAAGTTGCTTTGGGTGAGTCAGTGAGTGAGTGGTGAGTGAAGGTGAAGGTTGAGAACAGTACTGGATACGACTGTAGACTTTAGAAATACTGTACACTTAAGCTACACTAAATTTCTTTTTAAAATGTTTTTCTTTCTTCGATCAATGATCCTTGATAATAAAGCTTACTGTAACCTTTTTACTTTATAAACTTTTTAATGTTTTCAACTTTATGACTCATGTAATAACAGCTTAAAATACAAACATTGTGCAACTGTATATAAATATTTTCTTTCTTTATATCCTTATTCTATAAGCTTTTCCACTTTTTAAATTTTTTATTTTTATTTTTTAAACTTTTTTTGCTAAAAACTATACAAACACACACATTGGCCTAGTCCTACACAGTCAGGATCATCAATATCACCATCTTCCACCTCCACATCTTGCCCCGCTGGAAGGACTTCAGGGGTAGTAACACGCATGGGGCAGTCATCTCTTATGATAACAACGCCTTCTTCTGGAATGACCTCCCTGGGGCTGTTTTACAGCTAACTTCTTCTTTTTATAAGTAGAAGGAATGCACTCTAAAATAACAGAAAGTACAGTATACTAACTGCATGCACCCATAACATGGTCATTTATTATCATTATTAAGCATTATCTACTGTGCATCGTTGTATGTGCCGGACTTCTATATGACTGGCAGTACAGTGCTTTGTTTACACCAGCATCACCACAGATATGTGAGTAATGCATTGTACTACAACAACTCCTGGATGAGTTAAAGTTCACATCTTATTCAAGTCACCCCTATGCTTAAAACTCTTCAATGTCTTCCATTTCTTTGGTGTTAAAGTTCACAGGCCTTGACCATAGGACCCATCCTTCTTAGCCTGTCCCCTGCCTACTCTCCATCTGTCTTCCAGGCCATGGTGATGCTCCAGCAGCCCTGACAGCTTGCAGCTTCTCTCCTTGCCTCTCTGACTTCGCTCATGCCCTTTTCTCATTTAACGGTCAAGGAACATGCCAATTACTCACCTTTAGTATTAGGTTGGTGCAAAAGTAATGCAGTTTTTGCCATTAAAAATAATCTTTGCCGTTAAAAGTTATCTTTCCCTGCAGTAACAACCAACCTCCGAAATCTCAGGGGTTTATGATGAGAAATTATTTCTCAAGTGTGGGTTCACCAGTCTTCTGTGGCTCTGCTGGGTGTAGCTGGGTTTGGCACCAGTTCAAGTGTGAGCCTTTTGTCTACAAATTGCAGGACCCAGGCTGGAAGAGAAGCCACTCTCTGGGGCAGGTTGATCTCATGATGGACGTAGACGCTCAAGAGGCCAAGCCAACCACGAGAGCACATGTCAAGCCTCTGACCAGATCTGGTATACGTCAACTCTGTTCCATTGCATTGCCGAGGGCAAGTCACATTAGGGGGCCAAAGACCAATGAGGCAAGAGTGTATACCCCTTACACTGCAAAGTGGGAGGGACAGTGAATATCTGAAATGCAATAATACAATCTACTCCACTTCTGTTTCCATGGGATCACCATTCAGGAGAAAACAATATTAAGAGATTATTTCCTCTCTCAACAATCTCTCGCTATCCAAGTGGGGAGATGGAAAAGGGGACTGTCCCACTTAAGGTCTCTCCCTAGAAACCTGCCTGCCTATTTTCTCCTTTCCTTGTGCCCTGTGATAAGTTCACCAGGGCAGAACTTAGCCCCCAACAAAAGGTAAGTCAGTCTATTAATAGGGCAAAGGAGCAGGAAGACCATACCAACTTCAGAGAAACCCAAGCTGAGATCCACCTTTACCAGCATGAAGCTGATCAGCAAACTATCACAAGGACAAAAAAACCAAACACCGCATGTTCTCACTCATAGGTGGGAATTGAACAATGAGAACACATGGACACAGGAAGGGGAACATCACACAATGGCGCCTGTTGTGGGGTGGGGGAAGTGGGGAGGGATAGCATTAGGAGATATACCTAATGTTAAATGACGAGTTAATGGGTGCAGCACACCAACATGGCACATGTATACATATGTAACTGAATGTAACTAACCTGAACATTGTGCACATGTACCCTAAAACTTAAAGTATGTAAAAAAAAGACAAAATGAATAAGACCTACTATTCGATCGCAAAAAAGAAACTGAGCCTTTCACCTCCATCTGACTCCTGTGTCCATTTCTCAGTTGGGCTACAGTATGAAGGAGAGGAGAACTGACTAAGGTTTCACCAAACCCCCAATACTTAGAATGCACTAACCTCTGTCAGGCTCCATTTGGCTAACATCTACTCATTCTTGAACAATAGTTACAAATAATAATAATAATAATAACACTCATGTAATGCTTACTATGTGTTAGTCACTGTCATAAGTGTTTTTCAAATATTTGTTAATTTAAAACTCATGCAGCCTGGGCACGGTGGCTTATGTCTGTAATCTCAGTGCATTGGAAGGCTGAGGCAGGAGAATTGCTTGAAGTCAGGAGTTCAAGACCAGCCTGGCCAACATAGCAAGACCTCTAAAAAAAAATTAGCCAGGCATGGTGGCACATGCCTGTAGTCCCAGCTACTCAGGAGGCTGAGGAGGGACGATCCCTTGAGCCCAGGAGTTTGAGGCTACAATGAGCTATGATTGTGCCACTGCACTCCAGCCTGGACAACAGAGTGAGATCCTGTCTCAATCATAATAATAATAATTAATTAATTAAATTCACGTAAACACTATAAGGTAGGCACTACTATTTTTAACATCCACAAATTAAAGATGAAGGAACTGAGGCACAGAGAGCTCAAGCGACTTGACCCAGGTCACATAACTAGTATCAGAGCCAGATTCCAACATGGGCAACATGGTAGGAAACCATGCCCCGAACCACTGTGCTTTACTGCCTCTAGCTCCCCTGCACACTGTCTCCCAGGCTGGATGAGTGGAGTCCTTCTCTTATTGGTGTCTGCAATGCACCATACAAACTCCTATCACAGCACTGACCACTGTTACAGAGTAATCTGTTTACGAGTCTGTCTTCTCCTCTTGGCTCTGAGATTTATTATTTATTTATTTATTTATTTTTTAAGAGATAGGGTCTAGCTCTGTCACCCATGCTGGAGGCCAGGGGCATCATTATAGCTCACTGTATCCTCGAACTCCTGGCTTCAAACAATCCTCCCACCTCAGCCTCCCAATTAGCTTGCCAGGTCTCAAACTCCTCACTTCAAGTGATCCTCCTGCCTTGGCCTCCCAAACTGCTGGGACTATAGGCGTGAGACACCGTGCCCAGCTGGCTCTGAGATTCTTGAGGACATGAAATGCATCTTGTTCTTACTTTATCTCTTCAGCCTAAGAAGATGCTTTTCTTTATTCACTCAATATTACCTGAACATGACTAATGGCAAGCACTGTACTAAGTGCTATTTCATTATTTCTTCAATCCACATGCTGTTCCAGATGACCCCAAACTTGTAAAGTTAGAATAGTAGACTGCAAAAAAAAAAAAAAAAAAAAGCCCTGCAATAATTCCCCTCCATGAATCAATTTCCCCACTCCTTGAATCTAGGCTGGTTTTATTACTTGCTTTGACCAATAAAATGAAGTGGAAATGATGTCCAGCCAGTTCCAAGCTTGGACCTCAAGAGGCCTTGCCCACTGCTGCTCACTCCCTTGAGGCCCTGGGTACTACTACAGGAATAAGCCTGGGCTAGGCCAGCCCACTGGAGAATGGGAGACCATATGCAGTAGAGATAAGCCAGCCTAGCTGAGGCCATCCTAGGTCAGCCTGGCCTTGGGTCATCTTACGACTGACTGCAGACACATGAGCCCAGCAGACATAAGACCCACCTGGCCCAGATAAGAGAAACAGCCAGTCAAAACACAGTCTCATGAGTGAAACAAGTGGCTGTTGTTATAAGCTACTAAGTTCTGGAACCATTTGTTACCCAGCAAAAGCTAACTAATGCAATGGCAACCTGGGTTTGTCCAAGAATGGTGGTGAGAGTTGCAGTGACTGTGCACAGACTCTCCTAAGGATGAAGAAGTGAGACAGCAACCAGCCCACATGCTGCCCTTGTCAATTAAGCCAAAGACCCCAGTTCTGCCTCTTCCTTTTTCCTCTCACTTCAAAGACTAGTCACATGGTCTGCAAAATGAGAAAGGACCATGAATGGTTCAAATACCGAATGTAAATAAGCCAGACAGGCCAACAGACCCCTCATTCCAGTCTCCAAGGGTTTTAACACACCACGGATTTTTGCTTCTTCAGTTTGCGTATTTCA
Organism: Hylobates moloch; assembly: GCF_009828535.3. Taxonomy (NCBI): domain Eukaryota; kingdom Metazoa; phylum Chordata; class Mammalia; order Primates; family Hylobatidae; genus Hylobates; species Hylobates moloch. The sequence goes on along the minus strand of NW_026652287.1, from coordinate 26,802,710 downwards.
TTTTGTTTTAAGCTTTTGTATATTGAGACCCTGGCACCGTGCTAGGCTCAGGGAAGAAAAGTGTGTTAAGAAAATAAACAGGATCTGCTTTCAGAAAGATAATAGTAATTATTGTTAATAACATTGCTATGATAACTTCCTTGGTTTTATTTGCTTTTACTTGTTTGTTGTCAAATCTTATAACATTTGCTATTTTAACCCATTTTTTAGTGTACAGTTCAGTGGCATCAAGTACATCCCCATTGTTGTGCAATCATCACCACCATCCACCTCCACAACTTTTTAATCTTCCACAACTGAAACTGCATGTCCATTAACCACTAATTTTCTATGTCCCCTTCCCCCAGCCCCCGGCAACCAATGCAGAGATTTTCTGTCTCTATAGATTTGACTGCTCTTAGATATGATAAAATAGAAACTTCAGCTGAATTAAATTTCAAGGAGTTTAACTGAGCAATGAACAATTTGAGAATTGGGCAGTCCCCAGAATCACAGCAGATTCACAGAGACTCCGGCGCAGCCACGTGGTGGAAGAAGATTTACAGACAAAAAAATGGGAAATGACGTACAGAAATTAGAAGTGAGGTACAGAATGACTAGATTGGTTACAGCTCAGCATATGTCTTATTTGAACATTGTTTGAACACTCAGCAGTGTATGAATGGTTGAAGTGTGGCCAATGGGATTGGCCAAGACTTAACTAGTGTTACAGGTGTGTACTACTAAGTTAGGTTTTCAGTTTTGTCTGCCTATTAAGCTAGGTTACAGTTCATCACAAGGACTCAAATATAGAAGTATGGAGTCCTTCTCAGTCCATACTTAGTTTGGTTTAACAGGTATATAAGTGGAATCATAAAATATTTGTCCTTTTGTATCTGGATTACTTCACTGAGCATAATGTCTTCAAGTTTCATCCATGCTATAGCATTGGTCAGAATTCCCTCCCACTTTAAGCCCGGATAATATTCCGTTGTTGGATATACCCCATTTGTTTACCCATTCGTCCTTCAGTGGATACTTGAGTTGCTTCCACGTGGTGATTGCTGTGAATAATGCTGCTCATATCCCCTTTGGTGCCTTTTGCTGAAGTTTCCTACCCCTCTTTCTTCCCTCCCTTCCCTATTCTCTCCTTTCTGGGTCTGGCTAAATATCTCCTTCTTGCCCGCCAGGATGTGATAAATTCTTGGTACCCCGGTGAGAACATGGGTATGCAAATCTCTCTCCAAGTTCCTGCTTTCGTTTCTCTTGCGTATGCTCTCAGAAGTGGAAATGCTGGATCACATGGTGGTTCTGTTTCATATTTTGAGGAGACGCCATACTGTCTTCCACAGTGGCTGAGCCATTTTACATTCCCACCAACAGTGCACAAGGGTTCCAATGTCTCCACATCTTCACCTACATTTGTTATGTTGTGTTTTCTTTTTTTTAAATAATAATGGCTGTGTGTGTGTCGGTGTGTGTATCTTCTTTTGGTTATAATTTGCATCTCCCTGATGATTAATAATATTGAGCACAGAGCATATTGCCGTGTGCTTATTGGCCACTTGTATATCTTCTTTGGAGAAATGTCTATTCAAGGCCCTTGGTTTTATTTTTCCTGACCAAATGTTGCTTTCACGTTTTGTTCCAGGCACTCTAGCAAGTGCCACAGATGCCTTATTGGATTTAACCTCCCTACAAGCAAATGAGGGGGTTATTGTCCTTATTTTACAGGTAAGGAAACCGAGGCTTTTTTCGTGGCTTGCCCCAGGGGCCACCTCAGAAGGGGCAGAGAGGGATTTGAGGCAGGCCTGGCTGACCCCACTAATTCACACTGCAGTCCAGGTGGAGAAGAGCTGAGGAAGGGAGTGGAAGGGGAAACCCAGTATCCACTTGCCCCCGTGGGACTTGTCTTTGGGTCCCACATATCCCCTTTGGTGCCTTTTGCTGCAGTTTCCTACCCCTCTTTCTTCCCTCCCTTCCCTATTCTCTCCTTTCTGGGTCTGGCTAAATATCTCCTTCTTGCCCACCAGGATGTGATAAATTCTTAGTACCCCGGTGAGAATCACTCCCTCCCATTTTCAAAGGAATGAACTGGAAAAGAAAGTCCCCAGAAAGACCTCCTAGAGGATCACCCCTGGGTCTCTGACTGAGAACCTGAATCTAACCTGGGGCAAGCAAACCCCAGACCCACCTCCATAACCTGGTGAATGGCACTTTTTTTTTTTTAACTAGGAAGTGTTACCCAACTATTTGCTAGTTCTTCATGAAAATGAATTGTTGGGAACTCACTACAGCGTGGCAAAGTGGCTGTGGCCAGACTGCCCCTCTAGGTTCCTCCTCTCTGGGAAAGGCATCTCTGAAAGAAAGGCAGCAGCCCCAGTCAGGGGCTTATAGATAAAACCCCCATCTCCCTGGGACAGAGCACCTGGGGGAATGGGCAGCTGTGGGCATGGGCACAGCTTTAGCAGGCATAAATGTCCCTGCCTGCCGGCTCTGAAGAGAGCAGTGGATCTCCCAGCACAGTGCTCAAGCTCTGCTAAGGTATATAAGTGGAATTCTCCTCAAGTGGGTCCCTGGCTCCCATGCCTCCTGACTGGGTGATACCTCCCAGCAGGGTTCGACAGACACCTCATACATGAGAGCTCCGGCTGGCATCAGGTGGGTGCCCCTCTGGGATGAAGCGACCAAAGGAAGGAGCAGACACCAATCTTTGCTGTTCTGAAGCCTCCACTGGTGATACCCAGGTAAACAGGGTCTGGAGTGGACCTCCAGCAAACTCCACCAGATCTGCAGAGAAGGGCCTGACTATTAGAAGAAAAACTGACAAACAGAAGCAATAACATCAACATCAACAAAAAGGACCCCAACACAAAAACCCCATCCAAAGGTCATCAGCATCAAAGATCAAAGGTAGATAAGTCCACGAAGATGAGGAAAAACCAGCCCCCAAATGCTGAGAATTTCAAAAACCAGAATGACTCTTCTCCTCCAAATGATCACAACACCTCTCCAGCAAGGACAAAAAACTGGGTGAAGAATGAGTTTGATGAATTGACAGAAGTAGGCTTCACAAGGTGAGTAATAACACACTCCTCTGAGCTAAAGGAGCAGGTTCTAACCCAATGCAAGGAAGCTAAGAACCTTGATAAAGGTCAGGAGATCGAGACCATCCTGGCTAACATGGTGAAACCCCGTCTCTACTAAAAATACAAAAAAAATTAGCCAGGTGTGGTGGCGGGTGCCTGTAATCCCAGCTACTCAGGAGGCTGAGACAGGAGAATGGCGTGAACCCAGGAGGTGGAGCTTGCAGTGAGCCAAGATCACGCCACTGCCCTCCAGCCTGGGCAACAGAGCCAGACTCTGTCTCAAAAAAAAAAAAAAAAAAGAACCTTGAAACCTTGATAAAAGGTGACAGGAGCTGCTAACTAGAACAACCAGTTTAGAGAAGAACATAAATTACCTGATGGAGATGAAAAACACAGCACAAGAACTTTGTGAAGCATACACAAGTATCGACAGCCAAATTGATCAAGTGGAAAAAAAGATATCAAAGATTGAAGATCAACTTAATGAAATAAGGCATAAAAACAAGATTAGAGAAAAAAGAATGAAAAGAAACAAACAAAGCCTCCAAGAAATATGGGACTATGTGAAAAGACCAAACCTATGATTGATTGGTGTACCTGAAAGTGACAGGGAGAATGGAACCAAGTTGGAAAACACTCCTCAGGATATTATCCAGGAAAACTTCCCCAACCTAGCAAGACAGGCCAACATTCAAATTCAGGAAATACAGAGAACACCACTAAGATACTCCTTGAGAAGAGCAACCCCAAGACACATAATTGTCAGATTCTCCAAGGTTGAAATGAAGGAAAATAATGCTAAGGGCAGCCAGAGAGAAAGGTCAGGTTATCTACAAAAGGAAGCCCATCAGACTAACAGTGGATGTCTCTGTAGAAATCCTACAAACCAGAAGAGAGTTGTGCCAATATTCAATAGTCTTAAAGAAAAGAATTTTCAACCCAGAATTTCATATCCAGCCAAACTAAAGTTCATAAGCGAAGGAGAAATAAAATCCTCTACAGACAAGGAAATTTTGAAGGATTTTGTCACCACCAGGCCTGTCTTACAAGAGCTCATGAAGGAAGCATTAAATATGGAAAGGAAAAACTGGTACCAGCAACTGCAAAAACACACCACAATATAAAGACCAATGACATTATGAAGAAACTGCATCAACTAATGTGCAAAATAACCAGCTAGCATCGTGATGACAGGGTCAAATTCACATATAACAATATTAACCTTAAATGTAAATGGGCTAAATGCCCCAATTAAAAGACACAGACTGGCAAACTGGATCAAGTGTCAAGACCCATTGGTGTATTGTATTAAGGAGACCCACCTCACATGCAAAGACACACATAGGCTCAAAATAAAGGGATGGAGGAATATTTACCAAGCAAATGGGGAGAAAAAAAAAGGAGGGGTTGCAATCCTATTCTCTGACACAACAGACTTTAAACCAGCAAAGATCAAAAGAGACAAATAAGTGCATTACATAGCAGTAAAGGGATAAATGCAACAAGAAAAGCTAACTCTCCTAAATATGCACCCAATACAGGAGCACCCAGATTCATAAAACAAGTTCTTAGAGACCTACAAAGAGACTTAGACTCCCATGCAATAATAATGGGAGACTTTAACACCCCACTGTCAATATTAGACAGATCAATGAGACAGAAAATTAACACGGACATTCAAGACTTGAACTCAGCTCTGGACCAAGCGGACTTAATAGACATCTACAGAACTCTCCACCCCAAATCAACAGAATATACATTCTTCTCAGCACCACATAGTACTTATTCTAAAATTGACCACATAATTAGAAGTAAAATACTCCTCAGCAAATGTGAAAGAACAGAAATCATAACCAACAGTCTCTCAGACCACAGTGCAACCAAATTAGAACTCTGGATTAAGAAAGTCACTCAAAACTGCACAACTACATGAAAACTGAACAACCTGGTCCTGAATGACTACTGGGTAAATAAGGAAATTAAGGCAGAAATAAAGTTCTTTGAAACCAATGAGAACAAAGAGACAACATACCAGAATCTCCAGGACACAGCTAAAGCAGTGTTAAGAGACAAATTTATGCACTAAATGCCCACATCAGAAAGCGGGAAAGATCTAAAATCGGCATCCTAACATCACAATTAAAAGAACTAGAGAGACAAGGGCAAACAAATTCACAAGCTAGCAGAAGACAAGAAATATCTAAGATCAGAGCAAAACTGAAGGAGATAGATACACGAAAAACCCTTCAAAAAATCAATGAATCAAGCAGTTGGTTTTTTGAAAAGATTAACAAAATAGATCACTAGCCAGACTAATAAACAAGAAAAGAGAGAAGAATCAAATAGAGACAATAAAAAGTGATAAAGGGGATATCATCACTGATCCCACAGAAATACAAACTACCATCAGAGAATACTATAAACACCTCTATGCAACTAAGCTAGGAAATCTAGAAGAAATGGATAAATTCCTGGACACATATGCCCTCCCAAGACAAAACCAGGAAGAAGTTGAATCCCTGAATAGACTGATGATAAGTTCTGAAATTGAGGCAGTAACTAATATCCTACCAACCAAAAAAAGTCCAGGACCAGACAGATTCACAGCTGAATTCTACCAGAGTTACAAAGAGGAGCTGGTACCATTCCTTTTGAAACTATTCCAAGCAATAGAAAAAGAGGAACTCCTCCCTAACTCATTTTATGAGGCCAGCATCATCCTGATACCAAAAGCCGGCAGAGACACAACAAAAAAAGAAAATTTCAGGCCAATATCCCTGATGAACACCAGTGCAAAAATCCTCAGTAAAATACTAGCAAACCAAATCCAGCAGCACATCAAAAAGTTTATCCACCATGACCAAGTTGGCTTCATGCCTGGGATGCAAGGCTGGTTCAACATATGCAAATCAATAAATTTAATCCATCATATAAACAGAACCAATGACAAAAAACACATGATTATCTCAATAGATGCAGAAAAGGCCTTCAATAAAATTCAACATCCCTTCATGCTAAAAACTCTCAATAAACTAGGTATTGATGGAACATATCTCAAAATAATAAGAGCTATTTATGACAAAATTGTAGCCAATATCATACTGAATGGGCAAAAGCTGGAACTATTCCCTTTGAAAACCAGCACAAGACAAGGATGCCCTCTCTCACCACTCCTATTCAACATAGTATTGGAAGTTCTGGCCAGGGCAATCAGGCAAGAGAAAGAAATAAAGCATATTCAAATAGGAAGAGAGGAAGTCAAATTGTCCCTGTTTGCAGATGACATGATTGTGTATTTAGAAAACCCCATCATCTTAGCCCAAAATCTCCTTAAGCTGATAAGCAACTTCAGCAAAGTCTCAGGATACAAAATCAATGTACAAAAATTACAAACATTGCTATACACCAATAATAAGACAAACAGAGAGCCAAATAATGAGTGAACTCCCATTCACAATTACTACAAAGAGAATAAAATACCTAGGAATACAACTTACTAGGGATGTGAAGGACCTTTTCAAGGAAAACTACAAACCACTGCTCAAGGAAATAAGAGAGGACACAAACAAATGGAAAAAAAATTTCATGCTCATGGATAGGAGGAATTAATATTGTGAAAATGGTCATACTAACCAAACTAATTTATAGATTCACTGCTATTCCCACCAAGCTACCATTGACTTTCTTCATAGAATTAGAAAAAAACTACTTTAAATTTCATATGAAACCAAAAAAGAGCCCATATAGCCAAGACAATCCTAAGCAAAAAGAACAAAGCTGGAGGCATCACACTACCTGACTTCGAACTATACTACAAGGCTACCGTAACCAAAACAGCACGGTACTGGTACCAAAACAGAGATATCGACCAATGGAACAGAACAGAGCCTTCAGAAATAATGCCACATATCTGCAACTATCTGATCTTTGACAAACCTGGCAAAAACAAGCAATGGGGAAAGGATTCCCTATTTAATAAATGGTGCTGGGAAAACTGGCTAGCCATATGCAGAAAACAGAAACTGAACCCCTTCCTTACACCTTATACAAAAAATAACTCAAGATGAATTAAAGACTGAAACTTAAAACCTAAAACAATAAAAACCTGGGCAATACCATTCAGGACATAGGCACGGGCAAAGACTTCATGACTTTACCAAAAGCAATTGCAACAAAAGCCAAAATTGACAAATGAGATCTAATCAAACTAAAGAGTTTCTGCACAGCAAGAGAAACTATCATCAGAGTGAACAGGCAACCTACAGAATGGGAGAAAATTTTGGCAATCTATCCATCTGACAAAGGTCTAATATCCAGAATCTACAAGGAACTTAAACAAATTCACAAGAAAAAAACAACCCCATCAAAAAGTGGACAAAGGATATGAACAAACACTTCTCAAAAGAAGACATTTATGTAGCCAACAAACATACAAAAAAAAGCTCATCATCAATGGTCATTAGATAAATGCAAGTCAAAACCACAATGAGATACCATCTCATGCCAGTGAGAATGGTGATCATCAAAAAGTCAGGAAACAACAGATATGCTAGAGAGGGTGTGGAGAAATAGGAACGCTTTTACACTGTTGGTGGGAGTGTAAATTAGTTCAATCATTGTGGAGGACAGTGTGGTGATTCCTCAAGGATCTAGAACCAGAAATACCATTTGCCCAGTAATCCCATTACTGGGTATATACCCAAAGGATTATAAATCATTTCACTATAAAGACACATGCACATGTATGTTTATTGTGGCACTATTCACAATAGCAAAGACTTGGAACCAGCCCAAATGCCCATCAATGATAGACTAGATAATGTGGCACATATACACCATGGAATACTATGCAGCCATAAAAAAGGATTAGTTCATGTCCTTTGCAGGGACATGACTGAAGCTAGAAACCACCATTCTCAGCAAACTAACACAACAAAAAGAGGTAGAAATCAGACATCTTAAAGCCAGACAGATTGTGCTCCAGGATCAGTTGCTGAAACTGCGGTCAGCTGCTCAGTCAGTACCTTCAACAGCTGGCAATGTATCAGAACCACTGCAGCTTCATTCGTTTATGTGATTAGTCATCATTCTTCAGCTTTCCATGATGATGACATGGACTTTGATGACACAATTTTGTCCCAACAAGAAATAAACCGACTCTTAAATGAAGTTTCAAGGCTTGAGTCTGAAGTTGGCTGTTGGAGGCATATTGCTCAGACTTTGAAAGCATGAGGAACACATAGCTCTGCCCAAAGTGAAACATGCAAACTACAAAATATCATTAAGGAACTGAAACAGAATCAAAGTCAGGAAATTGATGATCATCAACATGAAATATCAGTACTGCACAATGCACACCAACAGAAATAAGTCAATGACATCGAAAAGAATTAAGTGACTATGAAGAACGGACTGAAGAACTCAAAAATCTGTTACAACAAGGTGGCTCTGGAGTTACAGAAATTGATCACTCCAAAGTCTATGAGAAGCAAACAACTATTCAACTTCTACAAACAGAAAAAGTGGAGTCTACCAAAAAAATTGAGGAACTTGAGGATAAAATAAAAGATATAAATAAAAAATTATCTTCTGCAGAAAATGGTAGAGATATTTTGAGGAGAGAACAAGAACAGCTTTTAAATGCAGTTAAATCAGTGCAGGAGAAGACAGTTGTGTTTCAACAGGAGAGACCAAGTCATGTTGGCCCTGAAACAAAAACAAATGGAAAACACTGCCCCACAGAGAGGTTCAACGTTGACGTGACCAAGAATTTCAGTCAAACCAGGAGCTAGAGAGATTGCGTAATCATCTTTTAGAATCAGAAGGTTCTTATACCAATGAAGCTTTGGCCTCAGAAGATAGAGAGGCTAAACTAAGAAAGAAAGTCACAGGATTGGAGGAAAAGCTAGTTTCATCCTCTAATGCAATGGAAAATGCAAGTCATCAAGCCAGTGTGCAGGTAAAGTCATTGCAAGAAAAATTGAATGTAGTCTCCAAGCAAAGGGATGAAACTGCGCTGCTGCTTTCTGCCTCTCAGGAACAAGTAAAGCAGTATGCTCTGTCACTGGCCAACCTGCAGATGGTACTACAGCATTTCCAACAAGAGGAAAAAGCTATGTATTCTGCTGAACTACAAAAGCAAAAACAGCTTATAGCTGAATGGAAGAAAAAGGCAGAAAGTCTGGAAGGAAAAGTGATATCATTACAGGAACGTTTGGATGAAGCAAATGCTGCACTGGATTCAGCATCAAGACTTACAGAAACAGTTAGATCTAAAAGAAGAACAAATTGAAGAACTTAAAAAACAAAATGAGTTCCAACAAGAAATGCTGGATGATGTACAAAAGAAATTGGTGAACTTAGCAAACAGCTTAGAAGGAAAAGTGGACAACGTCCTAATGAGAAATCTCTTCATCAGTCATTTCCACATGCCAAAAAATCAACGTCACAAAGTGTTATGGTTGATGGGGAGCATCCTGGGGGTCAGAAGGGAGGAGATGGAGCAGTTGTTTCCTGACGATCAGGGCAGTGTTACCAGGTGGATGACTAGGTGGCTTGGAGGAGGATCAAAAAGTGTTCCCAACACACCTTTGAGACCAAATCAGCAATCTGTGCTTAATAGTTCTTTTTCGGAACGTTTTGTTAAATTTCTAGAAACAGAATCTCATTCATCTGTTCCACCACCCAAGCTTTCTGTTCATGATATGAAACCTCTAGAATCACCAGGAAGGAGAAAACTAGATACAAATGCACCAGAAAGTTTTAAAGATACAGAATCCAGGTCGGGTAGCAGACGAGAGGTAAATCCAGTTTTGGCTCCTCACTCGGCAGCTGTACCTCTTATTAACCCAGCTGGACTTGGACCTGGTGGGCCCCGGCATCTTCTTTTGAAACCCATCTCAGATGTTTGGCCCACATTTACACCTTTGCCAGTGTTACCTGACAACAGCGCTGAAGTTGTGTTGAAAGACCTAGTAAAACAATAGATGATTCTCAAGCCAGAGACAATCTAGCACTTTAAAGAAACCATGAACATTGTAGGTATGTACTTTATCACAAAGTGGCCTTTTAGAAAACGTCATGTATTTATTTGTAGTTAATGCTTTCTCTGAATTTAATAAAAATATTCCTAATGCTTTTAGAAATTACAGGTGTCAAGAGGAAGTGTTTGCTATATCATCTGATTTATTCCTTCTGATTTGACTTAATTTAAGCTAGGAACATTTATCTTTTATCTTAATTTACAAAAATACAGACAGACAAAAATACTAGTAGCTATGTGTTAGCTTTCTATTTCCTTCTGTGATTTCCAAGCCCATTTAAGCTGGAGATTGTGGTTTGTCAAAACAGTTTTTTTTTTTTTAATGAAGAATAAAAAAATACTAGTAGTGCCTTCTCTGCATAGTGTGGAAAGTTGATCTGAAGCATATAGTGATCATCTTTGGAGGACTTTGTGGAAACAGGCCAACAAGATGGTCCCTGGAAGGTCATTGGTGCCCTGAGACGAAGTATGTATTTGGTCCTTTGCAATGTCATCGTGTGTGTAAATTCTTTTGTTGTTGTTGTTGTTGTTTTAAATAGAGATGGGGTCTCGCTATGTTGCCAAGCTGGTGTCGAACTACTGGGCTCAAGTGATCCTCCCACCTCGGCCTCCCAAAGAGCTGGGATTACAGGCATGAGCCACCGTGCCCGGCCCTGGGTGTAGATTCTTGTGACTACCACCACAGTCAAGATACAGAACACTTCCATCACAAACATCCCGTGTTGCCGTCTCATAATCATAGCCACCTCCCTGTCCCTCTCTTGAATCCCTGACAATCACTAACTGTTCTCTATCTCAGTCATTTTGTTATTTCGAGAATGTTATATAAATGAAATCAGTATGCAACCTCTGGAGACTGGCGTTTTTTCACTCAGCATAACTCCCTTGAGATCCATCCAAGTTTTTGGATGTATCACTAATTTGTTCCTTTTTATTGTTGGGTATTTAGTGCAGATACATCACTTAGTTGTAACAGCTAAGATATCTATTTAAAGACATTATCTTAAAACTACATGTTTCTTTACACAAATTCATACAACTTTCATATAAGTGTTAAACCATACAGCTGCATCTACATAAGTATAATTAGCAATATTACTGAACATGCCACTTCCTGATATATGAGGTACAGCAATCTGAGACTCAACTGTTCTCATCACAGTAGCAACTGAGGACAGTGAAATCACTTTGATAGCACCAGTACCCAGATGTCCGAAAGTGAAGAGAGTATTTATTTAATTTTTTATAAACCCATCATAAAAAAATCCTGACTTGAAACTTAACTGTATCTGGATATTCATATTTTTATTAGTTGTTGAAGTTGTACATTTAATAAGACATTTCTTGCAAATTTTGTAAATTTCTATATGCCTTTAAAATAGAAACATTTGTGTAACAAAGAAAGGTGAACGTGAGACTAATTCAAATATGTAAATAGGCCTGGCTCAGGCCAGAACTAAATTTGGTTGTTTGCCAAGTTTTGCTGTGATTAACTGTACTTTCTAATATATTTGGAAGACTAGAAGTCTTAATTAGACATTGATGGGTGAAACTTGTTGTTCTGAAAAATGAAGTAACTGAGAATGCTGCTTCAGAGTGTCTCCTGTCTCCTTGGATAACTAATTTATATTGCCATTCTTTATTTAGTATACTTTAAAGGAAGTGGTCATACAAGTCCTGTATTAGAACTGTCAAGCTGCCTCCTCTTGGTTTTTTGCCCATTATTATTTTTCTGAGTTGTTACCCCTTGGTTTATTGGGAGGGTTTTTTGTTTTTTGTTTTTGAGACAGAATTTCACTCTTGTCACCCAGGCTGGGGTGCAATGGCATGATGCCGGCTTACTGCAACCTCCGCCTCCCGGGTTCAAGCGATTCTCCTGCCTCAGCCTCCCACGTAGCTGGTATTACAGGTGTGCGCCACCATGCCAGGCTAATTTTTGTAATTTTAGTAGACACAGGGTTTCTCCATGTTGGCCAGGCTGGTCTCAAACTCCTGACCTCAAGGGATCCACCTGCCTCGGCCTCCCAGAGTGCTGTGATTACAGGCATGAGCCACTGCGCCCGGCCTACTCCTTGGTTTTTATATGCTCCTAACAAAGATACTTTCACTGACTATTCTACAATATTTGCTGCTTGCCATTGAAATTTCATTTCAGTGTGGAGCAAATGAAATACTAGTTTCTAAGTTAAACACACACACACACACGGTCCTTTATTTTTAAGACATAGAATATGTAAAAATTTTTCTCTTTTAATTTGAAAAAGATATGCATGGTATTTAGGTAGTATGTCATCATATTTGAAATGCCTTTTGTGACATTTTTTAGTATTTCCTTCTCCAACCAAAACAACCTGTCCCCCTCTCATCCCATAGTTTAACATAATTTTAAAAGCTGTTGTGGGTGGATTGCATAGCTAAACATCACAGAGCATGATATTAAATGGCTGCTATTTAAATAAGTATGTGACCTTGTTCTACAGCTATACTACCTAATGTTTCCATTGTGTCATTGAAACTATAGCTGACTGGTATGCATACTTAGTGTTCACTGATCTAAACCAGATATAATGCATTGATTTTTCTGAAACTTAGTTGTGTCAGAGATGAACCACCTGCTCACAGAACCGTCTTAGTAACCAGACAGTGATGAAGCATATAATTCTAATGTCGGCAATAGGACATTGCTAACAGTGCGTTTAACTGCAACATTTTAACTACAGTAATTTTTCTGTCTATTTCTCTATCCACTCAGAATTTGTGGTTGAATTCCACCTTCTCTGCCATAGTTTTTCACCACATTCCTAATGGTTTTCAACCTCTATACTGTAGTAGAAAATTCATCCAGCCATTGAATTTAATTTTAGCATAATACTGGATCAAATTGTCTGAATTTTCATTCCTGCCATTCTTGATTTTTAAAAAATGAAAGGAAGAAAAAACAAAACTAAACAAAACTTTAGGAAAAAAGGAATGGCTTCTTTCCAACTATCCAATTTAAACGTCCAATATTCCCCCAAATAAAGCCTTTGGTTCCTTTTAACCTCTTAATGGTTAATTGAAAAGAGCACAGAAACTATCAAAATACTTATCCAATCAATAGATGGGGTGGGGGGAAAGCTATGTCTTCAGGGACAGAAGAGTAATGAGAATTATTTAGAAAATGTTATCATGCATCAAACTTGAGAGCATTTGAACACGATTTTTAAAGATAATGAAGTTTTCCACATATCAAAGTATTTAAAACATCTTCCATCAACAAAAATTTATATTTAATTTTGTAAATATCGAGTAAGGATAGGTGATATTTATTTTACATATTCCTATGGAAAAAAATGCCACTTT